>NC_077232.1:144742858-145102858 GCF_027887165.1 Monodelphis domestica
GCTTCAGGGAATAGCATTTACATATTGTATCTGTCCATATGTTTCAATCCCCAACATGCTCGTCTGTTAAATTAAGTTTGGGAAACACTGCATTTAGTTCATTAGCATAGCTTATGTGTCTGTGTGCTGGTATATAAATGTTCCTGCATAAGTCTGGACTTCTTAATTCCAAAAAGACCTATGCTTGAGTTATTTTTGTTTGCAAAAATCTCTTGATAATGACTTACCATGCTATTTATGACGATCTGTGGTTGCTATGCCAGTGTGTTGGTGTGGTATTTATTATTGTGTGAGAATGGATAACTGCCATGAGAACAGTTGGGGACTTTGCTAGTTACTCAGTTAAGATCTGGTATATGAAGATAGAAAAAAATTAAAGGCTTTAATGAAATTGGCAAGAGAAAAAGGAAAAGAACAAGGGTTAGAGATGAAGTGGCAAGCATGAGAATAGACATGCAGAATGGTTGTAGGAATTCAAAATCAAAATTTAAATTATGTACTCAACCAGTAAGAGGAACAGTGAACCTTCTCTTCTCTATGAAATCAGCATATTATGCTGGAATGTTTCATTAAAAATCACAATACTTGACTTCCGGCTAATCATGGCTGCAATCTAGACGCCACACACTTCCTCTACCCAGCACCGAACGAAATAGACTACATCAAAGGAGCATAAAAATCACCTTTGGTGGAACAGGACTACCCAGTACCCCACAGAGGCTAAGGTACGTGGGGTTTGAACATTTCCACACTATAATAAGAAGGAGGAAAAGCTTGCACAGAAACGTGAACTGAGCCGCACTCCCCCCCCCCCCCACATCCCCCACCAAACCAGAGTGAGCTACCGGAGCACTCACTGGGACAGTGAGTGAGTGGAGAACGTCTCTGTCTGGGGGGCACTCCAGGGTCCTTTGGATCTGGGGACTGCCAGGTAAAAACATCTCAGGGCTGTTTCACTGGAGAATCCTGCGCTGAGCACAGGGGGCCCAGGGAGCCATACTTAGGGCGGTTGCGCTGAGCATCTGGGCGGAGCTAAACACCAGGGGCGGACCATGCGCTGATTATCTGGGTGGAGCTGAACACCTGGGCAGTTTGCCTGTGATCAGGGGCCCAGTGCTCTAAGAAACCTTGGAGGCTGGGAAGAACTAGTCTCAGGCAACCTAAATTCACAGAAAACCCGCCCATATCACCCAGACCCCAGACCAAAAAGGAAAGGGGAATAAAACCACCAAAGGGATGGCTCACATGGCCCAAAATCAAGCCTCCAGGAAGAAAGGGGAAAAGGTGACTATTGAAAACTTTTATGGTGGAAGTACCCAAGGAAAAGAAGAGAATGAGGAGGAAATCCAAAAAAAAAATCAGAACATGCCTCCCAAAATGGAAACTATCAACAAGCTCTGGAAGATCTCAAACTGGAACTTATCCAAAAGATGGAAACCTGGAAAGAAAAATGGGAGAAAGAGATCAACAGTCTAACAGATAAGACTGCTCAATTGGAAAAAGAGTTCAAAGTATCCAATAGAAGGGCAGACAAAGCTGAAAAGCAAAACCAGTCCCTAACGACCAGAATTAAGCAACTCGAAGAAAGTGAGATCATAAAACAGCAAGAATCAATAAAGCAAACCCCAAAAATTAATGAATTAGAAGAAGACATAAAATATCTCACTGAGAAGGTCACAGATCTGGAAAACAGAGGGAGAAGAGAAAGCCTCCGAATTATCGGTCTCCCAGAAAAACTAGAGATAAACAATAAACTCGATATTGTTCTACAGGAGATTATAAAAGAAAATTGCCCCCACATTCTGGAGCAAGGGGGCAAAATAGAAATAGAAAGGATTCATAGAACACCCTCTATACTAAATCCCCAAAAGACAACCCCTAGGAATGTAATTGCCAAATTCAAGAGCTTCCAAGAAAAGGAGAAAATCCTACAAGAAGCCAAGAAGAGGAGCTTCAGATATAAGGGGGCTCCCATAAGGATCACACACAACTTAGCAGCTAACACACTAAGAGACTGCAAAGCATGGAACACGATATTTAGAAAGGCAAGAGAGCTGGGTCTCCAACCAAGAATCAACTACCCAGCAAAACTGACTATATACTTCCAGAGGAAAGTATGGGCATTCAACAAAATAGAAGATTTCCAAGCATTTGCTAAGAAAAGACCAGAACTTAGTGGAAAATTTGATATCCAAGCACAGAAAGCAAGAGAAACATGAAAAGGTAAATATGAAAGAAAGGGAAAAGGAGATAAATCTTATCTTTTTCTTTAAGTCAAACTCTCTCTATAAGGACTACATTTACATCAAATTATATATATTAATATGTGGGGAAAATGTTTTGTGTAACTCTCAAAAATTGTATGCATCATAAGAGTAGTTAGAAGAAACATGCATAGGGAACGATTGGAGCATTAAGAATATTTGGGGAATCTTCTTAGTGGGGGCAAACAAAGGAAAAGGGAGGGGGGGAACCGTCGATAACACTAAGATTTACTTCAAGAAATAGGGGGGGACTTAATAGAATAATCTTTCCCATATAAAAATGCACATGGGAAGGGGAGGGGAAGAACTCTCATATGAGAAGGAGAGGAAGAGAGCGTGAAGTGGAATTACTTAAACCTTACTCTCAGTGAAATCAAATCTGAGAGGGAACAACATCTAGTTTCAGTGGGATCCTGAATTCTATCTTATCCAACAGGGCAAGAAAGAAAGGAAAATTAAGTAGGGGGAGGGGGAAGGGAGTATAAAAAGGGAGGGAAGGAGAGGGGGAAGGGGAAGGGAGCATAAAAAGGGAGGGGCTAGAAAGGGAAGCATATCAAGGGAGGGGACTGTAAATCTTGAAAATCTCTGAGACTTGTGAATGTTAAAAATTTCCCCATCAGGGAATTCTTAATTGGAACAAATTCCCTACTGAGAAACATTTCCCATTTTGATGTGAGAACTCGCCAGGATAAGAAATGGGAGGACCTCTACTCCACCCATACTTAAGACTGCTTTAGGGGAGAAAACTCATTGCTAAACAAAGAAAGTACTTGGATCCAGACTTATGGTGGGGCAAGGAGTTCTTTGAGCCAGGCCTGTTTTTAGAATTGATACAATGAGATGCTAGGTATCTAAAAGGGTCTGGCAAGCTTTTTCTTGATGAGATTAGTTGACTCAGCTGTGTTTTCCCTCATTCAGACTTACTGAGGATCTTGGTCGACACAGCAGCATTTTTTCTGATTCAGACTTACTGAGAAGATTGGTCGACTTATCAGGAATTTAGATGGGCAGTCCTTTGGAAAGCATCTACAGTGATTGGTAGATGTAGGGACTTACAGGAGGTGACATGGGAGAAAAACCCCTATATAAGAAAAAGCAGAATCTCTTGATAGATATATATCCTTTTGGAGAAATCCTTCTGGAGGATCTCTGATGAGGATCGCTTGGGAGCTCTCTCTGGTGAAGTCAGCTGAGATGGAGCTGGCCTGGTGTCACTAAAATCCTTGTTTAGTCAGACCTTGTGGTGAGTGTTAAAAAACTGACTGATTTCTCTCTTAAGGCTCAGGTCTAGGCCATATTGGCTTGAGGCCCTTCATACTTATTCCTTTCTCACTCTCTCTCTCTTTCTTTGATTACTCATTGTATTGTTAATTAAAATCTCTATAAAACCCAATTGACTTGGGTATTTGAATAATTGGGAATATTTCCCTGGTGACCACCTTATATTTGATTTAAAAACCAAGACACTGTAGTGAAACATATTTCTGTGGTCAAATTTACTTACTCTCTCTTATATCTATCACAATTTATATCTTCCACCATTTTAACTCACTACAGTTTAAGACCTCAATCATTTTAAACCTCACAGGACTAGGGGGACTGATCTAAAGTAAATCACTGGTTCAAAAGGAGATAGCTAAAGAAGAAAGGTCAGAACTAGGGGAAGATATCAAAATGCCAGCGAATCCACAAATGACAATCATAACTTTGAATGTGAATGGGATGAACTCACCCATAAAAAGTAGACAAATAGCAGAGTGGATTAGAACTCAAAACCCTACCATATGTTGTCTTCAAGAAACACATATGAGGTGGGTTGACACTCACAAGGTTAGAATTAAAGGTTGGAGTAAGACCTTTTGGGTCTCAACTGATAGAAAGAAGGCAGGAGTTGCAATCATGATATCTGACAAAGCCAAAGCAAAAATAGATCTGATCAAAAGGGGTAGGGAAGGTAAATATATTCTGTTAAAAGGGAGTATAGACAATGAGGAAATATCACTAATCAACTTGTATGCACCAAATGGTATAGCACCAAATGGTATAGCATCCAAATTTTTAATAGAGAAACTAGGAGAATTGAAGGAAGAAATAGACAGTAAAACCATATTAGTGGGAGACTTGAACCAACCACTACCAAATTTAGACAAATCAAACCAAAAAATAAACAAGAAAGAGGTAAAAGAGGTGAATGAAATCTTAGAAAAATTAGAGTTAATAGACATGTGGAGAAAAATAAATAGGGACAAAAAGGAATAAACCTTCTTTTCAGCACCACATGGCACATTCACAAAAATTGACCATACATTAGGCCACAGAAACATAGCACACAAATGCAGAAAAGCAGAAATAATAAATGCAGCCTTTTTAGATCACAAGGCAATAAAAATACTGATTGGTAAGGGTACATGGAGAGCCACAATAAAAATTAATTGGAAATTAAATAATATGATACTCCAAAATTGGTTAGTTAGAGAAGAAATCATAGAAACAATAATTTCGTTGAGGAAAATGACAAAGGCGAGACATCTTTTCAAACCTTATGGGATGCAGGCAAGGCAGTACTTAGAGGAAAATTCATATCCCTGAGTGCATATATTAACAAACTAGGGAGAGCAGAGATCAATCAATTGGAAATACAAATCAAAAAACTCGAGAACGAACAAATTAAAACCCCCCAGAAGAAAACCAAACTAGAGATCCTAAATTTAAGGGAGAAATTAATAAAATTGAAAGTGACAGAACTATTGAGCTAATAAACAAGACTAGAAGCTGGTACTTTGAAAAAACAGACAAAATAGACAAAGTACTGGTCAATCTAATTAAAAAAAAGGAAAGAAGAAAGGCAAATTAACAGCATCAAGGATGAAAAGGGGAATTTCACCTCCAATGAAGAGGAAATTAAAGCAATCATTAAAAATTACTTTGCCCAACTATATGGCAATAAATATACCAACCTAGGTGATATGGATGAATATTTACAAAAATATAAATTGCCTAGACTAACAGAAGAAGAAAGATTTCTTAAATAATCCCATATCAGAAAAAGAAATCCAACAGGCCATCAAAGAACTTCCTAAGAAAAAAATGACGGATTCACCAGTGAATTCTATCAAACATTCAAAGAACAGCTAACTCCAATACTATACAAACTATTTGACATAATAAGCAAAGAGGGAGTTCTACCAAACTCCTTTTATGACACAAACATGGTACTAATTCCAAAGCCAGGCAGGCCAAAAACAGAGAAAGAAAATTATAGACCAATCTCCCTAATGAATATAGATGCAAAAATCTTAAATACGATACTAGCAAAAAGACTCCAGCAAGTGATCAGAAGGATCATTCACCATGATCACGTAGGATTTATACCAGGGATGCAGGGCTGGTTCAATATTAGGAAAACTATCCACATAATTGACCACATCAACAAGCAAACCAACAAGAACCACATGATTATCTCAATAGATGCAGAAAAAGCCTTTGAGAAAATACAACACCCATTCCTACTAAAAACACTAGAAAGCATAGTAATAGAATGGTCATTCCTAAAAATAATAAACACTATATATCTAAAACCATCAACTAATATCATCTGCAATGGGGATAAACTAAATCCATTCCCATTAAGATCAGGAGTGAAACAAGGATGCCTATTATCACCTCTATTATTTGACATTGTATTAGAAACACTAGCAGTAGCAATTAGAGAAGAAAAAGAAATTGAAGGCATTAAAATAGGCAAGGAGGAGACCAAATTATCGCTCTTTGCAGATAACATGATGGTCTACTTTAAGAATCCTAGAGATTCAACCAAAAAGCTAATTGAAATAATCAACAATTTTAGCAAAGTTGCAGGATACAAAATAAACCCACATAAATCATCAGCATTTCTATATAATTCCAACACAGCTCAGCAGCAAGAACTAGAAAGAGAAATCCCATTCAAAATTACCTTAGACAAAATAAAATACTTAGGAATCTATCTCCCGAGACAAACACAGGAATTATATGAACACAACTACAAAACACATTCCACACAACTAAAACTAGACTTGAACAATTGGAAGAACATTAACTGCTCATGGGTAGGATGAGCCAATATAATAAAAATGACCATCCTACCCAAACTCATCTATCTATTTAGTGCCATACCCAAGAAACTTCCAAAAAATTTTTTTACTGATTTAGAAAAAACCATAACAAAGTTCATTTGGAAGAACAAAAGATCAAGGATATCCAGGGAAATAATGAAAAATAAATACAAAGGAAGGGGGCCTTGCAGTCCCAGATCTCAGACCATATTAAAAAGTAGCGATCACCAAAGCAATCTGGTACTGGCTAAGAGACAGAAAGGAGGATCAGTGGAATAGACTGGGGACAAGCTCAGCAAGACAGTATATGACAAACCCAAAGATCCCAGCTTTTGGGACAAAAATCCACTATTTCATAAACCTGCTGGGAAAATTGGCGGACAGTGTGGGAAAGATTAGGTTTAGATCAACACCTCACACACTACATCAAGATAAATTCAAAATGGGTGAATGACTTGAACATAAAGAAGGAAAGTATAAGAAAATTAGGCGAACACAGAATAGCATACATGTCAGACCTTTAGGAGGGGAAAGACTTCAAAACCAAGCAAGACTTAGAAAGAGTTACAAAATGCAAAATAAATAATCTGGAATACATCAAATTAAAAAGTTTTTGTACAAACAAAACCAATGTAACCAAAATCAGAAAGGCAGCAACAAATTGGGAAGCAATCTTCAGAAAAACCTCTGACAAAGGTTTAATTACTCAAATTTACAAAGAACTAAATCAATTGTACAAAAAATGAAGCCATTCTCCAATTGATAAATGGGCAAGGGACATGAACAGGCAGTTCTCAGCCAAAGAAATCAAAACTATTACAAAGCACATGAAAACGTGCTCTATATCTCTTATAATCAGAGAGATGCAAATCAAAACAACTCTGAGGTATCACCTCACACCTAGCAGATTGGCTAACATGACAGCTATGGAAAGTAATGAATGCTGGAGGGGATGTGGCAAAGTGGGGACACTAATTCATTGCTGGTGGAGTTGTGAATTGATCCAACCATTCTGGAGGGCAATTTGGAACTATGCCCAAAGGGTGATAAAAATCTGTCTGTCCTTTGATCCAGCTATAGCACTGCTGGGTTTGTATCCCAAAGAGATAATAAGGAAAAAGACTTGTACAAGAATATTCATAGCTGCACTCTTTGTGGTGGCCAAAAATTGGAAAACGAGGGGATGCCCTTCAATTGGGGAATGGCTGAACAAATTGTGGTATATGTTGGTGATGGAATACTATTGTGCTAAAAGGAATAATAAAGTAGAGGAATTCCATGGAGACTGGAACAACCTCCAGGAAGTGATGCAGAGCGAAAGGAGCAGAACCAGGAAAACATTGTACACAGGGACTGATACACTGTGGTACAATCTAAGGTAATGGACTCCTCCACTAGGGACAATGCAATGTCTGTGAATAATCTGCAGGGATCTAAAAAATACTATCCACAAGCAGAGGATAAACTGTGGGAGTAAAAACACTGATGAAAAGCAACTGCTTGACTACAGGGGTTGAGGGGATATGACTGAGGAGAGACTCTAAATGAACACTGTAATGCAAATACCAACAACAGGGAAATGGGTTTGAGTCAAGAACACGTGATAACCAGTGGAATCGTGCGTCGGCTATGGGAGAGGGAAAGGTGGTGGAAGGGGGGGAAGGGAGGAAAAGAAAATCATCTTTGTTTCCAGTGAATAATGTTTGGAAATGACCAAATAAAATAATGTTTAAAATTAAAAAAAAATCACAATACTTAACATTTTGGCAAGAGTCTGTTGACCTTAGAGCAAGTAGATGGTACAGTGGATAGAGCACTCATCCTGGAGTTAGGAAGTCTCAGGTTAAATTTGGCCTTAGACACTTGATAACTGGCTCAGTCGTGTAATCCAGTTTCCTCAGTTTCCTCATTTGTAAAATGAACTGGAGAAGGAAATGGCAAATCATTCCAGTATCTTTGCCAAGAAAACTCCAGGTGGGGTCACAAAGAGTCAGACATGACTGAATAACTCAATAACAATTATTGACTTAATAAAGAATTACCATGTGCCAATCAATTGAGTTGGCTAAATCACAGGAAAGAAGGAATAGATAAATAGCATAAAGCCTCTGTCTTCAAGGAACTTACATTGTAGTAGGGGAGATATATAATTTTAATATGAATTAGAATATTATTATTTCATAGGAGAGATTCAAACATCCAAGACGGATATAAAAAATGTCAAGCCAAGAAAGTCAAGGAAGGTTTCATGGAGGAGGCGGTAGCTAGTATAGTCTTCAGAGGAGGAAGCAGGATTTTATTAGGGTAAGAAGTAAAGAGCTTCTTTCATAAAGCATAAAATACATACACATATAAGAGGGTAATAGTTGAATAAGCATCTGATTCCAAGTGATCATGTCCTATATATTCATTCTATGAATGCACAGTCTCTGATTTCCATGGGCTATTTTATATAATGCTGATATGCAAATAAATATTATATGAAATAAATCCATCAATGATTGAAAAAATTAAAAAACTTTAGTACATTTATTGATATGAATAATAATGAGGAAGGTTTGTGAGGTATACCCTGTAGAATTAACCATCACTTGTGACAGTGTTTGGAAAAGGCTTTTTGAAGGAGATGAAATCCATTTTTCAATGAAATGGAGATTTTCTCTGATGGGACAGGTATGACTTCATAATAATAATACGTTTTCCAAGTGAACATGGGGAGGGATAGGTAAAAGGACGGGGAAAGATGAGGAAAATGAAATTTTCTTGTATGTTCTAAAAGGCAGGATGTCATGGTAACTAAGAGAGAGAGGCTCAAAGCAATGGACATCTAGTTCAAAGTCTCACCTCTGACACACACTGGCTGTATGGCCATGGGCAAATAATTCAACTTACCAATGCTCTAAGATTCTATGTAGCAATTTTCACTGCTAGAGGGAGTTTCCTCACTCTGGAAATCCCTACGCCATGAAATCACAAGCCTAGTCCCCATTCCTCCCTTAAAGAAAATGAGAAGTGGAATTTCATTTATAGATTAAAGGGGAGTCACAAAAAGGGCCCTAGTGAAGTATATTGGAGAGTATAGGTGGTTGGTCACCAGGATGGCTCTGTCAGCAGCATTTAGAACTGACTCTAGATAGTAGAGCCAAGGAGAGACCTTTCTTTTGATGACTGTCAATACCTACAATATGGAGGAAAGTTGTTATCATAGGGATTCACAGAAGAAATTTTGGAAGATAGTGGATATTAGAGGATTAAAATATTCTAACATTCATGAATGTGCAAAATGAAAATTAAAAATTTCCTTATAATTTCTAGATAGGAAATCTGGCCTAATGCCTTTGGAATAATTTAATTCATTTATTTTTCCATTCTGTAGGTAAGTTAAAGCTAGGAGATTGGCAGATAGGTGGAGTGTATATAGAATGCTTTAGTCAGGAGAACTAAGTCAAAACCAGCCTCAAATACTTATGGGTATGACCTTGAATAAGTCACTTAACTTTTCTATGCCTCATTTTCCTAATCTGTAAATGGGATAACAATAGTATCTACCTGACAAGATGCTTGTGAGGTTTAACTGAGATACTATATGTATTTGCAAATCTTAAAGAACTTTATACATGGTACCTACATATTATTATCTAGAGAAGGTATATCTTGTCTAAAGGATCCTAGCATTATACAGAGTTAGAACTTCAACTACTCTTTTGACATGTAGTCAAGCACTCTTTTTTTACTATGCTTTGCAAATATTATAGAAAGCACTATTTAAGAATGAATTGTATTATATATAGTGTCTCCACCTCTGAAATGGATATTGAATCTAAACTAGTAAAAATCTTGCATTTATGGTCAAAAACAGAGCATACAGGAGGTCAAAGAATCATAGATTTAGAGCTTAGTAGGCATCTATTGCAACCTTCTCTTGTTATTTTAATTGGTACCTTTTGATTTTATCACCTTAAATACATACTATATCCTTCTCCCTACCCCCTTCCACTAAGCCATCCGAGAGAGAGAGAGAGAAACAGAGAGAGAGAGAGAGAGAGAGAGAGAGAGAGAGAGAGAGAGAGAGAGAGAGAGAGAGAGAGAGAGAGAAACAGAGAGAGAGAGAGAGAAACAGAGAGAGAGAGAGAGAAACAGAGAGGGAGAGAGGGAGAGAGAGAGAGAGAGAGAGAGAGAGAGAGAGAGAGAGAGAGAGAGAGAGAGAGAGAGAGAGAGAAACAGAGAGAGAGAGAGAGAAACAGAGAGGGAGAGGGAGAGAGAGAGAGAGAGAGAGAGAGAGAGAGAGAGAGAGAGAGAGAGAGAGAGAGAAACAGAGAGGGAGAGGGAGAGAGAGAGAGAGAGAGAGAGAGAGAGAGAGAGAGAGAGAGAGAGAGAGAAACAGAGAGAGAGAGAGAGAAAAAGAGACAGACAGACAGACAGACAGAAACAGAGAGGGAGAAAGAGAGAGAGAGAGAGAGAGAGAGAGAGAGAGAGAGAGAGAGAGAGAGAGAGAGAGAGAGAGAGAGAGAGAGAGAAATGAGTTTAACACAATTTTCCATGTTTATGCTTGTAATAGCAAGTACGACTTCATATAACCTTATTTAAAGCCCATGGCGTCAGGACTCTGGGTGTACTTTTTCATATAAACAAAATTATTTTTTTGGTAATAGAATGAGTGTAGGGCAAACCTATTTCAATGTGAGATATGTTAGTGAGATTCTTTTAAGATTAGAGAGTGCCATTCCTTGACAGAAAGGGTAGTAGACAAAGCTGGAAGATACTGAAATAAACACAAATGGAATATTACACATCATCCTACAAGTCCATTATAATGAAAAGCTCCCTCCCCATCCTATCCCACGCTGGAGGTGTTATCTTTCATCTTCTCTAGCATGTACTTGTAAGGGGCACAGCTTAGTGATACTATCAGTTTTAGAGTAATGCATAAAGAAGGATAGGGAGAAGAACCAGAGTGACAAGAGTAAAAATGGCATTTCTGAGTAGTTAGTTACTGTCACTGAGTGTACAAAAGAAGCTGGCTTTTAATTAGAAACACATTGGGGGATAGGGCGTGGACGAACCATCCATATATAGCCAACAAAAAGCAGATAAATGTATACCTTATCATTTCCTCCAAGATCAAGGTCTTAATTGAAACAAAAATAATTAGAGAAGAATATTGCTTATGAAGCAATTTCCTATGTTCTGTTGATTCATAGTTTCATCAGCAGAGACCTGCCACATTATGTACTAATGTAATGACATTTCTGATAATATGAACTAGCACAAGCAGAAATAGGGCAGTGGCAGCAAACCATCTGATGGAAACTGTACTTTTTAAAGCAGTGTAATGTTAATTCCTGGGTGGATTTCTCTTCCTTTCTGGCCAAACGCCATTCCAAGAATCAGTCTCACTTGAACCCATCTGACATCAGTGGGGATACTTAATATGCTCTCAAATTCAGTGACCATGGCAGTGTGGAGGTTGAAAGTTATCCTTTGTCAAAATGTGTTTTCTAGCCCCATGTCAGAGTCTTTTAGCACCGCGACATTTGTAATTTCTGAACGATTCCCATAAAGCTTAGGGGTTGTTGACCTGAACTAAACTCCCTATAGCTAGCAATGTCATTCTCCCTCTTGTTTCACTTTCCAGGTTTATAAAATCAATACTTTCTCTCATAGAATTCTGACTTTTTGGATAGTGTTCAGATTCCTGTGAAATATCTACAGCAGATAAAGGGATACAAGCAGTTATGATATTCAGCAGAAAGCTTTTATTCATGCTTCTGTTGAGCAGAGGAAAGTGGTAGAAATGTTGTAGAAAATAAACATTTATCGACAGACAGACCCTTTGGTTTTGGGGGTGTTTAGTTGGATTTGAGGGAGTCATTAATATGGTTACATGTATCTCAATTTTATGAGAATATTAAAATATAGAATATTATGTTTAATTGTTCCTACCATGTTTTGGAAGGAGAGGGACAAGTTGGAGGGCACCTAGAAGTGAGCTACAGGTTAAAGAAGTGGCTGAAGAATATGTCATACAAAGATCATTTGAAGGAATTGAGAATGGATAGTTTTCAGGTAAGATGACTTTTGGAGGTAGGAGGTTCTGCCTTCAAGTATTTTGAAGGATTTTCATGTGGAAGAGGGATTATGTTTGCTCTACTTGACAACATGTTATGGTGGACAGAGAGCTAGTTTCAGATTTTGTATCTAATACATAGTGGTTGTGTGACACTGAGCAAGTCACTTAACCACTCTTTCAGGACTCTAGCTAACTCTTTACAACATTAAATTTTGGAGAAGCTGTCAATCTACTTTGGTGGAGAGATTTTCCTCTTCTGGTACTTCCCTACATCCATGAAGCCACACATTTAGTTCATGTTTTATTGTCCTTGGTGCCAGACATAGGGCAGAATTTGGACCAAATAGTGGAAACCAGAAGATCAAATTAAGGCTCAATGAAAAAGAAATGCTTTCCTATAGAAAGTTATAGCTATTCCCAAGTGGAATAGGTTTTCTTTAGAGGTGGTTGGGTAGCTTTTTTACTGGGGGGGGGTGCAGTAGAGCTTGAATGGCAACTTCTCAGGGATGTTATAGAAAAGATATGTGACCAATGCATGATTTGGACAAGATACCTCTATAGTCCCATTCAGTATTGCGATCCTGTGATTCTATTGCTTTGTAATTTTTCATTAGGATGTAAGCTCCTTGAGGTCAAGAATTATTTTTTATGTTAGCTTTGTATACAGAGTACTGACTAAATAGCACCTTGCAAATAGTAGTTATTCAATTGTTTTTCAGTCAAGTCCCAACTTTTCATGACCCTAATTTTGAATTTCCTTGGCAAGGATATTGGAGTGGTTTGCTATTCACTTCTCTGGTATATTTTATAGATGAAGAATTGAAGTAAATAGGATTAAGTGAAGTACCTAGGGTCACACAGCTAATAATTATCTGAGGTCAGATTTGAAATCAGGAAGATGAGTCTTCATGACTCCAAGGCCAGCACTGTATCCACTACGAAATCTAACTACCTTTGCAAACATTACTCATTTGATAAATGGTTATCAATTAGATTTGTTTGCATTTCAACCATTATACTTGTATTGAACTCTCAGAAATGTTTGGCCTCCCAGTTATTCTTATAAAAAAATCTTAAACAGGGAAAAGAAAGTCCACAGCAGTATTTTTGGGAGTTAGAATAAGGCTAAAAAAAAAATAGAAGTTTCTATCCTTTTTGATGCATAGTCTATACCTTCCTGAAAGTAGAAGTTAGAGGAGTAGCCGTAAAACTCGTTCCTTCTGTTTTATTTCTGCAAAAAGAATGTCCCATATGGTGAACACTTTAACTTGATCATAACAAGGTCTCCCAGGAAACCAGTAGACAAGAAAACAACCCAATTCTGCTCATTTCTGCAGTGGTTCAAGATGACCCCTCTCTTTGGAATTCTACATTCATGCTTTATGGATAAGGAAAGAAAGATATTTCCTTTCCCATACTACTTCCTCAGCATAATAATACCTCGGATATCTTCATACGGTTTTATAACAACTTTCCCTAGGTACAAGGAGACAACCAGACACATGTCATACTGAATCAGCTAATCAATTCATACGCATTAATTAAACATCAACTATGTGACAGGCAAAATTCTAAGTCCTGGAAATACAAAAAAAGGGGACAAAAATCTTATACTCCAGGAGCACACAATCTGGTAGGGGAGACAACATGCAAACATGTATGTACAAACAAACTATGCATGGGCTAAATAGGAAATAATCAACAGAGGGAAAGCATTCCAATTAAGAGGGATTAGAAAAGATTGCAGTATGTTAAATTTTTGATTGGTCTGAATACTTAATTGGTAGCTAGGGACTTAATTTCTAAATCCCAAAATTGAATTACTAAAGTCAAATGGAATGGAATGTATGGTAGTTTGTTTTACAATAGAGGGAAGACATTAAGGGAGAAAAGGAGGGGGAGAGAGAGAGAGAGAGAGAGAGAGAGAGAGAGAGAGAGAGAGAGAGAGAGAGAGAGAGAGAGAGAGAGAGAGAGAGAGAGAGAGAGCGCACTCTGGTTTCCTCTGACCCAGGTAGCAATTCTAAGGCCCCAGCCAGGGGAAAGGAGTTTCAAGACAATGGACCTTTCCTGGAGGCTCACATCTCCAGGAAGGGCAAGGAAGGAAGTCAGCCTTTATACTCACCATGGTGACTATCTAAAAGGAAAGAAGTCTGAGTTCTCCTGCACAAGCTACTCTATGGTCAAGTTCCACAGCCAAGTGTCCCTCTTCACTCCAAGTCCGAGTGTCTGTACTTCAAGTGTGTCTCTGTTTACACTTTTAAAGACCTTTTTCTCTATTGTCACCTCTCCTAAATTTTATGTCTACCATCACAGCAAATGCTCCACTCCAGGACTGCCCACTCTTTCACACCTGGGTCACAGACCTCCCACTCAGTGTAAATGGATATTCACATCTTTTTGTGGTTAAAATCCAAAATGGGTAGATCAACTTTAAGTACTGTGTTTACACTTTGGGGATTAAAATCCAAAAATAGACAGGGGATTACAACTTAATCTTCACAATCAAGGAAGAGCTAAGTACCTTCATTTTTATAATCTGGAGAGAGCAAAATCCAATCTTCACAAATAAAAGATGAGATTTTAGCTGGGATTTAAGAAAGCCAAGAAAGTCATTAGGCAGAGATGAGGAGGATTCCAGGAATGGGGGACAGGCAGAGGAAATATCCCAATATATTGTTAGAGCATTCCAATGTCAATAAAAATTCCTCTTTAGCTATAGCTATTATCAACTAGGATACTTTAAAGGATATATATATATATATATACATATATATATATATATATATATATAGGAAGCAGTTGTAAGATTAGTGTATAGAGTTTAGAAATATTCTTTTAGATAGGATCACAGATTGTGGTAAAAATGCAGTTTAAAGAAAGTGACATAATATAGATTCCAATAAATATAAATAATGAATTCCCTGAAATAGTCACATTATTCATATTTAGGGCTGGGGCCATATTTTAAGTCATTATAACTTTGAATATTGAGATTTTGACTATATGAAGTCACTTTGTAGCATGTGTTATTCACACTAATTGGGAATGGTCTTCTAAGCTATTTAATATAGATAGCTTATATATGTCCTCTATTGGGAGCAACATCACAGTAAATGTAGGTGGGGCTAAAAAAAAAGAGAGCTTCTCAATACATCTGTTGGTAACTTTAAAGGGTAGAGGTTTGGCAGGTTTAGAGAACACTGAATAAAGAATCTCTGCTAAGAGAAACTCTGCCATAAGATATCACAAAGCAAAACAAGGTAAAAAGGATCTCTCACTGAAAAAAATTCATAATGTCCATACTGAGTCTGATGAAGAAAAACAACCAGAGAAGTCATTTTAACAGTGACTATGTTTTAATTGGTTACTTTTAATAATGTGAATGGAGAAGCTTCTAAATTAAAACCAAAAAAAAATATCTGAATAAGTTTTTGCAAGCTTAGGGAGCTAACTGTGTAAAAGGTTAGAAGCAATTAATCTCTTCTGCACTGGTATTCATTAGAACATGGGACTGGGGAAGAACAGAGTGTTCTGCATTGCAGCTGAGACAAATATGTGATGCTCATGTATTTTATAGATCAAAACTGACAGGCATTCCAATGAAATTGATTTCAACAGGTAATAAAAAAGCTACTGAGCCAAGTTGATTCTATCAGCTCCCAATTATTGTTCTTCATGCAAGTGACTCCAAACCATATAGATCTAACCCTGATCTTTCTTGTGTACTGCTGACAGGTATAATCTACTGCCTATTGGACAAAGAAGCCCACATGGATGCCCGAGGGTAGCCATCAGAAATTCATTTCAGGATCGTAGATATGGAGTTGAATGGGGATTCCAATTACTTGTTTTCTTTAGTTGTAGTCTACTACATTCTAGTTATTACATTTAATAAGCTCCTTAAGGGCAAAGACTGTTGTTTTTGACTTTGTATCACTGGCACCTAATACAGTGCTATAGTAGGTTCTTAATGAATATTTGTCAAATTATACTGTACTACATTCTTGGGAGACAAAATCTAAATGCCACAACCAATACAGTTGGGAAGACTATTTTAAAGTGTTGCAAGAGCTTAGTGACAAAAAATCCCCAGAAATCACACAAGATGCCAAAAAGTATTTCTTGGCCCTCTCTATGACATGAAATCAGAAGTTTATAAGAGAGACAAGCAATGCCAAAATAAAACTAGACCTGTGAGGCAGCATTGAATATCCTGAATCCCTAGAGCTTCAGGGAAAGCTTCATTGCCTGAGGTACTTAAGCCAAGCAACAAATGACAGCTAGTCACTCTAGAGAGGGTGATTTTGCAGAAAACTGGAGAAGAATATTTTGCTACCCATTGTTCATGAATGTTGAAGTTTCCAAGAAAATTTTGCTGAGCGGATGACCAAAAACACACTATTTGTGGTCTTGTTTGTGTCTACCTCTCTAATTCTAGTCATTGCATAAATACTTCTATGTTAGCAGTTGCAAATTTCCCCAAACATTCTGGAAAACAATTTTGAAGAATACAAAATAATAAATGACTAAAACATACATGCTGTTTAAACTATGAAAATCCATTGAGATATAGATATATATTTGAACTACATATGTATATATATATTTGAAAAAAGACAATGGTAAAAAGAAAGTTCCCATATTTAACAAAAAAATGGCAGAACTTATTAAAGTAATAAATAGCAGGGGGGAAAGTATATAGTTATGAAGTGAGGAAAGATAAATAAAATGAACTTATGAATGTAACAGAATGTTACTCTGTTGTTAAAAGTAATGAATATTGAATTCAAAGACATGGGATTACTGAATTGATTGAAATAGACAGTACCAGCAAACAATATATACAGTTATAAAATGATCAGAATAAATGACTCAAAAATTATTAAACTGAAAGCATTAAAATTATGATGCACAAAACTTGGCTATGTACAAATTAATTGAGGAGATCCCCTCCCCTTTTTGTAGGTTATGGGGATTATAGATATGGAACCCAGAATTTAATGTCACACCTTTTATACATTGGCTAGTTTTGCTGCCCCTCCAATTTTTTATTCTTTGTTATGAGGGATGTCTAGGTTGGAGAGGGAGAAAATAAATTGGCAAATGTTGGCATTGCAAAAACAAAAGCTAACAATAAAAGTTATTTTGAGAACAGTTGAATAATTAGAAAATATTCTTAAATGGGCAACACTTAAGTGGTGAATAAAAGGTTATTTAAAAACACAAGTGCTCTTTTTTTTCGTGAAGCATGTCATGTTGGGAAGCTTTTTTTTTCTGAAACAGATGCTGTAATTATCACCTTCTTATAAATACAGATTTCCTTTTGCATCTACAAGAAGAGCTTCATGGACTGTTAAAGCAAATATTAAAAAAAAAGGAAAAAAGGAACCTCCTAATTAGTTAGGTTAGCCAGTTCCTAAGAATCTGAAGAAAAAAATCAAAATTGTCTGTTGAGAATCCTGAAACCCTGCTTCCTAACCTATAACCCACTATCACCTTCTGGCCATTTTCCAGGCCAAGAATATTATTGCTGTTCCTTGGAAAGGAAACTTTCCTCAAGGTAGAATGTTTCCTTTCTAACTCTCCCACTGATGTAGACACCTAACACACTTCCAGTATAAACTTCTTGAGGTTGTTGTTTAGACATTTATTCAACAAGTGTTATGAAGTGCCTACTATATTAGATGCATTATTCAAAGTCCTGGAAGTGTTACAAAAATTAATGTTACCTGTTCATATGGAGCAGAGGAAATGCTCATTTTTAGAGATTAAATAGAACACAAATTAGGTTATATTGAGGACATGAAAGTTAATGGTGCAGAGTGGAAAGAAAGTTGAAAATTTGAATTGAATTCCTGTCTCTTTTTGACTGGGCAAGTCTCAAAGGCCAAGTAGATAGAATCCTGGAAGACCTGCTTTCAAATTTAGTTTCAGACACTTACTAGATATGTGCAATCTTGAGCAAATCACTTAACATCTCTATCTGTTTCATTTGAAAAGTAGGAAGAATATTACCACCTACTTCCTAGGGTTGTTGTGAGAATTAAATACTATTTGTGAAACAATAAGAAAACTAAATGGCACATAGCAAGTGCGTAATACATTTTTCCTTGCTTCCTTGCTTCCTTGCTTCCTTGCTTCCTTGCTTCCTTTCTTGCTTCCTTGCTTCCTTGCTTCCTTCCTTGCTTCCTTCCTTCCTTCCTTCCTTGCTTCCTTGCTTCCTTCCTTCCTTCCTTCCTTCCTTCCTTCCTTCCTTCCTTCCTTCCTTCCTTCCTTCCTTCCTTCCTTCCTTCCTTCCTTCCTTCCTTCCTTCCTTCCTTCCTTCCTTCCTTCCTTCCTTCCTTCCTTCCACAGAGTGCTCTCTGTCCGTATGTGGCAGCATTCCCTCTTCCTCCCACCCCAGAATTTGTTACTGGAAAGGCAGAGGGACTTGGATGGAGTTGCTCCCCTCCCCCTCTTCATTGTGCCTGATGACATTTTTTCATATTCCCTGCCCATGAATCCAATGGGAGCTCTTTCTCCCTCCCCTGTGTGGAATTAATGGTGGAGGGGGGACAGGGCATACCCAGCATGTGTTGGCGGGCAGTGGCACAACATGGATTCTTGGAGGGGGGGGTAGGCAGGGAATTTACTGTTGGGGTGGGGGCAGGGCCTGGCACTCCATCTCTAAAACATCACTGTATTAAGAGCTAGGAAGAACCTCAAAATCCAACAAGTCCAACTCTTTCATTTAACAAATGAAGAAACCAAGGCACAGAGAAATTAAGTGACTCAGTTACACAGCATAAGTAGCTGAGGTGGGTTTTGAACCCAGATCTTCTAATTCTAAGAACTGTGGCCCATCTATTATGCTATGTCGTTTTAGTTCAGTGCTGGTAAATTTATATCCATTGTATCTTTCAAGAAATTGTATATGATTTTAACATAACTTCTGAGGTACTTTGTTGGAGAAGAGCCTTTCAGGTGGCATTTTGCTTAATGAATAAACAAATATGTTATTATTATTAACAAACACTATTTAATGAGGTTTGTATAATCTTTAATTTTTAATCAGTTGGGACTATGTAAGGATAGTCTGTAGAATATAATTTAAGAAGGCATGCCTATTTTTTCTTATCCATTTACCAAAGTTTCTCTTGATACAAGGATAAGTTATTTATGTAAACGTTTAAAATTGAGATTAGAAAGTAGCATGTAGGTTGGTAGTTATCAAAATTTTCTCAGACATTTTATTAATATTATTTTGGGGTTAACAATGCTGATTTTTTCTTTAAGTATTTGTTAAATTGGTCTTACATATCTTGAGAATCATTCATCTAAAGCTATTAAAATGTTTTACATCTATATGACTCCTTCTTTCTGTATATTTGCTCTTGTGTTAACTATTGTTACAATTTTTATTTTATTTAGTCATTTCTTTTGCATCATACAGTATAATTTGAAGTTGGAATCCAAATGTAGTAATTTCATTGTCAAGGAGTATGAGGAGTTTTTCAGAGTAATGATCTTCACAGATCTTTACAATTTTTTATTCGTTTTCCTTCCACTTTTATACTCAAATTATAACACAAGTAATACAATTCAATTTGGTCAATTATAAAGCTTTCTTTAAACATCATTGTTTTATTACATGAGACTACTTATAATCATGTTATCATTTTGCTATGTGAGTTTTTCTTTTCTGTTTATTTTTGGCAAATGAGTTTATATTCTAAGCTATATTAATTTTGACTATTCTTTCTTTTTGGAAGGAGTTCTAATATTCTATGGTTAAATCAATTTTTGATATTGTTTAGTCTCTGTAGCAAATAATTTATGTTGGTTAAATTTCTTTATGAAAAAATCATCATAGCTTCTATAAATATCTGTTTTCATTTAAATATGTAAGATTAAAATATCTTAACTCCACATTAAATCTCATTTTTATTCTTTTTAAACTTGATATTGACATAGTTCTTAGCATTAACAAATTGATGGGTTGACTATACACAGACAATTGATTAGAAAATGACTCCTAGATTGGGAATCAATTATTTTCTGCTAAGATACAATCAATTGTATTTATTTATTTTTATTGTACTATTACTTGAAATTCATCATGTCCAGTACTTTTTCAAGTTCTTGAAGACATACATAAACTATTCTCCTTGCTATTTCCATATATGGCATTCCATCTAACATCTTTGTGCCTTTGCACAGACTCCACAGCACCCCAACCAACCCTTCTGGAATTTATTCCTTCTTCCCCTTTACCTCATATAATCCCTAGCTTCCTTCTAAGCTCACATCCCAATTTAGGAGGGAGTTATCTCAAATAAAATTTTATTCACCATGCAAACATTGCTCACTTGGTTTTCTTATATTTTTCTAGAATATATGTTTCAGACACAATAACTTTGGACATAGTAAAATACTAAATGTGACTTCCTGGGGATATGACTGTAGCCATGTTCCTTGAGGTATGTTTTCCCCCTTCTCTGAAGTTTTAGTGGTTTGTTAAACAAAAGAGAAAGCAAATGACTTTGTGCTTAATAGTTTAGTATGATAAACAATTAATGGATGAACAAATGTTTATCTGTATGTTTTTGCTGTTAAAGTTTGCCATACAAGTCCATCAAATATATTTCTGGGTCACATTGTAATAGGGATGGAGACTATAAGCCTTTTACCATCTAGATTAGGAAAATTGTATATATGACAAGCACTGAACTTTTTGAAGTGGTGACAAGTTCTGATCAGTTGTCCATAGGTGAACAAATGCTTTGCTTTTACCTAATATGGCCAATTTTAAGAAATTCACTGGCACAGCTTATGTCAGGATCTATTATGACTACAGAGATTCTGTCTTGGGGAATTAAACCTTAAAATTTCTATAGATAAAGACATTTTCTGTTCTTATAAAGACAAATATGGGTACTTGATCTTGAATTGTAGGAATATAAAACAAGTATGAAATCAAATCAATGCTTGAATCAAAACATTATTATTTAAGTTTAAAAAACTCTAGAGATGAAGCTGTCACAACAATTGCCTAATTCTCCCTGAGGGGAATATAAGAGAATGATGCTGTATGACCCCAAGTCAAGATCACTTGTATTGAGACAATTGGAAATTTAAATGAAGTTATAGAATTTTCTTAGCAAAATAGCAACTGACAGGAGGGAATCATGAAAGAGGCAGAGAAAATGTCTATATCTGCCACTCCCTCTGATGTTTTGTTATAGAGATGGAACTATCTTCCCCCTCCATTTATTTATAAAGCGTCACTGAGTACACTGTGGGTGATTGAAAAACCTCTCTCATTTGATAGATGGTCTTCAAATTTCTGTAGCTCAAAATTCCATCACCTTGAAGCCAACCTGTTGGCATTGAAAAATATTGAATGCTCTCTGGGTGATCAAAAAACAATTTCTAATAACAGTAGTAATAAGAAAGGGAAAGAGTAAAACTAGCACATGACAATGAAGTCCTATAGGGCAATCCCTTTCTGTCTCTCTATGTTTTATAGGATTTCCTTCTCAATTTACAAGATAGAACTAAAATACAGTCTAAACTGGATTCATTTTACAACTCATTTGGAAATCTACCCCTTAGAGCTTTTTCTCTCTGTTTCATATACATTTATACTGTGAAAAATGTAATAGCCACAAACAGAGAGAAACTATATTTTGCCTCACATACTATGGCCATGCTGAGAAGACACTTCTGGCTCTCTAGATGAAATATACTTTCTGCCAGAATCATCATTTCCAGGGCATAATAATCCTGAATCCTGTTACCATAAATATCTATATATCCAGTCATCCTTTGGATGCCAAAATACGAGTTAAAGATAAGTAAAGCAGAAGCATGCTAATAATAATAGACAGATTCAAACTTGTACATGAAGGAATATAAAAACTATTTTAAAATCTTAATTTCATTGGTGATCTCTCTGGGCTATGAGAAAGATGAATGTACATGCATTTGAAGAGTGTTTGTTATATACTAAGTATTGTGGTGAATACTAAGGGCATACTTTCTTTTCCAAGGATGGGAGAAAAAAACTCATGCAAGGTGTAGTGTCCAGAGAAAAGAGTTTTGGTATGGAGAGTCTCAGCAATGAAACTATAGGGCATTTAATATGTTTTTTTCCCAAAGGCAATGTTAGCAAAGATCTGGTTAATAATAATAATAATAATAATAATAATAGCTAGTAATTAGAATGTCCATTAATGTTTACAACATCATATATGTATATATATATATATATATATATATATATATATATATATAATCTCATTTAACTTTCTAAAACCTTGGGAAGTAGGCATTATGATTGTCCCCATTTTACAGAGATGAAAACTGAGGTCAAGTTAAGTAAAGTTAAGTTTCTTGACTAGAGTTATATAGTTAATAAAATTTTGGCAGAATTAAGACTCAAATCTTCCTGACTCCATGTCCAATACTCTATTTTTTCCCACCTAGATCACAGTTCTCAGAGTAAGAGGTGAAAAAAGTGGGTATGTGAGTTGCCAGATGGATAGAGAGAAAGTGAATAGATTCAGGAAGCATGGTACCAGGGCAAGAATTGGAGGTGAGTGGCTTAGCATGATCTCTACATCCTGTGTTGAATGAGAGCAGTAGCAGTATAAAGGCTAAACAGAATTTTATCCCATTATCGTCCAATCTTGGCTAGTAATAACTGCCTTCTTCAAACACTATAAAGTTTGAATACCTGAATATATGGTCCCATTTAGGTTTAACAACAATGTGATAACATGCAAAGTAATTTTCAAACTTCAAAATACTTCAGAAATACTAGGTATTAACAACTACCCTGTAAGATGGATTCTACAGGTATTATTATCTTTTATAGATGAGGGAATGAAGACTCTGAGAGGTAAAGTAAATCTACTTATGGATGTACACCTATTAAATAGTAGAGATAGAGTTGGGGTTTGAATCAAGATTTTCCTGATTCCAATATATCCCTTACCTCCTTAATTAGATTATAAATTCTTTGGAGAAATAATGTCAGATGTCTCTGCTAATATTCACCAAAACATAGCCAGATCATTTTGTTTTGATGTTTTTCAAGTAAACTGGTAGATTTAAAAAAACAAATTAAGGCATCTCAGAAAGTACTTATGCAATGAAAACTTGGAATATGAGCATATTTTAGATGAACCACCAAAGTTTTCTGTTCCATCTTTAAATCCTTTTCAATATTTGCTTAAAGACACTCATATACTATTTTAATAAACAATGATTCTTCCACATTGCTCACAGTATAGTAGAAGGAAAAGTTTTCATGGCTTCTTTACTATAAATCTTCATATTTCCTACTAAATTATAATTGAAGAGGTGCCACGGACAGACAGGGAGGATAAAGGATCTATATCTGTATGTACATTTTAGCCTCTCTATCCTCTGAAGGTTAAGGATGCTAAGCTTTTGGTTACCAAAACATATGTAGGGTTTTAAAAGACTCTGTGACAATCTCTCTGGAGATAGCAAGGGAGAGAGGTCAAATTGAAATACACCAAAGGTATATAAGAGATTTGGGTGCTCCTTTCACAAGTAATGTTGATTCGAAGGTGTAAATGATGAGTGTACAATGATCAGTACTGTTCAATTTTAGTGAGGAAATAAATATAAATTATATAACACCAAAGTCTTTAGGACAAAACAAGAGGTCCTCTATGCCCTCTTGAAAGCTACACTGAAACCATTTTTTTTCATGCACATCAACAATATTTCCCTCCCATCCCAGAATAATTAGGGAGAGTAGAAATCATTAGAATGTCAGCCCTCCCCATTATTGAATTGTACCCACTCGATATGGAACTGCCTGAAGCAATCTCTGAATGTAATGGATCCAAATGTGTCTCCTTTGGAGCCCATAGAACCATCCCACTGTAGCCTGCAGGTTCGACACAAGGCCCTTCCCTCAATTAGGATTTAATCACCTTGGAGAGCAGCTGAGAATTTCAATCATTATTTTTTCCTAGGTCCCATCAATCTTGTCTATTGAAGTAATTTGATTTTTCCCCCTTCCTCTAAAAGAATACTAAATCTTCTTAGTGATGAAAAATGGTGGCATGGGATAGGGTGGAAGAAACTAATTTTCTAAGAAAATTTAAATACAATACCAATTGTTTTTTAACGGCAGCTCCATTTTGTCTTCACCTGAATGTCAGTAACAGACAAGGGTCCTTCTACAGATAATAAAGAATTATTAGTGTGAATTGCTGCTATTCAGGTCAAACTTAGCTTGCAATCCACATTTTCTGCTTGGTTGCCTCTGACACACCAATTTTCTACCACTCAGGGTCTCTGAACATGGTTGATGAAGTAAAAAAAAATAAAAAAGATGAACTTTTGAGGATGAATACCACTGTAGGGGCAGCTAAATTTAATTCTATTTGATATCAGATCAAGAAAGAGGGTTAGGAACACATAATGTTAATGTGGATGAAATAAACCATTTTTAAATTCAGTTAGATTTGGGCAAAAGTTTAATCTCATTTGACCACTAAGCCCAACAATTAATTCATAACCATTAATCAGCTATAGAAGCCAAAATGTCCATTGTGTTCTCTAAAAGGCCTCATCTATTCTTTGAAGTGACACAGATGATACAATAAAATACTGGTTTTCACAAAAGAGCCTAACTACAATAAAATATACCATGAGGAACTTTAAACCAGAAGATTTCTATAGCAAGCTGGAAATTATATCTTCCTAAATTTAAGCAATTCTACATTTAATTTAATTTAAGTAATTCTACATTCTGAACAGAGTGGAATCTATCATGTTTTTAAAAGATGTATAAGGAGGGAGATTTTGTAAACCTTTCTAATGCTGTGATTAGCAGTTATAGTTTGCCCTAATCTAAATTCAACTAGTGTGTTATTGACCTCCTCAGGAGGGATTATGTTATTGTTGTGAACTTTGATTTGAATTTAAACCTAATTCGGAATAAGAGACTACCTTCCAAAATCTAGAAGGCAAACCCTTTGGAGAAAATGCCATGAAGATGCCTGCAGTGACCACACACTGAACTAGAAGATCCACAGTGAACTCTGGAATGTGGTGATTTGAACTATGAGGGGTTGAATGTATTTATTTTAAATGTACACTCTTATGCCAAAAAGGGACTGCTCCCTAATTGGCTTTTTGTCAAGACCTAACATTTGTTCTTTTTCTATTTATTTCCCTTTATCCCAAAATTATTGTAATTTCCCTCTAAAAACTGTGATATTTATATATGCCTCTAGTTAAAGTTATAAGTTAGCTATGTTTCCATGATCCCTTGAGAGAGACTCATCTCCCAAAGGATCACAGGGGGATATGTGTAATTAGAAAATCTTGAACCCTTGGTCTTCATCTCCCAGAATTCTTTTCTCGTCACAAGAATCCTTTTCCCTTTGTTCACATTTGTGTTTGTTACATGTGTGTATATAATTTTGTGGCTTTTCCCTCTTGTGCTCTCTTTTTCCACATGCGAGGCTGAGTGAACTCTCTCTGTTTCTCTAATCTTTTCTTTTCTTTTTTGTGTCAATGTATTATTAATAAATCTTATTAAATATAATACTTAGAGTATTTTGGATATTAATTTTAATCTACATATTAGATGGCAGTGTGAGCCAATATCCTCTCATTCTAGTCTGTGCAAAGTTGGAATACATCTGATTGTCTTCAAAGGAATGAGTCATTGTACAGTGAAAAATGTATGGAATTTAGATCAGAGGATCTTGGGTTGAATCTTAGCTGTTCCACTTACAGTTTCAAAAAGTCTGATCTCTAAAACAACACTTCTTGGTTTTCCAAACATTGCTACCACTATCCATTCTCTTCATCATTTGTAATCAAAATTCATTTAGTAACTTTTTTTCCTCCAACTCAAAGCAATCATCTTTTTGAGATGTTTCTGTTGAGACCTGCTGTTAGACTGCTAAGTACAGGACAAATTTGGTCCATGCGTAAGAGCAAGATTGAGTAATTCATTCTAAGAGGGCAGGAGTTAAAAGGAAATTGATTCCATGAGTTTCTTTCTCTAACCCATCCCTTGGTCTGTGACATCTCCCTCTCCTACTTAATAAGATTTCCTTGGGTATGTTTAGTGGTTAAGGAAAGGGAAGAAAGAGTAAAGGTATATGTTTTTTACAGTGCTTTAGAAACTTAGAGATGGAGAGGAGAAGCTAAAGCAACAAATAAACACATGCATATGTATTTATGTGTGTTAGTATCAGTAATTTGGAAGCTCAGGGAAAGAGAATGTAAAATAATTAGAAATTCCTTTTTTTACATAGGTATCTTTGTAGTGAATGAAAATGCATAGATGTAATAAATATGCAGCATTGCTATAGCTGTAGGGTTTAAAAATGAAATTGGACCTTTGTTTTGAACTCCTCTGGAGGTTAGACACTGAGTTAAGGAGCAAACCAGAGACAATAAATAAATCTCCTCTTACTTGCTGTTTAATATTTCCCTAGGATTCAATACTCTTTGACATTTCTTACAATCAAGGTGAGGGGCAGAGTATAAGTGATGATGAAAGGTAAAGAATAGGTCGAGGTTCTGAAATGACTTTGTCACTTTGGTTCAATACAAGTGGCTGAGATAGATTGAGGAAGAGGTACATGTCACAGATGAGCAGTATTGAAAAGACTTAAACAAGGACCAAACCACTCCTAATTCCAAACCCAGGGTAAAATCTGAGTATCAAAACACCCAAGTCTTTAGCTAATACCAATAATTATCCTTTACACTAATATCTAGTTGTAAAGCTTCAATATGAATACTACATGCTAGTGGGAGACTGACTAATACTAAGTATAAAGGAAAGATTTATGTGTCCAGATGGCATACTTACTCTCCTCTGAGATTTCTTCTGTCACATAATTAGCTTTACTTCTGTTAATAATTGTAAGGGCTGTAATCCATTCTGATGAGCAGAGTTAGACAGAAAATGCAGAAAAAATTAAAAGCTTTGAGACAGCACCATCTTGCCTTCACAAGGCACTTTACTGTCTTTTTTTAAAAGTTTTTATGTGTTTTTAATTCCATTATCTCATTTATCCTCATATGTCATGCGAGGTAGATAATTTTTTCAACATACTACGGTTTGTGATTTTATTAAATTAGCTACTCTTTCCACCAAGGCATACAACTTTCCATATCTTAATAGATGTTTTAATGAGTTGCCATGGGTAAAAGCTTTATTACATTGTAGCTAACCCTCTGGAAATGAACTTTTCCCAATTTTGCTAGACCAGTCTCCCCAAAACAAGTCACAATGGCTTTCTAATTTGATAGAATCCTTAATAATTTTCCAAAACATGATCTTTAGAAAGATATCTGAAACAACATTGACAAGAAGAATAGTGCATAACAGAAAGAGGACTGGATTTGGAATCAGGAAAAATCTGGTTTAAAATATTATCTTTTAGACCTACTCGTTGTATGACCATGGACAAATCTTCTACCTATTCTGAGCCTCAGTTTCCTTTTTCTGTAAAATTAGGCTAACAATAGCACCAATTTAACAGAATTGCCTTAAAGATATATTGCATATGTGCATATATTTGTGCATACATATATCATACTTATGGATACATATATATATATACACATATGTATATACTATTGTTAAGGGTAAATTTTAGGGTTGAGACTGAATAAATATTTTTAGTGGTTGCCAGGGATTTAAATTCTAAATCCCAATGAAATACTCAGGTCATAATGGAATTTTATGGTGGTTTATTTACAATAGAAGGAAGAAATTAAGAATGAGGGAGAGAGAGGGAAAGAGGAAGAAGATCTGCTCTGGCCTGGTCTGAGCTAGGGGGAGTTCAGAGACCTCAGCCACAGGGCCTTCCTGGTCTAGCTTAACTTCCAACCTGAGTCCTCCTCCAAGATGAGGGACCTCCTCTGAGGCTAGTGCCTCCAGAAAGAGGCAAAGAAAAGGGGAGTCAGCCTTAACACTCACCACGTAGTCGTCTAAAGGAAGGAGTCTAAGGTCTCAGGCTGGAGCTTCTCCAAGTCAAGTCCAAAGTCAAAAGTCCCTCTCATAGGATTTGATGCCAAATATAAAGGCAGTTCTTTACATCACTTCCTGTGTCTCACATGTACCAATTGTGGCTTAAACTTGGCTTTGGACAGCCCAGGAGGTCAGTCAGTTGTTTCTGATTTGTTACTTGATAGCACATGCAGGTCATAGATCTTCCTCCCCCACACTTAATCTTTAAGTGTGTGTGTGGGGTGGGGGAGTGTATACATTCTGGGTTGCTAAAATTCTGAAGACTAAGCAGGGTGAAGTAAATCTAAAATTCACATTATACATATATACATGTAAAGAAAGGCAACTAGAGGCATCTAGATACCATAGTGGATAGAGTATTGAGCCTGGATGCAGGAAGATCTGAATTCAAAGGCAGCCTAAAATACTTATTAACAATGATTCCTATTCAAGTGTTGTTTGAAGGTAAATTCAGGGTTGTTTGAAGGTAAAACCAGATAACATTTGTAAATTTCTTTGCCAACCTTAAAGAACTACATATATATTTATACATATATGCATATATATATATATATATCAATCTCTTGAAATGATGCTAGCCACTATTATTATTTTTAAAGACCTTTCAAATTTTAAAGTACTACAAAAGAAAAATGGCAGATTCCTTGGAAGATGCTGCAACATATTATTAATGAAAACATTATTGATCAGCAAGCCTAGAAGTGGTAATTACTAAGAGGCAACATAACTTTGTTAACTACAGTTTGTGAACTGGGTGTGATAGCATCTTCCTGTTGTTCCTAATGCTGAAGAGTCTGAGGCTAGTTGTTTGAGTTTGGGAATTCTGAGCTGCAGAAGGATAAGAAGCAATCTGGGCTTTACACTCTATCTGGTACCAATATGGCAAACCCGTTTGAAGGATGACTTCATGTCCACATAAAAGCTCTGTGCTTTTCATTAAACTACTAAAAGAAATATAATGTTAATGAGACTATTATAGGTATCATTAACAAGAATATTAAGCATATCACTATGAATAAACTTCAGAATGTTTAAGCTTTTGAAATAATAGAGGTTTCTTATCTGCTTTTTTTCCATTCCATTGGCTTAGATTGTCAACTATTACACATGATTTGTTCAGCCTTTATCCTCCTTTGGAATGGTTCTATTCCATTTTAAATCACTGGGAGTGAGACAGAAAGATGCAAGCTATATCCAAATCCTAATTTCTAACAATTTCTTTGTTTTCTTGATAAAGTTGCTTAATATCTGAGACCTCAGCTTCTTCATGTGTGAAATGAGGGGGACTTAATGAAAGGTTTTTTTTTTGTCACTTCCAAATCTAGTTTTGTGATCCTGTCATCACCTAAGCCATCCTATTGTCCTACTCTACATTGTGGTTCTTCAATTTGTTGCTGCTTTCCCCTAGGTTGAGTAGTCATTTTTACATAGACAGACAGACAGACAGACAGACAGACAGATAGATAGATAGATAGTTGGATGAATAGATGTATAGATGGATATACAGATAGACAAGCAGACAGACAGACAGACAGACAGACAGACAGACAGACAGACAGACAGATAGATAGATAGATAGATAGATAGATTAGATAGATCGATAGATAGATAGGTAGGTAGATAGGTAGATAGATAGATGGATAGATAATTGCATAACTGCAAAGAAATGTCTTTAGGGTTTTATTCCCTCTTGTAATGATTAAAGCCAAGAAAGGACATCATAAAGCTAGGTAGGCCAGAGGTGGGATTTGAGTTCAGTTCCTTCCAACCTCCCGGTCCAGTGTTCTTTCCAGTATTCAACACTGCTCCTCAGACAAACACAATAAGAAAATGACCAATTTACTAATAATACAAGATCCTTAAACATTACAATGTGTCAAATAGTAACTGCCCATCCATCTATGTTCTGTTAAAGGAATTACTTTCTGAATGTTTAGGACTACATAGATATTTTGATTTAATAAATCATTTTAGTTTTAATCCTTCAATATTTATGCATTAACTTTGTTTAACTTCCTATTTTGTTTTCTTTTTGCCCCCCTTCCCCCCCGAACTTTATTTTTATCACATCTATTTCTTCTTGACCCATTAAATTAGAATATTTTATGTAGCTTAGAGATTACATGCTGCCACTGGCAGGTTTTGATCTTGGCCCTAACCATAGTTGAATCTCTTTCCTTTTCTGTACATCAATATTTTCATCTGCTAAAACGGGAGAATGATAGCAAACAAGTATTTGTTTGGAGATAAAATGTTTTTTGCAGATCAAATGAGCTACTAGACAGAATTATAAAAATTAAAATACTATATAAATATGTTATAATGAGCAATTTTCACATTAGATATTTTTGTTTAAACACTTTTTGAATGTATTGTATTAATATTGTCTTCCGTGAACTCCAGTTGCATATCACCAACTCCTTATTAGATATCTCAAACTCAGCATGCTCAGACAGAAGTCATTATGACCCCATTCATTTCTTTTTTTTTCTGAATTTCTCAGTTTTTTTTTCTATTTTTTAAACTTTATTTTCTTTCTGAAGTATTGGTTCCAAGGCAGAAGAGAGGTAAGGGCTAGGCAATTTGGGTTAAATGAGTTATCTAAGATTACAAAGCTAGGAAGTGTCTGAGGTCAGACTTGAACCCAGGATCTCCGATCTCTAGGCCTGGCTCTATCCACTACACCACCTAATTGTTCTCTGTTTGACTTTAAAAGTTCTTTACATTTTGGCTTCAATCCTCTTTTCCAGGCATATTCCACTGTACTGTCTTTCAAGTATTCCAAATTCTATTTAAACTGGACTATTCGCTGACATTTCTCATATGGGACATTCCATATCTTGGTTCCATGCCTTTGCACAGTCAGTCCTCTCCCTGGCACTGATGCTGGAAGGTACTTGCTCTTTATTTACACCTTAGAGATTCCACAGCTTCTTCCAAAGCTCAGTCCAAGTGTTCCCTCTTCTAGAATGTCTATCATTATCCCCCTTGTTGCTATGGTAATCCTATCTACATAGTGTTTCCTCTCAAAAATGTAAGTTCCTTGAGGATAGAGACGATTTCATTTTTGTCATTGCATCCCAAGCAGTGAGCATAATGCCTGGTACACATAAATGCTTGGTAAATGCTTGTCAAATGACATTGTTTTTAGTAATCAAAATTGGAAACACTCTTTCTGCTTTAAGGAAAGCAATTTAGAAAAATATGGAATGACTTTCAGAAGAGTAGAATGAGTGCTAAAATGCTTTCTAGCACAAGTGAGGAGGGCCAAGCACGTGACTTTTTCCTTACCATTTTACACTCTTTCCAAATGACAGGTTGGTTCCTTTGTATCAGTGAGTTCTATAGGAATTCAGCAGCAAGATAGAGAGTACTGTCAGAAAGAAGACAATGGAAACTATGATCTATGATGATACTGGCTATTAAAAGTACAAGTACTGGACAGTGAATAAAGAAAAGAGCAATTCTACTTGAAGAGAATGATGAGTTAGAAGACATAGACTTGACCTCTCATTATAATTTCTATGATTCTAGAATAGATAGTTTTTCTGCAAAAGCATTGTCCCCACTTGTGTCCCTCCACCAGTGAGTCACAGAATAAAAGCTAAAATAACTGGAACATAATTCTTTGTAGCTTCTAAGGAGGAAATGGGTGGCTTAATTTAAAAAAAATTACTCCACCTTCCCAGGTGTGTCTTTGGAGAAGGAAAAAGGGGTAAGCATCCTTAATCAAATGATTTTTAATAAATAATTCATTCCTTTTACAAAATACATTTTATTAAAATCCCCTTTTTAAAAATGCCCACCCTAGTAATCTCTTATAACTGTTGACATTTCCATGTTGACATAACAAAGAATAAAAATGGAGCAGAAAACAGTCATTATGTCAAAAATGTCTGATGGTATAAATTCTGCTCTTAACCTATAATATCCCCTGCCTCCAACATACAGACACACACAGACACACACACACACACACCAGATTTAGGAGTAGCTTCTCAAATCTCTTTGAATTCAAGTAATTTTAATGTGATAGCATTTGGATTTGATTGGTTTATTGTCATTTTTTTCATTTATATTGCTACAATCATTGTATATGTTGCTTTCCTTGTTCTGCTTTATTTGCATTATTTAAGTCTTTTCATGCTTTTATTTATTCATCATATTCATTACATCTTACAATTAGGAATGCCTAAGAAGTCCATAGGTAGTGCCTGATTCTCTTTGGGAGTGCCATCATGGAAACCTGTGCTGAGCCTAGCAAATCAGAAGGCAGACTTGGACATACACACAATATATGGTAGGCAGCTGTCTATGTGGTCTGATTTGAAAATCTCCATAGAACTTGTACAAATCTTTCTCCCTTAGGATGCCCTGACATTCTGGCTAGCAGTATCACTTTTCTAGTTAAAATAATTGTAAAAATGCAAATGAATATGTATTTATTAAATTATTTCTTGGAATTATATACAGATACCAAATCCCAATGCTTTTCCTTAAGAAGCTGACATTCTACTGAAAATATGATATGTAAATTGAAAAAAATATTATTACTTGATTAGGAGAGCATAGTCTAGGAGCTATGAGTAAAGGCTAGGATTTTCCAATGGTATAGAGCATTAAATAATACATTTTAACATCAAATAGAAAGGGAACAAATGTGTGGGACACAGGAGTTGATTCAAAAGAGGGAAATCATGGAATATGGCTTTTTGAGGTCAAGTTTCAGTGATGGTGAGAGGAAATCTGAGAGCACTGGGTTCCTGGGAATTAAAAGCAAAATTTTCCTACTCTGCAGTTTTACTTGGGTCTGCCTATATTTGTAATGTCAAGATTTGTTTTTAACAAAATACTATTACTAAGTCAATTTTCAGATTTATTTTTCTCAATCATCCAAAACATCACAGAAATCTCATATCTACTATTGGGCACTGTTCAATAAGAATAAGAAATTGTCAAGAAGCTGTGTTATTCTAGATGAAATTCTGAAAGAGGAACAAACATTTATTAAAAAGTTATTATACCCCAATTGGTATGTTAAGTGCTTTACAAATAATATCTCATTTGATCTTCACAACAACCCTGAGAGGTAGGCACTATTTCCCACTTTACTATTAAAGAAATTGAGGCAGAGTGGTTAAATGACTTCCCAGTGTCTAACTTTAGACTTGAATTTCAAATCTTCTAGACTCCAAACCCAGCTTTCTGTGACTGTACCACCAGCTGCCTTTGAAGTTAAGCTCTGTTATCTCTTACTCTTAATTCTGGAGCACCCTCCATATGCGTTCTGTCATGCATGGCAGCATCAAGTTTGGCCCTCAATACTTTTGTGATTCCTCCTGAAGGGCAGCAGCAACAAAATGGGGGAGAATCTGAAAAATCGAATGTATTATCTATGATACTGTAGGATATTGACCTTTGTGCTTTCAGTGAGAGAACAGCCTGCTCTGTCAGCCTCAAAGATGATTCATTGATGTTAGGCTGAAAAAATGTTGCTACCACGAGACCTACTTGACAGCCAGGCCATGACATGTCTTGGTTACTGAAAGATGCAGGGGGATGTTCTTCAAATGACTGGACCTCAATATGTTCTTTCATTCCCCCCAGGAAGACCATATTTTCAACTCTTGACTCATACATGGGGGAAGATATTTTCTTTTTAAGTCTGCCTTTGAAAACCTTCAGAACTCTAAAGCTACTGTAGCAAATAAATAGATCATTCTTTGGCTATTCCATAACATGTCCCTTTAAAGATAATTAAATGGTTTGCCTATTTCAGTTTGGTATTTAAATCCTGTAGAGTAATTAATATACATCCACATGGTCATAGTAGGATTTAGGTGTGTGTGGAAATACATTATTCTCATTACATTTCTAAAAAAAATCCAAATATTAATTTCATGCAACATTCTTATAAATATGTGTGCTTAAATCCACATGTTTATGTATTCATGTCTTTACATATAAACACTCAAATACTTACACTTGTGGAAAGATCCTATGAAGAATATTTTCCATATAAACTAATAATATTGAGTGGTATTGCAATTTACACTTTTTATCTCACTGAATCATGTCAAGATTTTAATTTTACACATGAATACACTTCTGGTGGAGTTGTGAATTGGCCAACCATTCTGGAGGGCAGTTTGGAACTATGCCCAAAGAGCGATAAAAGACTGTTTGCCCTTTGATCCAGCAATAGTACTGCTGGGCTTGTACCCCAAAGAGATAATAAGGAAAAAGACATGTACAAAAGTATTCATAGCTGTGCTCTTTGTGGTGGCAAAAAATTGAAAAATGAGGGGATGCCCATCAATTGGGGAATGGCTGAACAAATTATGGTATATGTTGGTGATAGAATACTATTGTGCTCAAAGGAATAATAAAGTGGAGGAATTCCATGGGAACTGGAACAACCTCCAGGAAGTGATGCAGAGTGAGAGGAGCAGAACCAGGAGAACATTGTACACAGAGACTGTGGTACAATCGAATGTAATGGACTTCTCTTCTAGCAGCAATGCAATGATCCAAGGCAATCCAGAAGAATTTATGAGAAAGATGCTATCTACATTCAGAGAAAGAACTGTGGGAACAGAAATGCAGAAGAAAAACATAGGGTCACTTGCATAGTTTGATAGGGATGTGATTGGGGTTTTGATGTTAAAGGATCACTCTACTGCAAAGATAAATAATATGGAAATATCTTTTGAACAATGTACAACCCAGAGGAACTTCTTGTTATCTCGGGGTGGAGGGGTGAGGGAATCATGAGTCTTGTAACCATGGAAAAATATTCTAAATTTTAAAAAAAGATTTTAATTTTACTTTCTATTTTTCTTTTGTTAATTTAATTTTTTCCTAACCAAATGTCAATATAATTTTTAATGAGCACGTTCCAACATTTTGTGATCAATATCCCCTACTCAAGACCCCAAGTAATATGATATAGTTTGTGTATGTGTTATCATACAATACATATTTCTATATTAATCAGATTGTGAAAGACATATATCCTTTATCCTAAAAAAAAATTCACAGAGGAAATAAAGTGAGAAATGATATGCTTCCATCCGCATTCAGACTCTGCCATTCCTTTTAAGATTATAAAGAACTTTGTTGTTGTTGTTGTTGTTGTTGTTGTTGTTGTTGTCATGAGTCCCTTGGACTTGTTCTGGATCCTTGCATTGTTGAGAATAGTTGTCATTCACAGTTGATCATTTTACTTTACTGCTGTCTCCTGCTTCTTCTCACTTCACTTTTCAATACTTCATAGAAGCCTTTCCAGGTTTTTTTTTTTTTTTGTGATCATCCTGTTTTCTATTTCTTATGACACACTAGTATTCTATTACCATCATATACTACAACTTGTTCAGCCAATCCCCACATAATGGACATCCTTTCAGTTTCCAATTCTTTGCTACCACAAGAAAAGCTGCTATAAATATTTCGGTACAAGTAGGTCCTTTTCTCAAATCTTAAGGATGCAGTTGTACAGAACCAACTTATTGCAAGGCATAGAGCAAGGGCAGATATTAAGTCCTGGAAGAGTTTGGGAAGCAGAATCAAAGAAGAGCTAAAGTAGTGGTCCTTTCATTAGAACGTAAAGGGTTATGGGTGCCCATCTCATTCAAGACTTGTAGCCAGACAAGCAGCCTACTGGACGTAGGAAGGGAAGAGTGACAATGCCACTATAGTGGTTGGTCTTCTGATAAAAGATATGTGTTGAGCTTGTCCACATTATATCAATGTCTGTTCACTGCATGTAGTGTTGCTCTGTGGTGGTGTGTTTCCTTGAAGTTTTCATAGAGGTTTGAATTTATTGCAAGCCCTCTGCCACCCAAACGTTCTGCTCCTTCTGAGGCTTCTGGCAGGGAATGCTGCTACTTCATGGATTTTCACCTATTGCAGGATCTGTAGAATGTAACTCCCACAATAGGTGAGGGATCACTGTACTCTAATTTTGTGTTTTCCTTGTGCCTTTCCTCTCAATTGATAAGGGATTGCCTGGCATTTCAAGTCTGAAGGGAAGGGGAAGCCTCAGAGCTAATTTGAAAGATGTTTTGACTTTCTCCCCTTTGATAAGAACTTGCAAGGTTGAGAAAGCATATCCAAAAATCCAGGCAACCTTGAAGGGCCAGACAGGACATGGGAGGGAACATTGCCTATGTGCATTGGGAATCTTTTCAATTAAGAGATGACTTTTTATGATTAAGGGAAATACCCCAAGCCCTTCACATGCCCCTTCCCTCTTTTCTGGAATGCTGTCTTAAATGGCCAGGGAAGGAATAATCTGAGGGAGGGCAGAGAATCCCCAATGATTGGAGGAGGAAATACCCCATGAAATCTACCAACCTAAAACCCTGGGAAGGAGGAGTGCTACAATTCCATCCCTGCTGTGGCCATTTCACTACCCTGGGCTATTTCCACTCCCACTTCCCACCACATCCCCCTACACACACACACACACACACACACACACACACACACACACACACACACACACACACACACACTCACACACAGAGCACTATCTGTAACATCCTTAAACAAATACTTTCATGATTTTTGATGAATAGGGCTGAGTTGCAATTCTTTGGGTAAGAACCAGCATTGTCTCTTCTACCAACTCACTCTCATACATCTCAGCTATATAGCAAAGATGTTTTATTTCCATTGAGGAAGTTCAACAACACTGTGTGCTGTGTGTGTGTGTGTGTGTGTGTGTGTGTGTGTGTATACTGGGGGGTGGATAGACCCAATCCTGCACTCCACCCCATGAGACTGGAGGAGGGAACAGGCTTTTATAGTGTTTCAAAAAAGGGGGATGGGGCATGGGATGATTGGGCAATGTGAGAAATTTCTGCCCAGAGCAAGAAATATATTGTCAAACTTTGGAATGTATCAGGATATAACTTTGATAAGAAAAGGGAAACATGGTCACTGTTTAGGTCATGCTGACCTTTTGGGGCCAGAATATTACAAAGTCAATTTCAGGCGTATGCGATCTTTCCATAATCTTTATGTTCCAAAGTAATTATAAATATCATAAAAGGCATTAGAAACCTTTTAGTGATTAACATAACACTTATGGCATTAGCAAAGAGGGAAGAAGGAATATAAAATTGCCAGCCTTGGTCCCAAGGATACCAAAGTAATTTTTTTATACAATCAGTTCTTGTTTACTCATTACTGGTTTGCAATTGTATTATTCCATAAAATCCTCTTTTACACTGTTCATCATGATGACTTTCTGGATGTGTCATAATATCACTGTCTATTATTAACTGAAAACTAGAAGTGATGGTAGTCTTGGTGACAGGAAAAGGACTTAGTTGTATGTATAATATTTTTATAATATGAAATGAAATATATAAATGATTTATTATTCCAATTGTAGTTGAACATGAGATGGGGAAATGACTCAAATAATGGACATGTTATTGGGCAAGAAAGCACTACTATGTGCTTGATTTTGTGCTAAACACTGGGGATAGAAAGATAGAAAAAAGAACAGTCTCTATTCTCAAGGCTAAGTTGTAGAGATTCTCTGAGGAAAAGTACTAAGATAAAAAAGCGCAGCAAAGATTTTTTTGCAAAATGTGGAATGTTAGCTGAGCCTTGAAGAAAGTTAGGGAAAATGGTAGAGAGTTATAGGAATTAGACAGCCAACAGAAAAAATGATAGAAACTTAAAAATAAATTAGTTTGAAAAGAATAAACAAGTTTCCTTCTAACAATGTGATATTGGGATTAGATTCAAATAAAGCCTTTAGTCTTCAATATCTTTGGGATTCAGACATAGTAGTCATATTTCTAAGTCAAAGGATATGTATAGTTTTAAAGCCCTTTGGGTGTAGTACTAAATTCTTCTCCAGAATAGTTGGCCTGCTTCATAATTCTACTAATAGTGCATTAGTGTCTCAATTTTTCTAAATCCCCTACAGCATTTATCATTTTCCTTTTCTGTCATGTTAGCCAACCTGGTAGGTAAGGGTTTTTTTTAATTTGCAATTCTTAGACTTAGAATATATTTTCCATATGACTCTTGACATATTTGATTTTTTCTTTTGAAAACTGCCCATTTGTATCCTTTGATGACTTATCAATTGGGGAATGGCTGTTATTTGTATAAATTTGACCCAGGTTCCTAAATATCTGAGAAATGAGGCTTTTATCAGAAAACTTTGTTATACATTTCCCCCCATAGTCCTATTTTTATTCACATTTTGACTACTTTTGTTTCTGAAGAAGCATGCTAAATTAGTTATTTTACTTCCTTCCTCATTTGGTCATAAATTCTTCCCTTATCCATTGATATGATTAGTACATGTTCCCATGCTCCCCTAATTCACTTATATCACCATTCATTTTTATCTTATTTTGCTATAGTGTGAGATATTGGTCTATCACTAATTTCTACCAAACTGCTTTACAGTTTTCGTAGTAATTTTTGTCAAATAATGAGTTCTTACACCAAAATCTTATATCATTGCATTTATCAAAAACTACACATGAACAATTAACATTTTCCCAATTTTTTAAATCTGACTTAATTTGTGTAAAAAGTTTTCTAATTGTGTTCATGTAGTTCCTGAATATGTCTTGGCAAGTAGACCCCCAGCTATTTTATACTATCTTGTGTTGTTTTAAATGACCTTTCTCTATCTCTTGCTACTGGACCTTGTCGGTAATATATAGAAATGCTGATGATTTATGTGGATTTATTTTGTAACTTGAAGTTTTCTAAAGTAATTAATTATTTTGACTAGTATTTTTTAGTTTATCCTCTGGAATTTTCTAAGTATACCATTGTACAATCTGCAAAGAGCAATAGTTTATTTTTACATAATTATATATAATCATATAATTTTATATGATAGTTTATACATAAAATATAAAATAATTATATTTTAACAGGAATTTACCAGTTTAACTTTAATCTTTTATAATCATATTTACCTTTTTATGCTTTGCTTTAGTCTTGGATCTGAAAGATAAATTTTTCTATGCAGTTCTGCTCTTTTTTTATCAGGAATACTTAAAAGCCTTATTTTTAAAATGTCCATTTTTCCACTAGAAGAATAACACTCAGTTTTGCTGAGCTGGTTAATCTTGGTTGTAATCATAGCTCTTTTGCCTTTTAGATAGTCTTATTCCAAAATTTGTGTTTCTTTAATGTGGTAGCTATTACATCTTGTGTGATTCTGATTGTGTCTCCATGGTATTTGAATGGTTTCTTTCTAACTACTTGAAGTATTTTATTTTTCATTAGCTTTGGAATTTGGCTATAATATCCCTAGGAATTTTTCTTTTTTATTCTCTTTCAGGTGGTAATTAGTGGATTCTTTCCATTTTTATTTTACCTCATGATTCCAGGATATTGGGACCATGTTCCTTGATATTTTTTTGAAATGTGATGATTATATTCATTCTCTGATTAAGGCTTTCAGGTAGTCCAAAAATTCGTAAATTATTTCTGATCAGTTATTTTTCCAATGAGTTATTTCATATTTTCTTATTTTTTCCAGTCTTTTGATGTTGTTTTAAGATTTCTTGTTGTTTTGTGCAGTTATTAGCTTTTAGAAGTCCAATTCTAACTTCTTAGGGAATTATTTTCTTCAATGAGCTTTTATACATTATTTTCCCTTTTGCCATTATGTTTTTAAAATGTTATTTTCAGAAGACAATTTTTGTATCCCCATTTGTGTTTGGCCATTTCTATTTTTAAGGCATTATTTTCTTGAATATTTTTTATTCATTGTTTACCAAGCTGTTAATTCCATTTTCTTTAATTTCTTTACATAATTTTTCTTCTACCATTCTTATTTGATTTTCAAAATCATTTTTAGCCCTTTCAGGAATTCTTGTTGGTCTCTGGAGCACTATCTCAAGTTTTAAGCTTCTTTCAGAACTAGTTCTGATGATTTAGACTTTTTGATACTAATAAGGTTATGTGATTTGGATAGAGGTGTGGTCACTGCTCTCCTAGTCTGCACTTTGGTATTTACCTAGGAAGGTTCTTTGACACTTTGGGATGGTAACCATTACTGCTCCTCAGAGACCCTACTCCCTTGGGAACAGAAACGATACTGTTGCTCTAGGTCCCTGATCCCCAATATCCAAAAGTAATACTGCTACTCAGAGCTTTCTCTTGATCTAAAGTGATTCTCTCCATCCTAAAAACTATAATCCAGAAGTGGGTACAGTCTTACCTTATGGCATCTACTTTCTCTTGACCCAAAGTTCTCCTCTCTGCCCTTGAACAATGACACAGAAGGTAGTATAGCGATAAAAATGCCAAACTGTATCTGGTTCACATTCAATGCTAGCACAAAAGTCCCCTCTAACTTCTTTCTGACCAATTTCCAGGTCCTCTTACTATCTGGCTTGACGGCTCCTGAAACTGCTAGTGTTTCTGCTTCTGTCAACATCATCAAGTCCCACCACTGGTGTTTTCATCCACATGGACTTCTGGTGAGTCTCCACCTAGGTCCTAGATCCCTGTTTCTGAGCTCTTAAATTCTGTTGGACTATAAGAATGTCTCACTTTGACCTTTCATGAGCTCTGACACTAGAATTTGATTTGAGAAATTATTTCAATGTTGCAATGTTGGAAGAGTTCAGCAGAATATTTTCTCTACCCTCTACCTCCAGAAGGGTCCTCAAAGATTTCAAATACTTGTCCTATTCTCATGTAACTCGTTGGCTCATGATGAATTTTTTTCTTTTCTCTTTTTTAATGAACTTATTTGTTCTTTACATAAAGACTATGAATGAACTGAGGCATTAGAATCTCTTTAAATATAAACTATTTTTTATCCAAATAGAAAAATGATATTTACACGTTCATCATATGAGTATATTATAATCAATGACAGAATGAAAGTAACTTTACCAATGCTAATGGAATTGAGGCTAAGTTTAAGGCATTTTTCAGAAGTGCTAGAACAAAGGATAGAGTCAACATATTCAAGCCTCGCTCTTTTTTATATTCTTCACAACATATAATTCAAAGTTACCTATAGGTACTTTCAAAAGAAAGATCCGTAAGCTTCTGACATCTGGCAGAAGGGCAAAGAGGCAAGGCAACTTGATGAGAAGTTACATTTGGGGAATGAAAAATTTTGTGATGAAAACATTTAGTAGATTGGGAGTGAAGTTAGAGTATATACTCTAATAGAGCAGTGATTGAAAGTTTTTCTTTCAAAACATAACCTAGAATGTCATAAGGTGTTATACATTGTTAAAGAGCTTTTGGTTTCTTCCCCAGAGGGCCTTCAGTTCTGAGATGAATGAACTTTTTTCTGTGTCTAACTATGAAGTGTCTGGATCTTTGGAGTATAAACATCCACAAGATAATAAATATGAGATTTGAAACAAAGAAGTCATTTATGTTCTTCCAGTTTGACTTATATAGTAATTTAAACTAATTTCTTGCCAAAAGAAACATTGTTTCATTAATATTCAAAATGGTAAAATGTAATCCCTAGTTTTTAAAGAGAGTGTATATAATTTGGATCTTTGTTTCATCCAGTTTAAAATATGCACCATACCAGGTGACTAAATAGTAGTATTTGCTCTCAAAAAGTAATTAGTAAATATTTTTCAAACCCTTATTTTGTGTCTTATAATCAAAACTAATGAACAGTTCCAAGACAAAGAACAATAAGGACTAGGCAACTGGAGCTAAGTGACTTTCTCAGGGTCACACAGGTATGTGTCTGAGGCTAGATTTGAACCCAAGTTTTTCAGATTCCGGGCCTGACACTTTATTCATTATGCCATCTAGTTGTTCCAATGGTATGTTTTAAGATTCTCTTTTAACCATGTGTTCTGTCTTCTTTGTTAGGCGGCATCATTTTTCTTATATCTCTCTTTTTTCTCAGAGGTAGCTAGGTAGTTCAATGCAAAGACACAAATTTGAATCCAAAAATTGGGGTAGGAGGACATTTCCTTGGGGTTGGGACTGGTTTTTGGGTAGGAGAAGGAACAGGAGAAACTGAGATTTCAGAAGTTTGGGTTTCAGGAGAAAGGTCTTGGGGATTATGTTCAGCCAAGATTTGCAAACCACGAGAGAGCAAGTCTGTTAGCTGAGCTACAGGAGAGGTGTTTTCCATCTCTATTTCGGGGGAGGAAATTTCCTCATTTAGAGGTTCAGAAACAGGTTTGTCAGGTTCAGACATGTTTTTTGGTGGAGTCAATATTTGCATTTTAAATTATCCAATTGGTTTTGCATGTTCTCAGGTATTTTAGCTTCAGATTTTCTGCAGGTTTTCCTGTATTTTAGCATCAGATTTTTTTCAAGTTAGCATTTCTCATCGCAGTATATAGGAGTATAAAAATAAAATGACCTAATAACATAAGAAATTGGAGGTATTCTGAAATCTTTAATGTCCCTAATTCTTCAACCACCATACAAATGTCTGAGAATGTAGTATTCATTTATATATATATATATATAGTAGTTATTTTCCTACCAGGTCTCACAAGTTTTGTTTTGTTTTGTTTTTTACTCCTCACTTAATTTAAAAACTAAAGACATGTGTGGAGCAGGACAAGACCTAAACTTCCTCCAGGTTCCTCTCAGTGCTAATTAAGAATAATCTAGGCAGTACTGGCAGTGAGGGTTGCCTAATTGGGTTGTTTGTTCCCTTACAGAAAGGGGATTCATACGCAAACAGCTTTTCTAGTACTACTGCTTTTACATTTTTTTAAATGGCTGTGTTCAATTCAAATTAAGCAGAAAAGAGAAAAAAATATATATACTCACCAAATCTTGCAGCTGTGTTTCAAACTGCCTAAAAAGCTGACTTGAGCAAGTAATAAAGAGAGAAAGGAAAGAGGTTTCACAGAAATTTAAGGGTCCTAGTCAGTCCCTTCATGGTCTCAAGACTGTAAGGATAATTTTAGGGTTCTGACCTAATCTAAATTAATTTGGATCACCAGAGAAAATCCCAAATAAATTACCCAAGTTTGGAAATTTATGATGATTTTAATTAATATAGAGGGAAATAACTAGGGAGGAGAGAAGAGGGTATAGGATTTCTCCTGCCTGGCCTGTGCCAGGGGGAGTTCAAAGACCTTTACCAAGAGGTCTTTGAAGAAGATTAGAGGCTTTCCTAAGAAGATAATGTTTGGAAGGTAAAGGAGAAAAGAATCAGCCTAAACTCCAAGAGAGCTCAGTGAAGATGCCTCACCTGAATTAGGCTACTCAGCTTCTCCCAGTATAGTATCAAGGAAAACTCACCACCAAAACCAGACAATAGCTGCCATCAGGCCAAAATGCCAAAACACTCAGCAAGCTGCCACCAGAGCCACCTCTCTGCGAAAAGAGGCCAGAGAGGGGAAGTGATGCAAAATATATAGATGGTTTTTACATCACTTGCCTATGTCTCACATGTACCAATGGTAGCTTAAGCGTGACTTAGGGCAGCCCAGAAATCTGTCAGTTGTTTCTGATTTGTCATTTGCTAGCACATGTCTGTCATAGGCCATCCTCCTAAATACTTAATCCTTAAGTATGGGTATAGACATTCCTGTTTTTGTTAGACTAAGTAGGGTGGAGTAATCTAAAGTTCACACACCTCAAACACTTACTTGTTGCTTGACCCTGGAAAAGTTGTTTAAACTTCTTCATTCTCAGTATCTTAATATGAAAAATGTAGATGGTAATAATGCCTGTCTAAGAAAGTTGTGATTATCAAAGTAGAAACTATACATAAAGGGCTTTGCAAATCTTAAAGCATTACATAAATGCCAGCTTCTCTTATCATGTTATTATTATCATATTATTCCCCCCTCCTCCTACATTTACATAAAGAGAAGAGCAGAGCTGAAATGTGATTTCAGATTGAAAATAAATGTGTTGGGGTTGGACTTCCAGTCAAGATGGCAGCTTAGAAGCAGAAAAAGTTCAGACCTCTGAAAACCCTTCCTTACCAATCACAAACTGAATGCTCCTAGGGGACTGAATTTCAAACTTAACAATAGGACAGAGCTGGGGAACCCTCCATCTGGACTCAAATCAAAAGGTGGCCCCCAAAATCCAGAATCCTAGAACACTTGGATCTAAGGGGAAGGCAGAAGGAAGGTCCCAGGACCCTCCCCCCCCAACCCAGAGTGCTGAGCCTGCAGCAGCAGTGGGAACTTCAGGGCCGGCAAAAGTGCTGTTCTGAAGGGCTCACCTTGAAAGCCACCTGGGCCAGTCTCAGTGCGTTCAACACAGAAGGCAGGGAAACAGCCTGAGAGAGACGGGAGCCTGTAGCCCCATGGCTGGGTCCTTCCATTGGAGTCTCACCAGAGATTTTTGCCTCAGGGCACATCCAGACCAACCCAGCTGAACATAATCCCATCAGGAGCCCTCAGAGCTCAAGGAGGCCAGGACCCCTCCCCCCTAGGATTGCAGGGCCCTCTGAAAGGACAGGAACCTCAGGACCTGCAAAGGCACTGAGGTATCTTGTGGAGAGTGCTGTGCCAGGCTCAGAGCATGGAAGTAAGGCAGTGGAGAAGCAACTGGAGGGAACTGAGAGCAGTAACACCTGAAACTCCGGCAGGCAGGGGAGGGCAAACCCTGGGCTTCCCCAGGAAGACAACACAGCTGCTGAGAATGAACAATTTGCCTGGGGCTAAAGCCTCAGATCATCAGACAGAAACACTAAGAGTCAGTCCTCCTCACTCAGATTTCTGACTGGAAAGGGGAAGAAAAACCAAAGAGATGGCAAACAGTGCAGAGGTGCAACAGCCTCCAAACACCAAGAAAAACAAGAACGGGGTGACTTTGGACATATTTTATGGATCAAAAATACAAAATACAGAGGAGATAGAAGAGGAAACCCAAACAAATGTTCCAAAACTGTCCAAAGGAAATGGAAATTCTCCACAAACTCTTGAAGAATTTAAATCAGAAATTATCAAAAAGATAGAAGCCTTATGGCAGAAAAAATGGGAAACAATGCAAAAGGAACTCAGCAATCTGGGAGACCAAAATATGCAAATGCAGAAACTTCTCAAAGCCTCAAAAAACAGGTCAGATCAAACTGAAAAGGAAAACCAGTCTTTAAAGGTCAGAATCAGGCAACTGGAAGACAATGATCTTGCAAAAGAGCAAGAATTAATAAAGCAAAGTCAAAAGACTAAAGAATTAGAAGATGACATAAAATAACTCACTGACAAGGCGACAGATCTGGAAAACAGAAGAAGGAGAGACAATCTGAGAATCATTGGTCTACCAGAAAAGCCAGAAATAAACAGTAATCATGATATCATAATACATGAAATCATCAAAGAAAACTGCCCAGAGATTCTAGAACAAGGGGACAAAATATGCATTGAAAAAGTTCACAGAACACCTCCTACACTAAATTCCCAAAAGACAAGTCCCAGGAATATAATTGCCAAATTCCAAAGCTTTCAAGGAAAAGAAAAAAATCTTACAAGAAGCCAGAAAAAGACAATTGAGATATAAAGGAACACCAATCAGGGTCACAAAGGACCTAGCAATTTCTACTCTTAATGACCATACGGCATGGAACATGATATTCAGAAAAGCAAGAGAGCTGGGTCTTCAACCAAGAATTAGCTATCCATTAAAACTGACTTTATACTTCCAGGGGAAAGTATGTGCATTCAACAAAATACAAGATTTCCAAGTGTTTGTAAAGAAAAGACCAGAGCTATGTGAAAAGTTTGACATCCAAACACAAAGAGCAAGAGAAACATGAAAAGGTAAATATGAAGGAAAGGGAATAGGAGAAAAATGTTATCTTTTTCTTTTATTCAAACTCTCTTCTATAAGGACTACATTCATATCAAATTATATATATTAATATGTAGGGAAAATGTAATGTGTAACTCTCAAAAATTGTATGCATCATGAGAGTAGTAAGAAGAATCACACATAGGGAAAGGTTGGGGCATCAAGATGATATGGAGAAAGGGGGGGATAGAAAAAGGGAGGGGGTGAATTGTTGATGGTACTAAGATATACTCCAAGAAATAGAAAAAAAATAAATAGAATAATCTTTCTCACACAAAAATAAAAATGGGAAGGGGAGGGGAAGAATTCTCCTATAAGAAGGAAAGGAAGGGAGTTTTTACTTAAACCTTACTCTGAGTGAAATCAACTCTGAGAGGGAAGAGCATCCAGATCCATTGGGATCTTGAATTTTATCTTATCCAACAGGGTAAGGGAGAAGGGAAAACTGAGGTGGGAGGGCCAGAAAGAACACAAAATGGGAGAAAAGGGGGAGGGGAAAGGAACAAAAAGGGAGGGGCTAGAAAGGGAAACATATCAAGGGAGGGGACTAGGGATACTGATTTAAAGTAAATCACTGGCTTAAAAGGTTATAGCTAAAGAAGAAAGATCATAATTAGGGGAGGATATCAAAATGCCAGGGAGTCCACAAGTGACAATCATAACTTTGAATGTGAATGGGATGAACTCACCCATAAATTTTGCTTTTGGGGAAGTTCTTTTCTTCAGTGAATTTTTGCATCTTTTACAAAGTTGTTATTTATCTTTTTATAATTTTCTTGCATCACTCTCATTCCTTTCCTCTAATATGTTCTCTATCCCTCTTATCTCTAACTTTTGAAGGAATACTTTTTTGTGGATGATTAGCATATTTCCTTGAGTATTGAGTTTTTACTATTTTCACATTGTCATCTTCTTATGAATTTCTATTTTGGTCTTTTCTACCACCATAATAGTTTTTTATACTCAAATTAAAATTTTTAGAAATTGTTTGATAATTTCTCCTGCCTATTTCTTGACTTTGAACTTCATGATAAATTTGACTCTCCTCATCTTAGGGTGTAGAGGCAATATCTCAAACTTTGGTGATTTTCATGCTGGTGTTTTCAGAGGTAGTTCTCAAGGTATGAAAGTTTTAAATGTTTCCAAAGGGTTGAAATCTGGGGAGATATGTGGTCCCCAGGAAGGACCATTGCTTTTCTGTACCCACAAATACTAGCATTTCTCTTGGATCTGGAATTATGATCAGGGTTCTTGCTTTTAAATAGTAACAATAACTATTGCTCCTTTCTACCATTGAACTATAATTAAGGCCCCAGTTCCCTTGTGACCTATAAGAATCATTTCTTTTCAGTCTGGAAATGCAATGCAGAAGTGCAAATGGACAATAGAATTACCATTCAGTGCCAAATACAACCAATGCTGGCAAAGAATCTCTTGTAATCTCTTTCTAACAAGTTGTCCAAAACCTGTAAGGTTACTGGTCTGAGAGCTCCCAAAGCTGCTTCTGCTGCTCCTACTGAAATTGCAGCTGCCTCCAAGGCCCACCACTGCTGCTGCTGCTGTGTTCCTGACAAGCTCATACCTCCCTGTTACAGACCCTTCCTGATGAAATCCTGTTTTTTAGTCTGGAAAAAAGATTCACTTCATCTTTTGTTGGATCTGCAGTTCCAACATTTAATTTTGGGGTTCATCTTAAAGATATTTGGAAGAGCATGTTGGGGGACTTCAACTCTGTTGCTCTATACATAGCCATTTTGACTCTACCTTTATAATATATGTATTTTTTTTACTTTGACTTTTACTTTCTAGGTTCTCCCCTCTTTTCATACATATGTGTCTTAATTTTCTTTTAAGGGTGTAAGAAAAAAAATTCATCAACAGGATTTTATTAAGTAACTACTAGGTTCCAAGTACTTTGCTACACAATGGAAACACAAAGATAAAAATGAAATACTTTTCTCTCCATGAGCTTATGTTCATTCAGGAAAGACATCACATGCATATATAGGCACATACAAAATATATAAAGTGATTTTTCGGGCATTCTCCCATATCATTCATCAGCTCTACAATTTGCTCTAACTTTAGTATTCTGCCTTCTATCTAGTCTTTCTCAGTCCTTTCAATTTTTAAGCACCTAAATAGCCTCAGTAAATGATTAGTCAACTGTTGGAGTTCGAGCAAAGTGGAAAATGGCATACTTCCAAGAATTTCCTTGTGTGCCTAAGTCTAAATACACAACATATTTTTCACAGGTCCCTTTGTATTAATTTGTTTCTAAATAGCAAGTCAGGAGGCTAGAAATATGGTCTTGCAAATAGGCTTAAAGTCTCCTTTCATTAAAATAATTAATAAATAATTTTTTAAATTCTCTATAGCATCAAATTTTATTTCTACAGGCACTATGATTGGTTATACAATCAAATTTTATATCATAAGGGAAATATAAAAATTTTTAAAAGCAAATGAATTATAACTTCACATTGTTTAGCTTAAATGTTGTATGCCATCTTTTTGCTAAACCAGTTTTTAAAAATCTGGTGCAAATCTACACTTTAATTATGTATATATATGTATTATGTATAAAATATGATCTATACATATACATTGGGTGTGTATACATATAAATATGTATATATGAATATATGCGTGCTTATATGTGGATATATATATAAATGTATGTATGTGTATGTGTGTGTATATAATTTTCATGACCATATAAATAAACTAGCAAAGAAGAAATGAGTGAGTGATGTTGGCTTCTAACAACTAGAATTTATTATACTATACAGAATCATAGAATTTTAGAGTTGAAAAGATCCTTAATGCCCTTCTGGTTCTATTCATATCTAAAGTACAAATCACTCTACAACACATCTAACAAATATTTATCCAGACTTTGCTTAAGCCTTCAATGAAAATGAACCACCTATATCCAAGGACAGGGTGATGTTGCTGTAATGTATGGCCAGAAAAGGAACACACACACACACACACACACACACACACACACACACAGGGGAACTAGAGGGAAAGAAAGAAAGAGAGAGAGAGAGAGAGAGAGAGAGAGAGAGAGAGAGAGAGAGAGAGAGAGAGAGAGAGAGAGAGAGAGAGTTGAGTGAATGGAGAGGAGGAAGAGATTGACCTTCCCCTCTTTTCTCTTGGGGGAAGGTAACTCAGTTTTGTCTCCCTGAGGGACAGAGTATTGTAATAAAGATAATAATCTGATGGAACTATTTCTGGTTGTGGTAAATGGGTACTCTGGCTTTGCTAGAGAGATACTAGGGGAACCTTTATCAGAAGATATATTTATTACAGTATGTCTCCTCAGAGAATGGTTCTGGGAGGTAGAAGTTAAGAACTAGAGGAAAGAGCTTTGGTAAATTGACATACTGCCTCCCTTTTTGGTCTCAGCTATGGTTGAGATTCAGGATGGACTCTTTTGCCTCTAGGTCCCTCATGTACACCAACTGTCACTTCCCTCCAAAATCTGGAGCTATTCTGAAGCCCAGTGCAAAGGATTGCTCCTTGGATCTAATTGTTTGGATCCCTAGGATCCTGAGCTTAGTACTATATTTCTATCTATATTCTATATCTGACCCCCAAAATACTAAATCTCTATTCTCTTGGATTTATTTTACTCTTATCTTAGCTAACTAAGCCTATACTAAGATGAGGTTCTGGGAAAAGATTTAGAGAAGGTGTGTTTTTGTTACAATTGACTAACATGTTTTTGGACTAACAATGTCCTGTAACAATATGCAACCATATTGATTTAAAACTAATTGTTAACAATATCTTAATGATCTTTAACTATGGTAACTTTTTCCTAACTCCTTATGTTACCTTATGTTTTCTATTATCTTATGTTTCTATTACAATTCTTTAATTCTTAATTTTCCTACTTTATGTTATCTTGTTCTTTCCTTGTGTGACCACAAAAATGTGGGTTTCAAGACTGTGAATTGCCAAAACTGTAAAGATAAATTTTAGTGTCTTGATTTTAAATCAAAAATAAGTGGTTGCCATGGGAAAAATTCCCAAATATGAAAATACCCAAGTCAGCTGGGATTTATGGAGATTTTAATTAATACAAATGAAGGATTTAAGGAAAGGGAGAGAGAAAGAATAAAAGAAAATAGTATGAAAAAGAAAATAGGCCATTTGGCCTAGGCCTGAGCCTTAAGAGAGACTAGTCAGTCTTTAATCACTCACCACAAGATTTGTCACAAGCAAAACTCTAGTCCTTCACTGAAATCCTCAACTCCTGAACTGAGTTCAGAGACCCAGCTCCTCCAACTAACTCCAAACTCCATAAGTCTCTTCCTTTTATTTTAATTTTTTAATTTTATAGTATTTTATTTGATCATTTCCATGCATTATTCATTAAAGACAAAGATCATTTTCTTTTCCTCCCTCCCACCCCCCATAGCCGACACGTGATTCCACTGGGTATCACATGTGTTCTTGATTCGAACCCATTGCCATGTTGTTAGTATTTGCATTAGAGTGTTCATTTAGAGTCTCTCCTCTGTCATGTCCCCTCAGCCATTGTAGTCAGGCAGTTGCTTTTCCTCCGTGTTTCTACTCCCTCAGTTTGTCCTCTGCTTATGGATAGTGTTTTTTCTCCTAGATCCCTGCAGATTGTTCAGGGACATTACACTGCCACTAATGGAGAAGTCCATTATATTCGATTATACCACAGTGTGTTTGTCTCTGGGTACAATGTTCTCCTGGTTCTGCTCCTCTCGCTCTGCATCACTTCCTGGAGGTCGTTCCAGTCTCCATGGAATTCCTCCACTTCATTATTCCTTTTAGCACAATAGTATTCCATCACCAACATATACCACAGTTTGTTCAGCCATTCCCCAATTGATGGGCATCCCCTCGTTTTCCAATTTTTGGCCACCACAAAGAGCGCAGCTATGAATATTTTTGTACAAGTCTTTTTGTCCATTATCTCTTTGGGGTACAGACCCAGCAGTGCTATGGCTGGATCAAAGGGTAGACATTCTTTTATCACCCTTTGTGCATAGTTCCAAATTGCCCTCCAGAATGGCTGGATCAGTTCACAACTCCACCAGCAATGAATTAATTAATGTCCCCACTTTGCCACATCCCCTCCAGCATTCATTACTTTCCATAACTGTCATGTTAGCCAATCTGCTAGGTGTGAGGTGATACCTCAGAGTTATTTTGATTTGCATCTCTCTGATTAAAGTCTCTTCCTTTTAAAGAAATTTTCTCTCATGTCACCTCCCCTAAATTTTCACATCTACCAATCACAGTAGACACTTTTTCCCAGGATTGCCCATTGTTAGTTCTCACCACTCTTTAGTTCTCACCTTCTCTGGGTAGACTAAAACTTCATACCTCTTTTGTTAAGCTTGCCTTTTATAAGTTGCTTGACCTTTTAGTGATTAATTTAACCTTTATAGGTACTTAGCACCCTTTTGTATTAGATCTAAAAATAGACCAACTAGCTTAGGGTTTTTGCTTCACTATAAGTATGAGTTGGGAACTTTTCATTGTTCAGTAAGGAGATTACAACTTTATCTTCCCCTAAGGTATGCCTAAGTATGGGTGGAGTAATGTTAAAATTCCCAATACATTCCTGATCAAGTACCTCCATTGTTTAAATGAGGAATAGCTTAACCAAATCTTCTAAGGTATAGTCTGAGTAAATTTTAAGATTCACACCTGTCACTGGCTCCCTGAAATTTGAACTTCCCTTTTCAGCCCTCTCTACTCTTTCCCTGATCTCAGTTTTGTTAAGAGTATTAGTCTGATTCTTAAGTCTATGTTAGTAGGTTAATGCCATAAGATTTTCATTATATACATGGGGTTTTTCTGTACATCAGTTATATATGTTATATATACACACATATTACATATATACAAAAATTCTGATTTGGAGTCAACCAGACAGAAAGGTTTTTCCAGTCCTCTTCTATCTATTTAAGTTCTGCAGGAACTTTATTTACAAGTTTTTCATATTTCATTATTATGGGTTTTGCTTATCTATGACAAGACCCCTAAATCAGTGTGTTTAATGATTATGTACTAAATGTGTTGTGTGGCATGTACATACTTACTCCTTATTGACGGGTATCCTCTTTATGTGGTGACTGATGTGGTCTGTCTCCCTCCTGTCCTAGAGTTATATATGTGTTGGATGTATTTCCTTAATGTGATGTTCATATGTTTACGGCACCTCATTTTACATGACATGTCCTGCAGAGCTCTTTTTTCTTTAGATAGTTCATGGGTTAAAGTTCTTTTATCTGTCTCTTATTGTTCATTTAAAGTCTATGATGGTCCTGGAAGGATTCCTTCTGTTCTTTGATCTTTATTTCATCTCTTCCTCTGTGCAGGAAACATGATTGACTGTTGTCTCTCCTTCGTTGTAGATTTTCTGTCTTTGTTCCAAGGAACATGCATGTGTGTAAAATTTGTGTCAGATCAGTTGAATGTGGGAGTGTAAAAGTGGTTGATATTGTATGAGTGTGGGTAAGAATGTGTGTAGAGTTTTTCTCAGTTCCATTGGGGTTTTTGAACGTATGTAATATTCTTCTTATCATAGAGTGTGTATTAGAGTAAGATGGAGAGATAGATGGGTTTTTCTGCTTTCAAGTTTATAATTAGTCATTTTGTTATCATTTATATCTCATCATCACTTTGATCTGGGCTGTCAGGTTCCCTATTCCTGTCAATTTCAATCTGGGTCTGTACCTCTTGTGTGTGGTTTGGGGCATTTTCTGATCTTATTTCATCTGGGCTAGTCAAGGTGATTTGGTGTTTAACATGTGAGGCATGATACCATGGGTCTTTCCCTATGATCTTGATGGAGGTAGTTTTTGTAAGTACAACCTGGAATGGTCTGTTCCATTTTGGATCTGTCACTGTCTTTCTTGTAAAGTTTTTTACATATACCATATCTTCAGGGTTGATGTTATGTAGTGCAAAGTCTAATGGTACCCTTTGCATCATTAAGCCAAGATTGTGTAGTTCTTTCAGCCTGTTCTATATGTTTGTTAAATAAGTGTGAAACTGGAATTCCCTTCTCAGCATAGAAATGTAAGATGACTTTGTGGTTCTTCCATGCCAAAGTGACTGTCCATACAGTAATTTATAAGGTGAAATGTGTAAATCTCCCCTGGGCTTTGTCATTAGTTGGAATAGTGCAAGTGGGAGAACTTCAATTCATTTAAGGTGTATTTGGGCACACAGTTTTCCCACTTCAGTCTTAAGCTCTCTGTTCATGTTGCATTGAGATTTCCCTTTATTCCCAGATTCTGATAGACTTCTTGCAGGATTTTAGATGTAAAGTGAGTTCCCCTATCAAAATTTGTTGTCTGGAATGCCATATCTGGAGATGATTTCTTTCAGGAGTGTTTTGACTACAAAGGTTATGTTGTTTTTCTTGGGCTGGGTACACTTCTGGCCACCAGGTTAACTTATCCACGACCACTAAAGCATATTTGTAGCCTTTTTCATTAGGCATGTTGATATAATTGATTTGCAAGCATCCAAAGGGTGTGAAAGCTAAAGGTCTACGCTTTAATGCTTTGCTTTTGAAATTCCCTTGGTGATATTGCCTGCAAAGAGCATATGGCTGGCATACTCTTATTGCATACGTAGATATCTCTGGAGCACCCCCAAATCTCTTTATCTCATCTAACAAGGCAAGAGTGCCATAATTTCCCTTTGAATGTATGACATTTCAGAGATGGTAATACAATGTCCTGGGCAAAATGGATTTCCCTCCTTCTGCTATCCAGATCCCATGCATTAGTTTTACTCCCAATTGTTGTTTCCATGACTGAACCTCTACTTTGTTATAAGCTTGTGTGATATCTTGCTTTTCCACTAGAGAGAAATTCAGCACATATATGGGACCAAATCTAGCTACAAATTTTGCTGTTATGTCAGCCCTGTTATTCCCCTGGAATATCTTAATTTGCCAAAAGAGTGAGCCTTGCAATGGATTATGACTATTTCTTTTGGCAACTGCACTGCATCTAAGAGTTGTGAAATAAGTTTTCCATATGCTATGTGTTTCCCTACTGATGTAAACCTCTAGTCTTCCATGTAGAACTGAAAATGCATACTGTGAGTTACTAAAAAAAAAAAGTTAATTCTTTTGTCCTTTCCTAAGGTGAGAGCCATGGTAAGAGCTTTAGTTCTTCTCCCTGAGCTCTGACATGGCTAGGCATGGAGGCATGTCAGAGCGTGTCACTTTGGGTAACTACAGAAGCTCCTGTGAATCTTGTACCAATGTGTACATATGAAGATCCATCAGAGAACATCTCCAGTTCAGGATTTATGAATGGTGTGTCTATTAAAACCTCTCTGTATTTCTGCACTAGATTTATTGTTTTCTTCTCTTTTTTTAAACCCTTACCTTCTGTCTTGGATTCAATACTGTGTATTGGCTCCAAGGCAGAAGAGTAGTAAGGGCTAGGCAATGGGGGTTAAGTGACTTACCCAGGGTCACATAGCTGGGAAGTGTCTGAGGTCATATTTGAACCTAGGACCTCCCATCTCTAGGCCTGACTCTCAATCCACTGAGCCACCCAGCTGCCCCCTAGATCTATTATTTATACACAGCCATGCAATGGCTCTCCTGAAAGGGTTAACTCAGGGATAAGAGTGGCTGGATTTAATGGTGCCTAGTGGTTTAGGGACAGGTTTTCATTGCCTAGCAAGATGACTTCATACTGGGATAATCTGGCAGATTTAAAAGCCTGCATGTTACTGTTTTTCAGTATTTTCTCTATTTGATGTGCAGAGTACATATGCAATTTGCATCTAGAACTAAGTTCTTAGATTTTTTCATCATTAGAGCAGCTTTTGTGAAGCATCTCAAGCAATGAATCATGCCTTGAGCTACAGGGTCTTGTATCATGATATAGTATGCAATAGGCTTCATCTGCAGTCCAAAAGTCTGGGCTAGGACTCCAGAAGCTATCCCTTTTGCCTCATGGACATATGCCTTGGTGTAATCTGGAATTCTCAGGGCTGGGGCAGATAAAATCACTTGCTTCAGTTGTGATAGAGCATTTAAGTATTCCTTTGTGAGTTTTAAGGGTTCTTCCACTTCCTTCTTAGTTAAATCGGGCAGGCATTTTGAGATGTTAGAGTATCCAGTTGTTGTGGGGTATAGGGGTGTATCCCTGGGATTCAGGAAGGATACTTTTCACAAGAATGCAAGACTCTAAAATTTAGCTTAAAAAGCAAAGAGAGAGATTTATTAGTAATGTTGAATTTTCAGCCAGCAAGACAGCATGAGAGGAGCAACCTGGGAGGTTGCTCCCTGAACGCCTCCATTCTGGGGTTTGTTAGATTTAAAATGGTTCAAGGCCTTAAAGTGTTGTAACAGTTAAAAGAGTGATGTTGTAAACTGTAGTGAGTTAAAATGATGGAAGATATAAATTGTGATAGATATAAGAGAGGGTGAGTAAATTTGACCACAGAAAATATGTTTCACTACAGTGTCTTGGTTTTTAAATCAAATATAAGGTGGTCGCCAGGGAAATATTCCCAATTATTCAAATACCCAAGTCAACTGGGTTTTATAGGGATTTTAATTAATACAAATGTGGAATTAAAGAAAAGAGAGAAAGAGAGAAAAAGGAAATAAATATGAAGGTCCTTAAGCCAACATGGCCTAGACCTGAGTCTTAAGAGAGAGAGATCAGTCAGTCAGTCTTTTAACACTCACCACAAGGTCTATCTAAGCAAGGATTCTAGTGACACCAGGCCAGCTCCATCTCAGCTGACTTCACCAGAGAGAGTTCCAGCCAGAGTCCTCCTTAAAGAGCCTTCCAGCCAGAGACTGTTCCAAAAGGGCCTCTCTCCAGAGCCTCCAGAGGGACAGAGTCCCCTCAGAGGAGCAAGACCTCCTTAGAGATTGTTCTCCAAGAGCTTCCCTTCTCCAGAGCCTCTCTCAAGAGAGTCTTCCCAAGAGATCCTCATCAGAGATCCTCCAAAAGGATCTTTTTCTTAAGAGATTCTGCTTTTTCTTATATAGGGGTTTTTCTCCTATGTCACCTCCCCTAAGTCCTTTCATCTACCAATCACTGTAGATGTTTTCCAAAGGACTGCCCATCTGAATTCCTGCTAAGTTGACTAATCTCCTCAGTAAGTCTGAACCAGTGAAAACACAGCTGAGTCAACTAATCTCATTAAGAGAAAACTTGCCCGACCCTTTTAGGTACCTAGCATCTCATTGTATCAAATCTAAAAGACAGGCATGGCTCAAAGAACTCCTTGCCTTATTATAAGCATGGGTCCAAGTACTTTCATTGTTTAGCAAGGAGTTTTCTCCCCTAAAGCAGTCTTAAGTATGGGTGGAGTAGAGGTCCTCCCATTTCTGATCCTGGAGAGTTCTCACATCAAAATGGGGAATGTTTCCCAGTATGGAATTTGTTCCAATGGAGGATTCCTCAATGTGGAAATTTTTAACATTCACAAGTCTGAGAAATTTCAAGATTTACAGGTTGCTATATTCTTCTACAGCAGTGGGGACATGACTCTGGATCAAGGGGTTGGGGGGGGGAAGAGGTTAGCCGGAAGGCATGGGGGTCGTTCTCATGATTTGGAGGATGAATGAATGAATGAGGTGTGTCTCTTTGTCCACCTCAATTCAATGGGGCAATCAAAGGAGGGTAATCTTCAAGGTCAGGTGTTTTGGGTTGGGAGTCAAGAGGGCCTAAGGGAACAGAGGAATGTCCCTAATAATAGTTTGCCTGAATTTCTGGGGATACAATGCCCAAGACACCAATCACCCAGTTTCTGAAGAACCCACAAACCCTGAGGAATGCCCTTAGCTGCTTCTTAGTTTTTGGAACTCCTAGCTTTTGTATGTCTGCTATTCATTTGGTAGGGATCTTTCTAGTGCCATTCTCTAAGATGAAGCCAACATATTCTATTATAGGTGAGATCCACTGCAGTTTTTTTTTCTTGAAACTTTGTGCCCTCTCTTGTAAAGTTCAATTAGCAGGGCTTTTGAATCTTCCATGCAAATTGGAGCAGATGGAGATGCAAGCAGAAGATCATTCACATAGTGAACTATTTTGCTATGCTTGAATTTTATTGATTCTTGATTTCTTTTTAATAGTTGGCAAAATATTGATGCACTTTCAGCACAACCCTGAACTAATTGGGTCCAACAGAGTTGGGTGTCCCACCATTGGAATGTGAAGATGTTTTGACTCTCCTTTGTGAGAGGGACCATAAAATAGGCATTTGCTAAGTCTATCATGGTGTACCATTTAGATGAACTGGGGATCTCTGATATTATATCACTTGGGGATGGAGTGATTTTATGGGTCCTTTTAATGAAATTATTGATCACCCTGAGATCTTACACAGATCTCCAATGGTTTTTTCCATCACCTGTTGTTTTGCTCTTCTTGATTGCTAAAATTGGGCTATTGTATTCTGAGATTATAGGTCTTACTATGCCTTGTTCTATCAAACTCTTGATAATTGGAGCAATGCCCTCAGTGGCCTCTTTGCTCACCTTATATTGAGGGATTTGGAGGGGGGGGGTGTTCCTTCTTTCACTTCAGTCTTCACTGGTGTAGCTGATTTGATTCTGCCTACATCATTTGCATGTCTAGTTCATACAACCTCTGGTATATCTTTGAGGATTTCAAACATTGGTTCATTTAAGCTTTGGACAACTTTCATTGTTTGGAAGATTTTCTTTAAGTAAAGGCTAATGTTTTAGGTCTGCTTTCTGGAATCTAATCTTTTTTGGCTGCCTTCTGGGATCTAATAAATTTAATGCCTCTTCCAGCTGACTGCCCACTGAACACTAGAAGAAAACAATCTTATCTCTCATATCTTCTCTTCCATAGACTAAACATTCCCTGTTTCTTCAAATGGTTTTTCAGCAAAAAGTAGAAATCCTCGTTAATCTCTGTGAATTGCTTGCCAGCTCATCAATGTCCTCCCAAAATGTGGTGGCCAAGAATAAATATAATATTCCAGTGTGATAGACTATAGCAGAGCACAATGGATTATTTATTTCCTATTCCTGTAAGCTATGCCTCTCTTAATGCAGTATAGCATCTCATTAAATTTCCTGGATGACACATCAGATTTACTGAGTAATATTGGGCTTGAGGTTCACTGAAACTCATAGATCTTTAGATATATTGCTGAGTAACAATGACTTCCTTATATCTTGTATGTGTGATTTTGAACCTAAATTTAAAATTTATATTTATTCCTACTATATTTCATCTTATTAGATTTGTCCTCAAATACTATCTGTATGATCATGGACAAGTCACTTAGTTGATATTTGCCTTAGTTATCTTAACTATAAAATGGGGATAATAATAGCATCCAACATTCAGGATTGTTGTGAGGATCAAATGAGAAAACATTTATAAAGTGCTTAGCACAGTACCTGACACATTGTGTGTGTGTGTGTGTATGTGTGTGTGTGTGTGTGTGTGTGTATATGTATATATATATATATATATATATACTTAAAAACAAACAAAAAACCCTCTTATTGTCTGTCTTAGAATTGATAATAAGTATTGGTTCCAAGGTTGAACAGTGTTAAGGGCTAGGGAATTGAAATTAAGTGACTTGTCTAGGGTCTCACATTTAGGAAGTCACTGAGGTCAGCTTTGAAGGCAGGACTTCCCCTCTCCAGACCTGGCTTTCTGTCCACTGAGTTGCCTAGATGCGCCAAAAGTTACTTTACAGATATTTGTTTCTTTCCCTTTTCTCTTATCATAATGTTTTAGCCTGTCAACTTCTTCTTGATTCCAACTCTATCATTCAGTCTCTTATCTGTCATACCCAGCTTTATGTCATGTACAATTCTGTTTAGTATGTCATCTGTATGTTTAACCTAATCACTGATTTAAAAACTGTTTACAGATTGGGCCATTTTAAAAACTGACTTAAAATCTGATTGTAGCAAAGGTAACCTTCTAAATAGCTGCAGCATCCATATAAACAGAGGTAGAAAGCCTACTTTCCTTCCCCCCCACCCCTTTCTTCCTCCAATCATCTTGAATAATTTGAGTATTTCTTTCTTTTCTTTTGTTGGTCATATATTCAACCACAAAGCTTTGATGACAACAATTATTTGTTCTAATCTTATGTGTAACCAATCGCAAAGCCATTGGTATTGGACTCTTCTTATTGATGGAGATTTATTCCCTGCCCTTTTGTCAAGGGCTGAGAGATATTGTTGGAGTTGGAGGAGTTCAGTGAAGAATTCTTCAGGTTTTTTCTAGATGGTCTTTGAGTTCACTTCAGGATTCAAGTCACTAAAGAGTCTTGTAATCGCTCTGGGTTTGTCTAGCTTCCAAATTTGAGAGGTAAGATGGGTGATGCCAATTCTACATCAGGATGCTGAAAGAAAAGACTCAGGGAAGATATGATGGAAATTTCTCTCCCATCTCCTGCCCTCACCAGCGGCTCTCTGCCCCTAATGCAAGTCAAGGGCATTTAGCTCCACCAAGAAGGAGAGAGTTTCATAATAATGGGCTTTGGGATTGGGGGTCATATGAGTAGAAACAAATGAAATATAAGGAATGATGAGAGAATTAGGAATGCTGCTGGTGTGCTTCAGGAAAAAATAAAAAGTTAATCACAGAGGTATCTGAAACTTGTCAAAGAGGTGAAGCCTTGTTTTTTGAGTTCCTGGTGTTGAATCATTGCCAGAGAGGAAGGCTGGACTCTTGAAGCACTGTAGGAGGCATTTCCTCTCTATGCCAAAAGGTGAAGATCGTGTGATGGCAATACGCAGTCAAAAATCGTTCTCTACCTCAGACTCCCCAGACATTGGCAATTTGCCTCTAACTTGGCAGCAGGCTCTTGTTTATGCCCCTGCTTGTCCTGACCTCAACCCTGAACTCAGTACTGTTTTTCAACTTTTTCTGTCCTACCCATGTCAGTTCAATGCTCTGCAGTTTCTGCATGATCTCAGACCCCGATCACTTGTTCTTCAAACTTTCTCTTTTATCTAATCTCTTAGTGCCTGCATCAGTCCCCCTGCTTCCTCACTTCTTGAGCTGGATTCTCCTGTAGTTGGTACATGGACCCTTTCTTTTTGGAGTTTGTCATACCACGTATGAATGAAGTTGGCTCACCCCTGGTCCTTAATGAGGCCCCCTGCTGCTCTCTACTGGCATCAGCAAAAGCTGTGAGATTCTATCTACTCTGATAAATTCTGGTTAATCCTCTCTGCCCCAAGCTCTGTTTCCAGTTTTATCAGTTGTGAAAGAACAGTGTGTTGCTGAAATGACTACAATGGAAGGTTTCTTGATCTTACTTAGTAGGTGAACTTGCTGATTTATTAAGAATTTCACCAAAATGTTTTGTGAAAATCTCTATTGGAGAAAGTCATTGTTGCCAACCTTGTTCTCAGAAAGCCACTTTTTCATTGTGTATGAAAAATTAACAAAATTATCAGCTAACATGAGTTATCTCACATGAATAATAAAGCATTTTGTTGGGAAATAGCACAAACAATACATAATCCAAAAGTGAGTGTACACACATAGACATGCATGCATACCTGCAGACACAGAGTAGGTATTTAGGAAAATTTAATTAACAAGACGAGGTAATATGTGTGAAGTAACTCAGCTAATAGGAGCCATTGGAGTTCAAAAGGAGTGTGTGCTCTCTTGCACTATCTACTAGGGAGATGAGGGAAACATTAACAGAAGAGGGCAGACTTGTTCTGAGCCTTAGAGTAAAGGGAAGCTGAAGGTAAGAGAGCTGAAAAGCATCATTCCAGGCAAGAAAAGGAAAGAACCAGAGATAGGACAACTATATTTGGGGAACTCTCAGTAGATAATAGAACAATAATTGGATATGTATTAGGAAAGAAAAGTTAGTGTCAGATTGTGTAGACAAGCAGATTATGAAGCCTAAACTTTGTCTCCTAGGCAATGGAGACCCTTGTATTTACAACACCAATGTGGCCAGATGAAACAGGACTATACTTTAGGCTCTTAGGAATCCAAGGCTTCTGCAATAGTTATAGATTGCCTCTTGCTGCAGTCATGGCCCCAGGGACTCAGGGACATTTACGTGAGTTGTGATATAAATGCTTTTCGAGTCACTGGAGTCCTCCAGAAGAGTAGGTTAGTATTTTTCAGACTTGCTTCAGTTTTGTAGAGTCCAGTAAAATGCTATACACTATTAGACAGGGACAGTATGAACGCTAAAGTGCTGCTTCCTCTTCAGGTCCTTGACCCTGTAGGATTTAAATTAATATCCAACACTCCAAGAATTATATTTTATAAAGTTTATTAATAATCACTTGAAGTAGAAGGAATAAAAAGGGAAATAGAAGTAAAAAACCCAAAATTTTAAACAAAACCATGTAACTAAGCTCTCCCTGCCTGTTTAAAAGAACTGCTGGCAACTGCTCTGATTACAGGAAGCAAAGGGAGAGAAAGGGAGAGAGAAAGAGAGAGAGAGAGAGAGAGTGAGTGAGAAGGATGGGTGAAGGGAGAGAGACGGACAGACAGAGAGAGACAGAGAGAGAGGAGAGACAGAGAGAGAGAGACAGAGAGAGAGAAGGATGGAGGGAGGGAGAGACAGACAGACAGACAGAGAGACAGACAGAGAGACAGACAGAGAGAGAGACAGAGAGAGAGAGACAGAGAGACAGAGAAAGAGACAGAGAGAGAAGGATGGAGGGAAGGAGAGAGAGAGACAGACAGAGAGAGACAGAGAGAGAGGAGAGACAGAGAGAGAGAAGGATGGAGGGAGGGAGAGACAGACAGACAGACAGAGAGAGAGACAGAGAGAGAGAGAGACAGAGAGAGAGAGAGAGACAGAGACAGAGACAGAGACAAAGAGAGAAGGAGTGAGAGAGAAAAAGATAGGGCTACAACAAATTTATATCCTCCCTCTGTCATTATGCAATGCAACATGAGCAGGAAAGAGGGGTGCTGGGAATTGTAGTTCAATGATGCAGAAATTAATTACACAGTCCATCTAGTTTGCCCAACTTCTGTTTATAGAAATTGTTCCTCTCTTTAGGCAAAGACATAGGACAAGTGACTTCATTAGTTTAATGAACTCTTGGGTGAAGGAACTTCCTCTGCCAATGTAGGTCAGTCCCTTCTCATTAATTCCTAGTCATACAACCTTGGTTAAAGCATCAATAGAAGTGATTTCTCCAGGATCGCACAGCCAATTTGTGTGAGAAGTGGAACTTGAACCCAAGTCTTCCTGAGTTGGAAGCCAGCTAAATATCCTCTACTAGACTTATGTGACAGAGATTTTGCACTCAAGGAAGAGTGGCAGGCTGAAGGGCTGCTAAATCTTTCTCTTCAATGGAGGAGGGGCCCCAGGAGGTCTGGAATCTTGAGAAGCAAGAAGATTCTGACTGAGATTCAGTTAGGTCTCTCTATCTTGAGAAGCCTAGGAGAGAGGGCTGGCCAGGACTTTCTCCTGAGTAGATACTCACCTTTTCCTCTCCTAGTGACAGGACATCCTTCCCCCCACCAATTCCCAATGGAAGTGACAGCTGAAGAAGACATTGAGCCTCTGTCAAACTTACCTCACAGCTCCTGGTGCCCTGGGTCTGAACTGTGGCCAGTGGGCCAAGACTAGGGCCAGTCAAGCCTGAATCTCTCTCAGGGGGCCCAAAGCTGCTAAGGTCTGGATTCCTCAACTGGAGGAGGGAGGAAAAGGGGTAGAGTAGGGACACCCCCCCACTCTCCTTACCAATTCCCTTCCTGGCAGCTATTTCTTTGTGTTACCCCAGCTGACTGAGTTGATAATAAAATTTTTGTCTTTTCCCAAAGTGACTCAAGTGTGAGTGGGTCAGCTTGAGGGGAGAGTAATCTCCATGAGAAGAAAACTTTAGATACTAGTAGTGGAGGAAGTCAAGAGCCAGTTTAGGGAAGTAGCCATAGCTGAGAAAGGAAGGCTAAAGGGGGAGACTACTCACTCCCTCTCTCCTTTCTCTTGGCCAGCTTCAAATAGCTGCTGCCTTTACTGGACCCTTCTTTGAGGGGGAAGATATCCATTCCTCCTCTATCCCTTTTACCACCAACTAATTCCTCCATTACACTTGCTACCTCTTTTCTATGCCATGTGCCTTAATAATTATCTAACAATCATGTCCAATCCTGGAAATAGCCTACAGCATGGCATGGGATCTTTTGACTTCCATTACCCTAAATCCCTTCCAGAACTAGTAGTGTCCCATTTGGTGTCTTATCCTTTTTGTTCCAGTTAGCCTCTCGATCTCTTCCAGTTGAACTTATTGGAAAACATTCATCCTTTAAGTGATTTGCATATGTTATTTAATTATTGGATACATTTTGAGTCCTCAGTTGCTTCTAAAATTAAACTTCACATAAAAAATACAAATGTATGTCTAGATAACAACACTTATCATTTGAATAATACTTTGAAGTTTTCAAAGTGCTTTCCATATTGTAACTCATATGATCTTAACAATTCTGTGAGATAGATATTATCATTATCCCCATTATATGGAATAGGAAACTGAAGCATAGGCCAAGTTACTTTCCCAGGGTCACTTAGCTAAATAAATATTTAAGGCAAGATTTGACCCCAGGCATTCCTGACTCCAGGTCCTGTGCTCTATCTACTTTTCTACTCTATATATCTATAAATTAAGCATTGCAATATTGTCACTACCGTTTCAATTGAAAACCCATTGGAGAACTACTGAGGCTCCTGTCTTATTCCTATCCCAACTCTAATAGCCAAAAATTTTAGGTAACCAGATTGATGCATTACTTTCATGAGTTATGTTCAATATTGTACATATTGGTGGAATATATCAATATTTCCTTCAATATTCTTTTTCCTGAATTTCAATAATATGTTATTTGATTGAAATAACTGAAATCATTACAATAATTCCAGGGTCTAATATTTGCATTTCTACTATTTCCTTTATGCTCAGAATAATGCATTACCTCCTGGCATGGGGTCGAAGTTGAGGTAGGCATTTCAATGAATATAAGAGTGGTGGACTTCAGAATACTGAGAAATTACAAATGTCTTGATTGTTATAATTTTAATGTTACCTATTGGAAAGGATTCTCAGGAGTTATAGGTAGAGATTTTCCCTAACAAATTCAAACACCAAGACATCTATCCATCTCCCCAGTTAATGGGAACATTTCATCTCCTAAGTTGTGAAATAAAGCATTCCTTGAAAAAAATGGCAATTGGCCACAATAACTATCACATATTTACTTTAACTTATCCCTTTCTGGGCTATTTGTAGCCAAGAACAGTCACCTACTGCTATAAATCTGATTGGCTACATCTCCTCAGAGATACACAAAACTCTAAGGATGGATGTTAGCTGTTATAGACACCCCTTTGTACCCATAAACCACAAACAACAAAATCATTCTAGCAGTGAATGTGATAGAATAGAAGGGAGTAGCCCTTTTTCTTTTTCTGATCATTTGGTAGAATTATAGTAAAACTGTATAGAGCATGTGGGGGTAATTGACAAACCACTCTAATATTATTGGAGCCTTTAAAAAATATATTGTCATCTTGTGAATGACCTGATGTGCAACCTTTCTGAAAAATCCATGTATCCTTTTCAAATAACTGAGTCAAGCCAGGATTTAGAATGGGGGTGGGGGGGAAGAGTGCTGTATTTTCTGGCAGCATATGAGTATCTTGGCAGCATATAGTATTATATGTTTTGACTTAATTGTAAAAACTGGAGTGGGGACATGATAATAAGATATTGGGCAAGATCCCCAAAACTTGAGATCTGAGACAAGACAGACAGGAGAGGTCAGACTGGAGAAAGCCAGTCAGCCAGTCATTAAACATTTATTAAGCACCTTCTAGGTGCCAGGTACTAGACTAAACACTTGGGATACAAAAAGAGGCAAAAAAGAGTTTTTGTCCAAATGGAGTTCCCATTATAATGGAGGAGAAAATTTGCAAACAACTATGTTTAGTTAAGCTAAATACAGGAAAAATGGGAAATAGTTAAGAAATGAAAAAGTACTATAATTAAAATGAATTAGGGAACCCTTTGTATAATAGGTAGAATTTTAGTTGAATGAAGAAACCTAGGTGGTAGACATGATTTGGAGAGCATTCCAAGCAGAGAGGAAAGCCAAAAAAAAATACTTGGAGCCAAGAGATGGAGAATCTTGTCCATGGAGCTACAAGAAGGCCTTTACAAGGAGATGAGGGAGACACATGGGTTCCAGCAAAGATAGATGTTTGTTCATGTCATTAAGCTTAGTGTTTTGTTATTCTAGGTATGGGCACTTAGAACTATAACAAGATCAGGACCTGGGGGATTGGGGAAGAGCTAAGTAAGGGGACAAACAATCTATACAACATTGTATATGATGGGCATATTATCAGTTTGTTGAATTTATTTAAATAAGTGTAATAATACAATAGATCTATCCAAATAGCAAAAAAGGCAGATGGTCATCAGAGGTTGGAGAAGATTAGGTTGGGAAAGAGTCAGTAAAAACAATGATGAGAGACCCAGTTTGGAGAAAATGTGATATAAAGAAATCTAGATCATGGCAATGATTCACAAAAAAAAATAACCACTTTTTAGAGCCATTCTTGTGTTTTTATTGGATACATGTGAGCTCAAAGCATAGAGGATGTGGGGCATCAGAGGTTATACTTAAATGCTTGTACCAAGGCTATGATGACTCTCAAATCAAAATGTTAAGCTCAGCCTCACTTCTGAGTTCTAGATACATGTCTTCAACAAATTACAGGACATCTTCCCCTAATCAGCACCTCAAACCCTATATGTCTAAAAAGAAGCTTATTTTCATTCTGCCCAAATGTTCTCCTGATCCTTAATTGATGATTAGTGTCCATGGCACCAAGTTTTACCAAATTTCCCATGTTTGAAACATTGCTGATTCACCTATATCTCCTTATTGTTCTCCTTCATTTAATGTTTCCCAGTTCTGTTGGCTATTTCTGCACTGCTTTTGGCATTTGTCAAATCCTTGGTATTTTGCTGCCATTATCCTGGTAGAAATCTTTGCTACTACCCACTTTCCCTCTTGCAAGAGGTCCTCTTCATAATATCCCATAAAATCTCCAATAAAACCTTCATATTGAAGACAGAATATTATTGTAAATGTGGCAATCTATTTTAACATGCAGTGTCAAATGTCTGTTCAAGATTGTATGAAGGATTGTAGCATCTACTTTTAAGGAGCTTATATTGTATTGGGGGGAGTAGGTGGGATCTCATATAAAGTCATTCGTAATGGATGGCAGAGAATGATGGAATAAGGAAAAGATCTAGATAAAGTACTCTAGGAAAATCTGGGAATGCAGATCTTACCTTAAATTGGAGGATTCAGAAGTTTTCTTAAAAGGACATAGCATGAGAAATGAAACATATGAGGAAAAGCTAGGCTTTGATTCTAAGGATAAAAGGGGAATATCAGAAGCTTCTGAGCATGAGAGTGATATTATGAGACCAATATCTCTGAAAGATGATTTTGACAGATGTATGAAAGACAGATGAGGGTAAGGAGGGTGTTAGAAACAAAGAGACCAGTTAGAGGGCATTATAAAATATCCACTTAAGAGAAGATGAGAGTGATGAGGACTTCAATTTGTGTTAGTGTTTCAGGGGAGAAGAGAAGGCATAAACTTAAATGTTTTTCAGAAAGGGTAAACAGATCTGGTATCAGATTAAATGTTGGGGGGATCTGAGAGAGGAAGAATCTTAAAAAATGAAATATTTTCATCTGAGGGTTTATCAGTATATAATGCTTCATTAAAAATATTTAGTTGATCACTACTTACTAAATAAAATTCAAACCGCTTTTCCAATGTTTTCTATTAATAAGTGCTCAAGAATCACAGGGTCAGAGAGGCTGAGAGCTGGAAAGGATATTAAAAATCACCTTTAAAAAATCCCTAATTTAAAGATTTGGAAACTGAAGCCTGCCTAGAGAGGCTATTTGACCTCACTGCTTTAAAGACTCAAAGATAAGTCAGAGATTAGTAAATGAAAAGTATATGAACAAGAATTAAAGCCAGATGCATAAACCTCAAATTGTGAGAGGAATCCAAAAAAAGTATTTGTGTAGAAGGTGATTCTTGAATTGGCTTTTGAAGGAAATTAAGGCATTCTAAAAGGAAGAACCAAAAAGCGTATATATCAATCATGGGACATGGCTAGTACAAAGACCTGAAGATAGGAGATGGTATGTCGTATGTGAAGAGTAGAATGACCAACTTGGCTTAGCTATAGAGTATGGGAAAGAACATAATGCATAATTAAGTTTGGAAAAGTACGTTGGAGCTAGTTTGACTTTTAATACGAAGTAGCAGTTTATATCAGATTATTGAGGAAATAGAGAGTCTTTATTTAGAGTTTATTATATTTATATTATTTATTAATATGTAATATTTATATTTATAGAGAAATTATCTTGGCAAATTTATGCTTTCTGAAAATCTCTTTAGCAGTTTATTGAAGATGCAGTTGTGTCAACTTCTAAAAAGAATGAAGTACAGTTGCTGGAAATTTTAACATGCCATGATATGAGTATTCATGAAAGCTCTTCTTTGTTAAAAAATTCCTCCCTCTAATCATTTCCCTCCATACTCTAGAGAACAGCAAAAGCACTAATACAAAATCTCACTATGGGAATACTTTCTGGTATTCCTTCAGCTCCACAATCACAGATTTATAAAGCTACCAACCTTGCCAAATGAACATCTTCTTGGGTGTTGAATACAACCATATGTCAAGTAATTAAGATAAATGTATGTCCTTTGAACATGACAATAAACATTTTTATAAATTTTTATAAATCACTTTTTATAGTGATATATATGTACATATGCATATGCATATGCATATGAATATATATATACATATATATATATGTATATCAAGACCATTTTGGAGAAGAAACAACGTTTATCTACTATGTGAGAATCTTGGACCACAAAGGATCTTCCTGAAGGCTGAAAATTAAAGTGGAAACCAAAAACAAAAAACAAACTTTGTCCAATAATGAACCACACAGAGAAATGTTATAATTACAGCCAACCTTCTCAAAAAACCCAAACACAATAATGTGATTTTACAACTAAATATAATTTCCTTCATTTAGAAAAAGCAATGGCTTTTCTATATGTCTGCAAATTTTCTAGATATTTGCATTTCTATCTCTTTTTTTCTCTCCCACTTTTCTTTCTTTCTCTTTCTCCCTCCCTTCCTTCCTACATTCTATTTATTATAAATATTTTATTATGCATTTGAGGATTTTTCTATTTTTAGCCAGCAAAACAAATCAATGGTGACTGACTTAAAGCATTGTTTAAGGTGTGGCAATTTGGTTCCCTCTTTATTCTTTCATTTTTTTCCCATCATTTCCCTTCAAGTACTAGAAATTTTCTTCCTCCAAATGAATTGTGTTATTATTCTTTCTAAATCTATAAATTATATTCCAGGTAATTTTGAATTGCAGTAAAAATCTAAATTAATTATGGTAGCAATATAATTTATATTATGTTAATACTGTCAAAATATAAGTATTAGTTATCTTTTAATTAAGTTCTTTTTAAAGAAGTAATGTATAACTCTCTATGGAGATATTTAATATACTTTGGTATATTGGCTACGAAGTATTTTATAAATAATGGAATTATTTTAAATGGAGCTTCAATTTCTAGAATTACTTTTGGAATTTTTTATTGTTATATAAAATGCAATTGATTTTTATGGGTTTTATTTTTAAATCACTATTCTGCTAAAGTTATTAAGTGCCTCATTTTGTTTACTTACAGATTAATTAAAACTTTATATGTAAATTATCATGATATCTGCAAAAAAGAGTTTGGGTTTCTTTTGCCTTTTTTGCTTTTAATTCCTTTTTTGTTATGTCTACAGCTTTTCTATAAAGATATCAAATCATGTGTTTTGAGAGGAAGGAAAGAAGATATCCCTATTTTATTCTCACATTTATTGGGAATGTTTCTAGTATTTCCATAATATATATAATACTATCTATTGGTATTAATTTTTTATCTTATTAAAAAGTGTTTATCACTATATTTTATAGAGTTTTTATTATAAGACATTTTGGGAAACTTTTATATACAGAATTCTGGTAATGGATTTTTTGTTTTTATTGTGATTATTTATATCATTTTCCTTATGATTATTTACATTGAATTATCTTTATGTCTCTGGGAGAAATCCAATTTGATCACAATGAATGATATTAAAATAATTTGTAAAAAAAGTTTTTGCAAGTATTTTAAAATATTTGAATCAATCTTCAGTAATCATATTGGTATTTGCATATTTGCTTTATTATTTATGGTTTCAGTATCAGAATTATATCCACATATTTTCTGTCTCATTTTTTGTGGGGGGGCAACTAAAACCCAGAGAGAAATCAAAAGTCACATAGTAGCAGAGCCAGAATTTAAACTTGGTCTTCAGACTCCAAATCCAGTTTTACCCATAAAGTGATTTATATTCTTTTTTATGATTTTTAAAAAATATTTTATTATTTTTATTTTAATAACAAATGTTAACATAAGTTTTGTAGTGTTATAGGATCCACGTTGTCTTTCTTCTTCCCTCCCACATCCCAGGGCTGACAAACAATTCAATCTGAATTATACATGTGTTATTGCACAAAACATTCCATATTATTCACTTTTGTAAGTGAATAATCTTATAAAACCAAAACTCTAAATCATACACACGATTTGGAAAATGACAAATCACGTGTTTTCATCTGTATTTCTACTCCAACAGTCTTTCTCTGGAGGAGGATAGCATTCTTTTTCATAAGTCCCTCAGAATTGTCCTGGATCATTGTAGTGCTATTAGCAGCAATGTCTATCACATTTGATCATCCCACAATATTTCAGTTACTGTGTATAATGTTCTCCTGGTTCTACTCATTTCACTCTTCATCAGTTCACATAGATCTTTCTGGATCTTTTGGAAATCATCCTGTTCCTCATTCTATATACCACAATAGTATTCCATTACAATCCTATGCCACAATTTGTTCAGCCATTCCTAAATTTCGGGACATCCATTTAGTTTCCAATTCTTTGCCACCACAAAAAGGAGCAACTATAAATACTTTTGTACAAACAAATCTTTTCCCATTTTTAGAATCTCTTTGGGATACAGATCTAATAGTGGTATTACTTGATCAAAAAAGTATGCATTCTTTTATAGCCCTTTGGACATAATTCCAAATTGTCCTCCAGAGTGATTGAATCAGTTCACAACTCTATCAGCAATGCATTAGTGCCCTACCTTCTCAATTTTTAAGAGTATTTATAAGTATTTATTGTGTAAAGTTGGATAACTTTCTTTTTTTTTTAAAGTCTTTCTGGACAAGTTCTGCCTCCACTCTCCTTCCCATCTTCATCCACCCTACTCTAACACCTGACCTTTTGGCAATTTCTTTTAAGCAAACTTATTTTCCTCAAGAAATTGCATTAATTAGGTTTTTTACTTAGTATTCTGTTAATTAGGATATTTTATATTTTTGTTGATAATCCTCTATTTCTTGTGAATTTTCAGTTTTATTGGCACGCAATTTTGAAAAACATTCTAATAATATTCTTTTTTCTTTTCTGTTGTGATTTCATTGCATTCATATGCTATTTTGGTAATTTTAATCCTCCTCCCCTTCATGTTTTTATTCAAGTTGACTAAAGGATTATCAGTTTTGTTACTCTAACCCCCTGTCTCCAGCTTTTAGCTTTCTTTATTGGTCATGTAGCCAATCTGATTTCAAATTTATTTCCAATAAATTTTTTTAATCCTATTTTGTGCTTATTTTATTTATCTCTAGGCTTTCTAATTTTCCTCACTTTGTAAACTTTAACATGTTAAATAAGTGCTACCTATTATTGTTAATATTATCACTATTATTATTACATAATGTATATCAGTATTAATCCTTTTGTGTTTTTAATGCATGTTTTAGGGATAAAATTTTTATCCTGAGGACTGATTTACAGGGACTGTATGTACTATGAAAAACTTGGGTTTCTAATCATTGTTAGCACTTTTTATATAATTATTCATTATTTATTTTATTTTTTCTAGACAAATTACTGTTAAATATTTCATTATTAAGACTATATTTTAGATTGTTTTGGTATATTATCCCTTTATTAATTACTATTTTTCTTTGTTATAATTTGTAAATGATGTATCTGGGATTTATGATTTTTGTATTTATTTGTAGTTTCTGTATGCATGAGAACATAGTCTATTTTGAGAAACTGTCATATAGTGCTAAGAAATATAATATTCTTTAATGTTCCCATTAAGAAGGTACCCTAAATCTTTTAACTCCAAATGCTCCAATAATTTGTTTAGTAATATATATTTCCTTTTGTTTATCCTTTTTACATATTAATTTGGCCTTGAGAAAATAATACTAATTATCTGCTATAAGATTGTTATTCTCTTTGTATTTATATTTATTTGTATAAATTTTATTTTTTCCAGATTTCCAAATTTTCCAAATTTATAAATTGCATGTCAATTTAATTTCTTAATATTTTTCTTATATTTTTTCAATCCATATTCTTTCTCTGCCTCCCACTTATTTTGCTTTCCCAAGAATGTAGGTAACATGATATAGATTATACATATATTATCATATAACACATATTTCCATGTCCATCCTGTGAAATAAGACACATATAATAATAGACAAAACTTAGGAGATAAAATAACATAAAGAATAATATTTTTCAATTGCCATTGAGACTTCATATGTTCCTTGTATGGCAGAAGTTATCCTTTTTATTTTCCTCACGAATCTCTTGGAGTTGTCCTTGGTGCTTGCCTTGTTGATAATAGTTAAGTCATTCACATTTGATCATCATACATTATTGCTGTTATTGTGTACAATGTTCTCCTTGCTCTGCTAACTTCGCTTTGCATCATTTGATATGTCTTTCCAGGTTTTTCTGTGATCATTTTATTTGTCATTTCTTATAGTACCATAGTATTCCATTATAAGCATATGCCACAACATGTTCAGCCTTTCTCCTATTATTGGACATCCCTTTAATTTCCAATTCTTTTCCACTACAAAAAGAGATGCTATAAATATCTTTGTACTTGGCAGATTCTTTTCCCCTCTCTACAATCTCTTTGGGATAGAGACAGAATAGTGTACTACTGAGTCAAAGAATATGTCTAGTTTTATGGCCTTTTGAGCATGGTTCCAGATTGCTGTCCAGAATAGTTATATCAGTTCATACCTCTCCCAGCAGTGTATTAGAGTCCCAACTTTTCCACATCCTCTCCAACATTTGTCATTTTTTGTTTTTGTCACATTGTCCAATATTATGGGTGTGAGATTGTTACTCAGCATTGTGTTAATTTACATTTGTCTTCAATAGTAATTTAGAGCATTTTTTCATATGACTAAAGTTAGTTTCAATTTCTTCATCTGAGAATTTTCTTTCCTTTTACTTTGACCATTTCTCAATTAGGAAATGCTTTGTATTCTTGTACATATTCTACATTGTAAGGGGTAAATTTAGGGGTTATTGATTGAATGTATTATACTAGTGGTCACCAGGGATTAATTTAATCCCAATAAAAATACTCAAGTCAGTCTTGGAATTTTATGGTGGTTTAATTACAATAGAGGAAAGGAATTAAGAAGAAGAGAGAGTGGAAAGGGTATAAAATTTCTCCAGCCTAGCCTAAGCCAAGGTAAGTTCAGAGAACTCAGCCAGGAGGCCTCCTCAGAAGGTTAAAACTAGCTTGGCTTCCAGTCAAGAGATCTACTCTGACATGAGGGGCCTCCTAAGAGAATAGTGCTTTTAGGAGGTAAAAGAAAAAGGAATCAGCCTAAATCACTCACCCAGATGGCTCAGGGAAGACTCCTCACCTAGACCTACCAAGCTTCTCCATTTCCTTACCAGAAAGCTGCAAATGCCAACTGCCAAGAAGCCAAACACCATCCAGCACTCCCCACACTGCTGACAGAGACCAAAGTCTCCGAGAGAAAGAGTGAGAGTGAGAGCCTTGTCTCCACAAGAGAGGCCAGAGAGAGGAAGTGACATGAAATATATAGACCGTTCTTTACATCACTTCCTGCATCTCACATGCACCAATGGTAGCCCAAACTTGACTTAGGACAGCCCAGGGGGTCTGTCAATTGTCTCTTATTTGTCACTTGCTAGCACATGTCATAGGCCATCCTCCTCAGCACTTAATTCTTAAGTAGGGGTGTATACATTCCTGGTTGATAGACTAAGCAGGGTGGAGTAAATCTAAAATTCACACCATGAATTCAGAAATTGTTACCTTTTCCTTTTTAAATTGAGATTTTATACCATTTGGGGCAAATTTGTTGGATATTGATAATGGTTCATTATCTGTGATTCTTTAAAATAATATAATGTTTTTATTTTGGCCTATTGATGTTGAAAATTATGCTTTGCTAGCTTTATTTCTACTCTTTTAAAAAATGTATCACTAGTAAAATTTCAGCATAGTCACTCCTACCTTATCCCTATTCTTTGTGCTCAACATGTCAGACCTTTCTATAGAAACTCCATAATCACCAATTCTGATCATCTCCTGTTCCTCTTATTGGAATCCTGAGACTTAGTCATTGTTTCTCTCTTTCTCTTTCTACCTCTCTCTTCCTGCCCCAATCCTTCTCTGCCTAATCAGACCTTCTCTCTATACATATACATACATACATGCATACATACAGTGGATAAAAAAGACATACTTGGAAATCTGGCTTCTAATCCTGTTCTCTGCAGTCATTATTTAACCTCCCTCAATCTTAGTTACTTAATCTATAAAATGAAGATATTAATGGAACCTAGTCAACAGGCTTGTTGTGAGCATCACAAGTACTTTGCAAAACTTTAATTATAGCTTTATTGTAGTAGTGATGAATACTAATATAAGGAAAGCTAAAATTCAAATAATACTTGAAAGTTTGAAAATACATTATATACACTAATATATTAATAAGATACTAGGAAATGAGTCCCTAAGTATTGTGATATTATTAGCTTCCAAAGATATGAAACACCTCTCTCTAATACATAAAATCATATTTATATAGTTACTCAGTGTTTCCAAAATCTGCTACATGTATTATATCATTATTTTCACAAAATCCTGTAAGATGGGTGCTATTAATACCCTAGTTTTGCTGATAAGAAATTGAATATTATAGAGAAGTGTTTTACCCAATCACATAGTAAGTAACTGGGATGGAATTGGAGCCAAAGGCTTTTTAGCTCTAACTTACTGTTACTAGTACAGCACCACATCCATACAAAAATTCTCATTGATAATATTTGAGTCTGTTGCCATGAATGTTTGGAGCATGCCTAGACCACCAAATATGCTATTCTTTTCATGGACAATGTGTGGTACATATTTCTAAAAAGACTTTAAAACTAGCTAATTTCTCCATGTTTTGAATTGGCCTTTCCCCATTAGCTGCATTCAAATCTTTAAAACTTATTGGTTGAATACCTCTGAGATTTTCATACATTACCAGATGATCCTAGCTAAACAGTCAAGGGAAAAAGGCTGCTTCCTAACAAGGTGGTAGTCAGAAGCAGAATACTTCTGCATGCATCACTTCTCCAGTCTCCCAAAAGCAAATTCTCCAACTTCTTCCATGTAAGTGCCACAATTTTAGTTGACAACCAAACACCATTACAATATATTTACAATATATTATAATTTACAATAATTATTTAATAGACAATTAGATTAACCTTTGAAAAAGTCCCTAATTTAATTGAACCTTTCACATTATAAAAATCTCATTTGGAGAAAATGTTGAAAAGGTTTAAACAAATTATAGTGGGACTTAAACCTCAGACTCAGGAGTTTGCATCTTATTCTATAACTAATAATTAACCACTGGATATTATTTAGTATTGGGTCCACAGGTCAGGCTTCTCTAGACATACATTTAATTTCTCTTTACTCTGTTTCTTCCTTTCCTCTCAGACATTCACATCATATCAACATCCTTTGCTTATTTTTAAGACTCATTTCATACAGCATGATACCTTGGATTTGCCCGTCCCTTTTTCAAGTGTCCTTGAAATCCCCTATCTTCTATAAAACCCAAGTAACCTTATTCCATTTCAGCTATTCAAAATGGACTTATCCTTTACCATACATTTTATTTCATTTTCTCACTAATTTTTAGTCAAAATAACTCTTTCCTAACTAAATAAAGTCAGTATTGATTCTTATAGAGTGTAAACTCCTAGAAGACAAGGAATAATGAAGTATATGGTTATTTTAGGACTAAGACTAGTGACCAACTCTGTGTTTTAAGTGTAAAAGGATCTACCATATGAGGAAACTCCCCCTATAAGCAAGTTGGCATATTGTCAGAAATTTATAGTTTTAAAGAGCTACTGAGGGCACTCATTCTGGGCAAGACTTTAACTGGGGTTTTCCTAATTCAGAGACGAAATCTTAAACCACTATTATGAATTGCCTCTATGAAAGTTTTAGTTAAATTTAAATAGAGCCACGTAGGTGAGTGAGTAGTTAACCTTTTTTTAGGCAGATGGTTTTCCATGCCAACTGAGAGACAAAAAAATTCAGTTGTATCCCGAAAATATATTAAACTAGGAAGTGGACTATTAGGGTTTTGATCTCATCTCAGAAGAGTTATTGGATATTAGATAAATCACCCTCTCTGGGCCTCCCTTTTCTTACCTGTAAAGTAAAGGGAATGAGCTTCATGAGCTCTAAGTTTCTTTTTGGCTTTACAATCGTATGATTCCATGCAAGGAACATGCTATTTCTCAAAGTAATTTATGGTCTCATCTTTATTGCTGGCTGACTTTTAAATAGCATTCTTACTCTACTCATTTACATTAAGATATATCTCATTAAAATTGTTCTTTTTAACAAGACCATTTTTAAAGATCATATGATGTAAGCTACACTCCCAAGCATTGGAGGCAAAGCTGTTTTGAGCATTAGGTTGAGTTTTCTCTGAATGGGAAGATATTAAATGACAAAGAGTGGGATGCTAATCTAGTGATCACAGAGCTCCTCCTTCAGAGGTGGCCAAGGTGTTTGTAGCCAGAAGAATAAATGGCACCTTTTTCATATTAAGCTCCATTCAAACTCTGCATTCTATGTGATGCTCACAGTGATACCTTAATGTAAATTCCCACTGGCTCTCAAAGCACTTCAGTATTTTTTTTCACTGAAGTTCTCCAACTTGGGTAAAAAAAAAACAACAACTTCTGAGCTAGTTTCAGAAGTATACAATATGTTAGCAGCCCCCAAAGTTGGCTCAGAGCAAGCAATGAACATGACTTCAGTGAGAAAAGAAAAATTTCAAATATTTTCTAAGTGCTTGCTACATTACCTATATCAGCAACACAGCTGGAGGAAATTGCTACAGAAACAGGGTAAAACCCAGTAGTACAGAGAGCTATCTGAAACTCATTGGCCAATAGTTCATGCAAGCAATATCATCCATTCCAAGATGAACTAGCCCTGGTAGGGAGAATATTATTGAAAGCAGACAGAATCATTATACCTGTTTCTGTGAAAAATGAAAAGCTTAGATGGAGAGCCCATCAGGGACAGCTAGAAATGGAAATATCTAAAGATTGCCTCATGAAGCTGTTTACTGACCAGACATGAATAAAATATTGAGCAGATGATGAGCTATTGTGATGTATGTCTTAAATATGACCACAACCAATCATCAGAGTTAATGATGGCAAAAGCAATGTCTTCTTATCCATGGGGAGTGGCAGAGGTGGGTTTATTACTTGGTTATGGGGAAAAATATTTTTAATTATTGAATAAAGGACTTGGTACTCAAATAATGTCTGTAAAAACACTCTAGCTTTTCTTAGACTTCTTATGTAAGAATTCCAGGGGAAAAAATCTAAGGAAAAAAGGAGATTGGCTCTAGAAAATACTTCCCCTGCATAAGCATGTGCCTTCTAAACCTGCCTAATCCCCAGACATAGTTGTCGGGTACATTCAAGCACTGGAAAATAGCCTCTGTTTAGTCAAATTGGCCTTTTGTGCAGTGTCTTTAAAAGATTTTTTCTGTTGCCAGATCATTAATGGGACATGAATTATGTACTCAACTTCTCTTGTACCAATAAAGAGGAAGCCAGCGCTGAGATCTGGCTTGGGAATAGATGTAATGCAACAATAAAAGCCATAAACATGCTCTTTTATTTGGAAACCCTATTAAGAATTAGGAATAATTCATGTTCAGGAGATTGAGTATGAGAGAAAGAAAGAATATGTAATGTAAGGTTTTACAGTTTTGTTTTGTTTTTCTTCTTTAATAGGAAAAAAGTAGAAGGCTAGGAATCGAAATCTTGACTAGTATAGACTAAAAGGGGATTCAGACCATTTTTTTTTTTGCATTAAATCCCTGGGCTAGACAAAAAGAAATTTATAATGGGAAGATTATAGACATAAAATTCACCATAAAGTTGTTATGCTGAAAATTATGGTCCAATTGCTGGTTTATTAAAACACTATGGAGAGGAGGCCCATTTCAATTCACAGTAATCGAGATAATAGTTTGTATTTCATATTGTTTCTGCTGATAATATTATTCTCAATAAAGGAGTATATTTGAAAGCACCAAAATGGGCTATATAGTTGCATGTATTGTACTAGAAGGCTACTTTGGTCCCTTCGAACTCTCAAATTCCATATTTCTATAATATATGAAAGGAAGTTCTTTCCATGTCACATACAACCAAAGAGGATTTTTTGGTTTCTGATAATATGTTCTGATATATACTAAATGATACCTTGAAGAATCATTATGCTTTTCTTAGTCTTTAAAAACAAATTTGGGTCCTACAATATTTTATTTCAAAGCATCAGTGCATTGATATCCTCTAGATTACATGTAATTGTTTCAATAATCACTCAGTAAGTGGCAGCATCTCATTTTGGATAGAAAGATTGCCTGAGTTAAAAAGATCTGTATCTGAGTCTTACCTGTTACAGAAAAGGTCCATATTTATATAAGGATCTAAACCTAAACATATATTATTAGCTTAAAAATCAATCACCAATTGGGCTCAAAAGAATAATAAACTGGAGGAATTCCATGTGAACTGGAAAGACCTCCAGGAATTGATGCAGAGTGAGAGGAGCAGAACCAGGAGAACTTTGTACACAGACTGATACACTGTGGTACAATCAAATGTAATGGACTTCTCCATTAGTGGCAATGCAATGATCCTGAACAACTTGGAGGGATGTACGAGAAAAAATACTATCCACATTTGGAGGGAAAACTGTGGGAATAGAAACACAGAAGAAAAACAACTGCTTGATTACATGGGTCGAGGGGGATATGATTGGGGATATAGACCCTAAGTGAACATCCTAGTCCAAACATCAACAGCATGGAAATAGATTCTGATTAAGGACACATGTAATACCCAGTGAAATTGTATGTTGGCTATGGGAAGCGTGGGGGAGGGAAGGGAGGAAAATAATATGATGCTTGTAACCAAGGAATACTGTTATAAATTGACTAAATACAAAAAAAAAGAAAAAATCAATCACCAATTAGAGTCATCATGGTAGTAGTTTTTGATGGATACTGGTAAACCATTAGTGATTACTTTTTTGCATATGTCCAATCTTTTAGTCAGTTCTAAACCTAGTCTCATCCACACTTTTCATATGCTTTGTGTCCTATCTTAAATGAATTACTTTCTATTTTGAAACCTAACATTCCATCTTATGCTTCCAAAGATTCCCAAAGAACATCTGTCACATGTAGAATAGACTACCACTTTATCTTTTCTTCTCAGAATCTTTACCTTCTTAAAAGCACAGTTTGGATGGCATCTTCTCCACAAATCTCTCCTGATCTTTTTACTGACTACCCCCCCATTTACTTTGTGTTATATTTGTGTTTATTTCATATTTCCCCCTCCCTTACCCACACAGCAACCCCATTGAGTATAGGAACTACTTGGTTTTTATCATCCTATCATCTTGTATTTAGAAGAATTATCACTCATGTAGTAAACATTTTTGAAATATTTGTTGAATTAATAATAATCATAAAAAAGGAGAGAAAATTTATGAAATACTTTAGGATTTTCAAAGAACTACACATATTTGAGATTACATGATACTGTTTATATATGCATATAAATAAAATCTCATTTCACCCTTATAATGAGTTTTTGAGAATAAACTTTGGAATGGGAGTGACAGCAAGTTATTCATGAGACAATGAAGAGGCTAGGGAACTTGCTACTTATTTGCTGGTCTTTGCCATGTTTCATTTGAGAAAGGCAAATATCAATTAGTGGTAATAGACAAGGAACAAAGCAAAAATCAGCAAGGGAATACGACGAGAGAATTTCTTGGACCCCTGTGATAGCTCCTAAGTCTCTTGATATTTTTTCATCCATATCATATCTATTAACCATGAGTATACCCTAAGGGTATGTCTTGGACCCTCTTTTCATGTCTCTCTTTATCTTTTCTCTTGGTGATTTCACCTGCTGCCATGGGTTCAATTATCTTCTCCATGTAGATAATTCTTAAATCTATGTATCTATACCTTGTCTCTTTCTTAAACTACAGTTATACTTCTTAAATTGCCTTTTGGATATCTTAAATTGGATGTATCATAAGCATCTTAAACTTAGCACATCAAAATGGAACTCAATCTTCCCCAAATTCTTTTCCCTTCTAAGCTTCTCTTATCAAGAGCACTATTATTATCAAAGCCTACAACTCTGATGTCATCCTGAACTACTCACTCAATTCAGTTCCTTTTGTCACATCTATTTTGTATCTATATTATAAAACCTATTGTCACATCTTATTGTTACTACATATATCTCATGTATGTCTCTTCTCTCCACTCATTTTGCCAGAACCCTATTTCAGGTCCTCGTCATTCTTTGTTTGCACTACTGCAATTACCCACAAACTGATCTCCCTTTCTACTCTAATCTATTCTTCACTCAACTGCCAAAATGATTTTTCTAAGCATGAGGTTTGACCATATAATTCTCCCCTAAATTATATAATTCTTCCCTAAATGTTTCCTAATGGTGACCTGTTACTTCTAGTATCAAATGTTAAGTTTTTCATAACCTATCCTTCTACCGTTTCAATCTTCTTACTGCTTACTACATTCCACACCTTCTATTTCTAGTCTTAAGGTTGTATTTATAGTTTCTATAGCCACCACCTTTAATCTTTCATCTTCATACTGTTGCATTGTTTGCTCACGATGCTTGAAATGTCTCCCATGATCTCATTACTTTCAGCCTATTAGTTTCCCTGGTTTCCTTCAGGATTCAGCTCAAATTCTACCATCTCTAGGAAGCCTTTCCTAGTTTCCTTAGCTGTTGACATCTTCCCTGTTTGGATAACTTTCTATTGTTTATACTTTTTTACATACTGTCCCTTCCATTTTAGTATACTCTAGAGAACAGGGATATTTTTGCCTTTTCTTATATCCCCAGTTTTTAATATAGCTTCTGTGTTTTACTAAGCATTAATAAAGATTTGTTCAATGACTCCTAAATACATGTTACAGTATTACTAACCTCTTCTTAGTAAATCTTCTTGAATGGTTATGATGTTACAAAATTCACTAATTTCAATTTCATGATATTTCCCACCTTTCTGATGGAGATGCTGATGAACAATAAATATTTTAAAAAGCAGGCCAAAAACGAGAAGCATAGAACCAGGATAATTCATCAAATGACTAACCAGTCCTTGGATAGTTGAACTGGCTAGAGCATATAATAAATAACTTTTTATTTAGGACATAATATAGCAGGAGCTGATTCTCAAGGATTTCATTACCAGGGCTTCAGGAGCAAAGCCCTCTTCTAGAGAGGATAGTCACTAGTCATATGAATTAATAATATTTTGGAGGTAGCAGAAAACTTATGTGGACCATGCACATTTGCAAATAAATTTATCCAGGTGATTTGAAATACAACTTGGTGTCAGAGCAAATACTTTGTAAAGATATTAGTGATGTTATTGATGAAAACGTGGGAATAATATTGTATACAATGAACTGTTGAATTGTTCTCATTCTGATCCATAGCACTACAAACTAGAATGTAATCAGATGCATTTTTACATCTAAAACATAAGAATCCAAAGTTTATATAGTAATACTTTGAAAACTTGTAATGCATCCTAGTGTTCCTTATTTGGCAATGTGGATCCAGTTCCTTGGGGCCCTCATTTATTGGCAAGATGACATTTAATGAGTGGCAGTGAGATGTCTCAGTAGATTGAGAATGTGACTTACATATGGGAGTTCTTGGGTTCAAATCTAGTCTCAGACACTTCCTAGCTTTGTGAGCTTGGGCAAATTACTTAACTCCACTTACCTAGCCTTTACTATTCTGCCATGGAACTAATATACAGTATTGATTCCAAGATGGAACATAAAGATTAAAATAAAAAGATGAAACTTAAAGGGTGTCAGAAAGTTAGTAAATTATTATAAATTAGTAGTATATATTTAGTTTTATTCCATTCTACTGATTCTTACTAATAACTGTAATATCAAGGAAAATACATTCATCATGGACAATCCATTATGTGGATCGATTGGTTAAATAATCTTCTTCTACATTTTACATGAAAAATCCAAAGTAAAAAAAAAATTATTCTGACCCAAGGTGGAAAAGGTTTAATGATGAAGGCAGTCTTGTTTTTGCCATGTTCAATGTACTGTTAATAACTAAAAGGCAGGTCATAAGGATAATGAATAGGACCAGACACAATTTTTTGGTTTTGCTTTGTTTTAGCCAATGCCTTACTTCATAGGGAGCCCATTCAGGTTTTAGAGATTACTTTCTTCCAAACAGGCACTCTTCCACTGATAGCCTGGCAGCAACTAGACCCTCTGTGCCTGGCATATACCATTCGGTTTTCCTTCCAACATACTAAACTCCATGTGCCAGAACCAGTTTTCAATGGCTCATTCTGCCCTGGAGTCTCCCCAGCATTCTCTGAAAATCAGTGGCTTCATCTTTAATTACACATAAGTAGATTCATTTTTAGTCTAAATTCAAGGATTCTCCTCAAAAAGGAGAAGAGAGAAATAAAAATTTAACAGTGCATTGGTATGTGACTCTCTTTTTGTGGAGATTATACTTTATCAATGTAAAGTACAACAGAGATGTAATACAGCTAGAAGTCCTTTGTAATTATCTTAATGTTATCTCTTTAGAGAAGAAAATATATGGTCATTTATGCAGCCATCCTGAGAAAGAAATCATTTAGAAAGCAGTGCTTCAGAAAAATTTGGAAACTAGAAGCCTTAACACTTTAAAATATGTAGTCATGGAACATTGTAGAGTTATTTTTCTGAGGCATTGTCTAGAAACAGATGGATTTGAATTTGGTTTTGAAATGTAGCTGAATGAAACCGAGCTTTTCCTTTTTTCCTACCCTGGAAATAGCTTATTTTTCTAGTTTCATAATATTTGATATGATTTTTAAAAATCAATGTGAGATTTAGTTGAATTTACCACCCCTTCCTCCAAATATTTACTAAATTTCCTTTGTATGTTGAAACTTAAAATCATGTATGGACTCTTTTTTTATTAAATAGCATCCTCAGGTCTCAGAATCTCATGAAGAGGAGTCATATGACCTGGCAATAACCCTTATTTTAGCCTCATTGCATCTCTTGATTTTCAGCCAACTATCCCAGCTGCTTGATTTCCACCAAAACACTAGAGCTTCTGTTTCTTCCTGGCCCATAGTCCATGATTTCAACTGCGTTTTTTTTTTTCGCTTAAACTTTTCATTAGAAACCCATCATTTACAATGGCTACCACAGGGAAAGTTTTGGACAAGCTATGAACCTTAGCTAATATACTTTCACCTTGAGACTCTCCAGCTCCTCAGCATTTTGAATTTTTTATTCAGGTAGATATATTCAACATTCATTTTTATTTCCTCTGAAATTGGGAAATTAATGGCATTCTCTTAACCATCATTTGAGTATAAGCAAGCTACCCAGGAGAATGTAAACATTTGAAGGGTAGGGACTGCTAATATTATCTTTGTATCTTTACCATTTAGAAACCTAAGAAATGATCATGATCTTGGAATTAAATTCCCATTAAGAGAGGTTTGTCACATTTGAAGAATAAAGATTTACTCCTCCATTCTCACAAGAAAATATAAGATTATGAACAAGATTTTGGATTCTAATTATTTACTATCCATATCACATAATATATGTATATTGTATGTAAAATATAGTTATTTTGAGTTTATTTTGCATTCTTCAGGAAGAATTTCCCAAGAGGATCTGAGGTAATAGGGGTGTCTGAGAACATGATAGATAAACAAGGAAAGTGGAATGAGGATTGAAAATACCCTATAAAAATGTACATCATTAATTGCAAAATGAACCCTCTATTCTTGCCAAAACTTTGTATTCATTGGTGTCCCTGTGACAGAGGCTGGCACTAAAGAAAAAGTACCAGGCTGAAGAGTGTGTGAAACTGATCACCTCGATGGGGTAGGGGCCCCAAGGGATTGGAATCTTGAGGAGGAGAAGACTCTGACTGGGAGAGGAGTTGGTCTCTCAGTCTTGAGAAGCTGAAGAGAGTAGGTGAGAAAAGACTTTCTCCTGAGAGTTAACCATTTTTTCTGCTGGTGACTGGAAATCTTTCCTGCAACTTTTCCCAATTGAAAAGACTACTGAAGAGGAAGCCTGAGAAAGACATTTTAGATATCTTTCTGACTTTACTTCAGCTCCTGTTGCCCTGAGTCTGAATTCTGATCAAGGGACCAAACCCAAGGTGAGTCAACCTGACTTTTTCTCAGGGAGCTCAAGCTGCCAGGGCCTGAATTCCTGCCCAAACTCAAGGCAGGGGGAAGGGTTTATATAAAGACAAGGACAATTTTTTCCCACATTCTTTCCCCATTCTTTACTGTCAGTTATTCCTTTGTATTATCCTGATTGAGTGGACATTAAAATAGTTATCTGTTCCTCAAGCTGTGAACAAGTGTGAGTGAACAGATCAAGGGGAGACCCTTTGGTCTCAAGTAGTAGAGGGGGAACAAGAGGGACAAGGGCGAATCTGTGAGAACAGCCATATCTAAGGAGGGAAGGCAGAAGAGGGAAAATCTTCAAACCCCCTCTCCTCTGTATGAGCTAATCCATTACATCTGCTGTCTCCCCTGAACCCCGCTTTGAGAAGGGAGGTCTCCATTCTTTCCCACTTTCAATACTGAAAATCTTAACCCCTCAACTACAACTTAACCTCTCCTTTTTAATAAACCCTACCTGTTCCATCATGTGTGTTCCAGCTTCCATTCCTTTGCTTATAACAATTAAGTCTCTAAAATTCATTCTAGTTTTAATTCTGTGATTCCATGGCTATATTTTAATAATAAAAGTTCTTTTATCATAGAAATACCACAAATTCTGTGATTTTGTAATATGAGCAACAACTATTCAAAAATCTCTCTTACATTAATTGGAGGTAGATTGATGGGGAATAGGTTGTCTAATTTGCCTTTTCTTAAGAAGAAACTAAGCAAGTAGTTTCTAAATGAGAAATAATAATGTGGCTCTTAGGGAACTTCCTATCATAAAACTATATTAAATCTCTTTCTTAAAATCAACAACCCAAATTTGATAGACCAATTAATCAATGAGCATTTATTTAGCAAGCACATACCTTCTTCAGTTACTAGGCCTGGTGATGGGGAGCCAAAGATAAAAATGAAATTGTCCTTCTACTCAAAGAACTTTCATTCTAGTTTGGGAAATAATGTGTATAAGTTTAATAAAGGCAGAAAAGAAATATATAGTAATGGGGAGTAGTTGATAGCATCTCAATGCACTGGGAAAGGCATTATATGGTCTAGTCTTTTTTGAACTTCATTCTTCCAGAGCAAAGCTTGTTAAATCTATCCCTCAGATATTCAGGAATAACCCTAAGGGACATTATTCTCTAATGCTATCAGGTTGACATCCTATTCTACTATGTTCTCCTGCCTCCCATCAACTCTCTTAACTACAAGTGCTTAAGTTATTATCAATCAACTTTTATAAAGGCATATTTACTCCATAGATGTAGTAGACATAACTTCCAAGATTTCTTTCTAAAACCTAGAGGCTTACTTACATCTATATTGTCTTGGTAACTGAGGAGGGTGGCTTTAATCTGACTTAGCACAGTTTAAACTTAACATTGATTCCCTCCAATTTAAAATTCAAATGTAACATAGCCTTTAAATTAATCCATGTCTCAGTTACCACTGAGTGGGTCCTGAAGGTCACACTACCACAGGTTGCTTAGGGCTTTGTTCCTCACTGTCTCTTTCTAATAAGTCCTAGGGTAGACCCTGCTTATGAATTTCTGGTGGTTGATCTCTAGATCTCTCAAGATTCAAAAGGTCATAGTCATAGTTTCAATATTTTTTACTTTGAAGCAACAAATAATGAATACTGCAAGTAGGAATCAATAGTAGAAAAAGGTGTTTTCTGGTTCCTACTGAGAGAGGCTTTTTAGCAACCCAGTCTTTTGCCAGCAAGTCCAGAAAAAGACCATACCGAGAGAACTGACTTCATTTAATTAGTGGTATTGTGAATGTACCAATAGTTGTAGCTCCATAGACAACCAAAGATGCTTCTCTTATGCTATTAAAATTATTGAAAACCCCTGCAAAGATTATTATATAACTCATGTATATCAATGTGTATTATATTAGAATTAAAACTGATAAAATTTTAAAATATTTATTTATTTATTTTAAATGAGAGCAATAAATTTATTGCATAGTAACAGGCAACATTTTTATGAAAGCATACATAGCTATAATTTTCCCCAAAAAAGTGAGAAATGGCATATAATGATTTTTGCAGGGCTCTTTAATTTCTAGCTTAGGAGAAGACAGCTGGAGTCTCATATCTGTTTCTGCATTCCATCTTCTGTGATATTTTGTTTTTGTTGAAGTATTTGGAAAAAATCATCCAACCTTCCATATATGTGTAGTTGGAAAAGGGCTAAGTATTTTAATAGCATTTCCAGATAGTTGTGGATACTCTTCTTTGATACTATATCCAGCTTTAGTAAGTGGTAGTTTCTTAAAGGTTAGTTGCAAAGCGAGATATGAAAGCATATCAATAAATGATTTGTTCTCTGCTACATTAGAATCCATTGGCCCAAATTTCTTGAATGGATAAGGAGGTTTTACCCATCCATGATTTTGTAACATCATGCATGTATCATTTAGAAAATATTGTTTGACCACATTATTTAGATCCACCAACTGTTGACATTTCAGTAAGCAGTTTTGAAAAGTCACATTCATTGGTATTATCATCAATCTCATCAGAAAAACCTCTAAGACCTAAGAAGCTGTCAAGCTCAGAGTGGCAGATGCAAGTCTTTAAAAATCCTAATTTTCTCTTGAAAGCTCAAATTTTACTATGGGCAACAAATACTATAAATTGTATTTCTGGAAATATTAGACTCATTTTGTTCATTTTTGGGGCGTTCGTCTGCCAAATGCCCATCTGAAAAGTCATAGTTTGTCTTTCAATTGTTCTTTCAAGAAAAATATTATTCCCTGAAAAAAGTGGCTATATCAGTTCACAACTCAATCATCCAAGGGCATTTCCTCAGATAACCATTTGGTATGCCACAGAAGTGCTTTATGTGAACTTCCAATTTATCACCACAATAATAAAATTCACCTACTCATGAGTTTATATTTTTAACAAAAAAATTTGTATTTCTGGTTTATTCAAAGATGTTTTGAGGTAAAATTTGCTTTTTTTCTGTGAAAAAATATGACTAATACTATAGTTTGGAATCACTATCTTGATTCATGCTAAGAAACCAGATGTTTTACCCACTCCTGCTTTTGCACCATCAGTGCAAATTCAACACAGTTTTTTTCTGGGATAAACTATGAGATTAAAAAATTCACTCAATGAATATAATACTTCAACACTGTTTATATTTTTTGCTGAATTAATATAAACAATATCTTCTTCACTGTGCTGATAATAAATGAATATAAGCAAAACCATGTCTAGCCACTTCTGTAGTAACTTTTTGTAACTCAGACTTCATATTTAAAAGTAAATCTTTAATAAATAGATAGATAATAGATAGATAGATAGACAGAGAGACACCAATAGATAGATACTCTTTCATCTTAAGAGTCCAAGATTTGAAGTGTCTGACATATATCCTTTGGGTGGGAAAGTTAAAGTTTATATTAAATAAATTAGGGCAAACTAATAATACAAGGACAGAAGTTAAGATAAGGGCAGCAGATTATTTTTATTTTTTACAGAACTACTAGTCTAAGAAAAGGAGCAAATCAGAAGAATCAGAAGCTCTAGTTAGAGAAAAAATAAATGTGAGTTCAGAGGCTACCTTTCTTGAGCAAAGGATATCTGGAAAAGGCCTCATAAATTTTCTCAGTCAAGTGCAATAAAGCTACATACATCCTTACAGGAAGCTCTTTTATGAGCTTGCATCATAAAAGGACTTGTATAAAGAATAAAATTACAGGTTTGAAATAGGATGGATATGGAAATTCTATACGAATGGTATTAAGAAAGTTAAAGTCCTTAAAGAGGCAAGACTTATAAAAATATTAAGAATCACAAAAGGAGAATATTAGCAATATTAAGAACCAGAAAAGGAACATATTAGTCAGGGTATGAACAAAAAAAAATAATGAAGTAGTAGCTTTGCTGATCTAAGCCTATAGGAGTATCATAACAGGTGATAAGTGAAAACATGGGATTAGTAGTAGAAATTGAAGCAATAGTAGTAAACAGCTTTTCAGTATGCTTTATGTTTTACAAAGCCCTTTAGATATCATTTGATCATTCGATTAGTAGAAGTATTACTTTTGATGACAAAAATATCAACATAGATCTGGAGATTTCAACTTCTAATTCATCAATATGATAAAAAGAGGCTATGTTTTATAATGTTCAAAATCATCATAGAACACATTTGGGAAAAATTATTGGAAACTAACAGAAAGGGTATAAGTGCAAACTAGAGAAAGGGTTGGTTAGTCTTTTTTTAAAAAGCCAGGAACATCTGGATTCAAATTATTAGGTAACTTAACCTCTTGGCACCTATGAAATTCCCTATGACTTTAAGACAAAGATGAGTTGATGATATACAATAGTAGAGGGAATACACATACCCATAGGCTTCCCACAGCTGAAAAATCATAATATTGGACCAAAAAATAAAAATAAAAAGATGAGTTCCATCAAAATTTATTATAGTGCAAATATTAACAAAATATAGTGATGTGAAGAAAAATACTTTTGCATAATCAATTATATTGCTTTGCTTTCTTATGTTTATTTCTTAACAGTTTATAGTTTGAGAGTTTAATAGTTCATTACTAAGTTGATACCTTGAAAGAAAATGCATATTTATTTTAAAAACATTTACCTATTTCTCTTTGCTAATTTAATGATTTGAAAGTGAATTTTTGGTGAAGATGAAAGTTGACAACTTTCCCTCTGAGATCAAGCTTTCTAATTTTTCACAAGCTTTTTTAGAAGAGGGTAGAGACTTGTTGCTTCTTTGAATGGAAAATCTGCAGTGAAATCTTTATATATGAATGAATTGAATCTAATCACACTCCATAATGTATAAACATTTTCCACTAAAAAATTAATAAGAAATATCAATGTTATCATATATTTGTGTACCTGTTTTGTGTACACACAGATGAAAATAGATGGGAAAGTAAAAATTGAAGACATTTACCTAAGTGTTCTCAGCATTCAAGGGAAATTAAATGGCTTCTTATACTGCCTAACCAAAAGCAACAAGCATTCAATTATTTGAATTTGCATCAGCTTTCTATAGGAGAGAGGAGAGACAAATCCATGGCTTGTACTTTATAAATAAAGAGCTGCCCAGATGGTTATATTTTAAATGTACATATCACTTATATTTTTAAAAAGTGCTATGGCACTGTTTATTCTATACCACTTATGACTTTGGGAAAGTTTAGCTAACAAATGAGAGATCTTTCATTTGATATGTATAAACTTTGGTCATCTTCCTTTCACCTTTCCCCTATTTCTTCCACTCTCCTTCCTTCCTTCCCTCTTTATTTATTCCTCTAAGAGGAAGATGTGAGGGAAAAAGTGAATACTGAAAACTGAAAAGCACTGAAAAAATACTAAAAATTGAAAAACTTGATACAAAGATTTTTCCCCAGTTAAGTTTCCCCTTCTAATCTTAACTGCATTGATTTTGCTTGTACAAAAACTTTTCAATTTATTTAATAATTTTTTTTATTTTATCCTATTTAATCCTCTGTATGCTTCTTTTTACTTAAGAATTTTACTTCACCAAAACTCATAAATATCTCCTTGACTTCTTTAATTTTTAAAAATAACACGACCTTTTATATTTAGATTCTGTTTCTATTTGGAACATGTATTTGATATGTGATATTGATGTAAATCTAATTCCTACCAAAACATTTTTAGTCACCCCCCCAGTCTTAGAATTAATACTTTGAATTGGTTCCAAGGAAGAGGAGTGGTAAGGACTAGGCAATTGGGGGGGGGGTAAAGTGAGTTGCCCAGGGTCACACAATTAGGAAGCATCTGTGATAGGATTTGAACCTTGGACCTCCCATCATTATATTTGATTATTTCTAGGTCCTGTTTACCAAATCATTTGTCTTTCCATTAGGACATTTATGTTGAGTATATAAAGACTGGCACAGTACTACAAACATTCTCTCAAAAACAAAAGGATATGTATTCAAATTTCATCTCTAATATTTACTTGTGTGATTTTGAACAAGTCAATTAACTTTTCTAAATCTTAGTTTTCTCATCTGTTAAATGGAGTCAGAATAGATGACTTTTAAAGTCCTTTATAATTTTGTCTCTATGTTCTCTTGATCTAATTGGGAGAAATTACTATTATGGAACCTCTATCTTTGGAATCTCTATCTTTGTTACCTCCCACCCTCTTTTAATAGTGACCCAACCCTCAGTGATTCACTTAATTGGTGATACCTGGATCCCTCCACAAAAGGGAAGAGTTTATTTTCTTCTTCTCTTTGTAAGATAGAGATGAAATGCAATTCAAGTGCTTTAGTTGGCTCTCTTGGGCAATATCTAACAGTCTTCTTATTCATAGTTCTACTTGGGAAGTAATGAAGAGTCTAATGAGTACTTCTGCAGCATGTAATTTCCTGGGTTGTATTTTGAACCTATCCTTATCCATTTTGCATATGCTTCTCATTTATGTCTCCTGTAGCTTTCTGCTTGAGACCTGTCAATTAGAAGTAAGAAAATCAAAGATAAGTAACTATTACCCCTCTTTTTTTCTGCTGATGCCTTAACTATATAAAAATCTATATTGAGAGACTGTCAAGGGGACCTTTAATCCAGAGGGGTAATCACTTCATCAGCAAATACGGCAGGTAAAGGTGGGGCGAACTGACTATCAGAAGGCTGAGAATGGCAAATATGTCCAATTCCTCTCATGAAAATATACTAGCTAAAATGGATGTGTTTCAGATTAGCATATGGTATTGCAGAGAGCAGGGAGTAATTTGACAAGGTAAATTTAGTTTGCTGACTAGGACAGAAACTGTGATCTAACAGCTTTGGTTTCTTTTCCACATTAAATTTTGGACAGGGTTTGCATCTTTCTGTCTCTCCTATGTTGATAGGATGAGGATCTAGTGTGTGTGTGGATGAAACACATTTAAACTAGGGGCATGAGAAAAATCATTGTCTGTTGCCTACACTGTGCTCAATGCTAGTTAGAAGTTAGATCTGTAAACATTTAAAAGACCAATCTTCATTTCTGGACATACTTGAGCTAATAATAGTTTAGAAGAATAACCTAACTTTTCAGGTTTGGCTGTTTTTAATGATGGCAACAACTTCAAATGTGTGATCTCTCTACTCAAAACATGATGGGAAACATTGGGATGAGAATAGAAGGGAAAAGGAATAGATAAGGTAACATTTTTGGCAATAGATAGACAGATGGAAGAAAGAGTTGAGAAGTTTTTGATAAAGATCACCAAGTAGGCATGCAAGAAATATATAATGGTATTATTTACATAGGCATCTCCTGGATGTCTTCCAGAGAGCTGGTGGGTAATGACCTAATAATAATCATTGGCATATATATGTATATATTAAATATATATATATATATATATATATATATATCCTGTCTAAAATTTAATGTGGAAAAGAAACCAAAACTGTATATATATATATATATATATATATATATATACGTATAACATATATATATACATATGTATATATAGATATATAATCTCATTTGATCCTCACAACAGATTTAGAAGGTATTATTCTCGGGGTTTTTTTTTTTCAGTTAAGGAAGGTTACAAACAGATATACATAAAATGATTTCCTCAGTGTCACATAACTAATAATTTTATGAGACTAGATTTGAACTCAGATCTTCCTGAGCCCATGTGCAATGGTCTATTCACTGAGCCACCTAATCAATCCTTTTGCATGACATTAGAATTCCCTCTGTTTGTGGTAAACATATGTAAGCTTGAGCAGGATAAAAACTTTGCTTATTTTAATTTCCTTGTAAAATAATGAAAGGAATGAATGAAGGAAGGAGATAAAAAATAAAGAAATTAAATAAAAAGGAAAGTCTATGAATTAAATATTTAAACAAAATACACAGAAGATAATTGAAAGAAATTCAGAAGGGGAAACAAGCAAGTAGAGCAGGTTTTTTTCTATTGTAGTAAATTTAGTATTTTTAAAAACTACATACAATAGAAGTACAGTTTAATATAAAATTTTTATACCTTAAAATGTTTGTTAACATTTTAAAGTTCATATTAAAGAAACTAAATGAATAAATGAAGACATTGGACTAGATGATGAGAGCTAATATTTTTATAATTCTATAAGGTTTGCAGATTTGAAAAACAGAGAGTCAAAGTGGTAAGGTAAATCATGTAAGCTAACAAGTAAGAGAGGTTAGATTCAAAATAAAGTTCTTGTATTCTAAATGCTTTATGCCATCACTTAATTTGGGTCATTTTTAGATGATTTCTGAGATTCCTTCAAGTTCCATGAGTATTATAAAGGCAGAACATGTAGGCATCCTTTGCGCATGTTGCCTCATTAATCTTAAATGAACAAATGCTCTCTGTAGCTATGCCTTCCTTAATCTTTGGTTTGGATTTTACCTGTTCATTTGAGAGGAAATTGTAGTAGTTATATTAATTTAGAAAATTAACATGGGACTAAAATGACTAGGTCTTTTAAATGTAGGAAGCATGATATTCTGGAGAGTCCTGGATTTGGTGTCAGGAAATCTGTCTGAATCTTAACTCTGATGTGTATTAGCTATGTCACCATGAGTAAGAAATTCCTTCTCTTAGTTTTCTTTTTTTAATTATTATAATAACAATTGTATTACTTATCTCACAAATATTAAAGTGCTCTATAAATGTGAGTTATAGCAAAATTCATTCTTGTAATTGTTATTATTACTATGGTCCTTCCCATCATGAGCTTTTATGCTATCTTGGCAATAAAGAAAAAAAAGAAAAATGGAATTAAAATATTGGCTAAATGTGGAGAGTAAAAGTATTCACATTACATGTATATTCTAGTAAGTGAATTTTAGATATAGAAGTCAAAAGTAAATACAAAGACAACAGCATTTCACTGGGAGGAAAGGAGAATTTGTATTGGAAGGAGGAAAATTCTACTCAGCATGAAGTAAGAGAGTAGAAGGGGGAGGAAAGATGAAAAGGAAGGAGAAGGACTGCTGTATACTAAAAGCTAAAAGATATATTTGAGACTCTTCTTGAAGAGCAGAGAACTAAATGTTTTAAGGAGGAAGCAACTATTTCTTTTCTAAGAAAAGAGTAACAGAAGGTATCATTTAAAAGATCACAGGAAGATTAAAAAAAAGTGGCTATCACATGTACTTGTTTGATGACGTATTCCTAAGGCACATTGCCAATACATATTGGAGAACCTCCCAAGACTTATCAAAATAGATGACCACTACCTACTTCTGGTTTTTAATGTGGACACAAAAGATACTATGAAAAGAAAGTGAATAGAAATTCCCTTCAATAATGAAGTCTTAAGCAAAGAACTGATGATGACAGGGCATAGTTTATCTGTTCATCACTGTTCCCTGTTGAAGGGAAATGGATGTAGAAAAAAAAAGAATGGAAAACAAAAATGAATTTGAGAAATCAATGTCTGGCTAAGAAGTTAGTGTCTGAGAATAGGTTTTTGGATAGCAGATTTCTGTTCAAAGATAGAGTAAACCTAAGATAAACTGGTAAGAATATTTTGTATTGGATATACATTACATTGAGTGTCTTGCAAATCTAATCAAAAGGCAATTAAACTAAAAAAGAGGAAGGGAGTAATGGTCTTTGTAGAGTCACTAATCTACATAACATAGAGTGTGACTATGGAGGAAAAAGAATATCATCTAAATTTACCCAGAAGCTCATAAAAGACAAAATCCAAGAAATTAACCAGTAGTAAAAATCTATGTTCACAAATTTGCCTCAACTGCAGCCAATAACAAAATAATCAAGATGCTTCCATGTAAGGAGAAAAATTTGATTCATAAATGCTGCCAGGAATTGGGATAAAATACAGGATTAGAATGTGGCTCCCAATGAACATGCCTTATTGTAAAGAAACAAAATTGGTAAAAGAGGATCAACTGTGGGAATAGTAGTGTAAATTAAGAAGACATGTTTTTCTGACGACATTCAGAAACTAGAAGGGAGAATAAGTGTAGAGAAAGCATTTGTATAAAGATTTAAAAAAACAAACACCAGGAGTGATTTAATCTTGAGACCAGCTGAACAGAAAAAAGAACTAGGTAACAAGTTTTGGAAATAGATCATGAGCTCAGGATGGAGACATAATCTAGTAGTTATGAGAGCTGCAATCATTGAGACATTTTCTCCCTTTGTCAAAAACAAAGTCTCTTTGATTGGCATTAATGATTTCATCTTTCAAAAGATAGGTGAACTAATACCCCAAAACTTAATTCTTATTAAGAGGGTAGAACTGATTAGTGTAGTGAAAATCATGGTAACACTGAGGATTGAACACTTCCTCCTAGAGTTTATGAATGAAGAAAAAGAAAGTGAGTTGAAGATATGCATTTAGAAATTAAGCAAGCTAATTTTAGTAGTTTATGTAGAAGGATAGGGTAATATCCCATGGACTAAAATTCTGAATTGAAGGGATGAAAACTCTCAGTAACAACATTCTGATGACACAAAAGGAAACAATTCCATTAAGGAAGAAAAATAAATATTATCTAAAGAGATCAATAAGAATACTCAGAGAACTCACTAATTGACACAGGAAATGGAAGCAAGGGCATATAGTAGAAGAAAATACAAGAATATATCATGGTCCTTGTTAAAAATAGTATTAGGAATGTTGAAGTTTAGAATGAACAGAGTGGGAACAGAAGTTATGGTAAATAATTTTTTTTTATTTTTTAAACTCTATTCAAAGTTAGATGATCAAAGAAAGAATAAGATCACTCCTTTGAGGAGGTAAAAACAATTAAACCTGCTGATAAAGAGATCAGCCTGCTTGATTCTGATGTTATTTCTATTTCCTGTGCCACAGAGACTGTTCTTTGCACTGGAAATGACACAACAAGACATGCAGGTAATGTAGTAGATGGAACACTACACCTGGACTCTGGATACGTGTCCCTGGGCAAATCATTTAACCTCTGTCTACCTCAGTTTCCTCATCTATAAAATAGAGCACCCACCTCACAGGGCTTTTGTGAGAATAAAATTAGAAAATGTTGTAAAGTGCTTTGCACAGTTTAAACCACTATATAAATGTTAGCTATCACTGCTAAAGATAATGGCTATCAGGGAGTGGATACTTAGATTGAATAAGTTGATAGGAAAAGAGAACCTAGTACTCTTGATCATTTCAACTAGCTCGGTACAGATGAATTATATCCTCTGATATTGAAAGAGCTTGGTGATGTTAGGGGACAAATGTCTTAATTTTTGAAAAAGGAAAGTGAATAGAGTCTACAAATGATAGGCTAGTGAGTTTAATTTCAACCCCTGCAGAAATTCTAGAGTGGATCATTAAAGTAGTTGTCAATGAACAAGGAAATCACAATTTAATAAAGCCAGTGTGGATTCAAAGATAGATTGTGCTTACATAAATTCATTTCACTTTTGATAGGGTTGCTAGAAAGGTATACCATGGAATGTTGGAGACATAATTCACTTAGATTTTGTCAAATGATTTAAAATACCTCATTCTATTCTTGTAGAAATGGTAGAGATGTAAGCCAGAAAGTAAATACAATTAGATGGAAACTGAATGGCAGGACTCAAGTAATAGTCATTAATAGTCTAATGTCAGTTTGGCAGAAATTTCCTCCAGAATGTCCCAGGGATCTGTATTTGACCTCTGCTGTTTCTGTCAATGATATGGATAAAGTAATAATTGGTATGCTCAAACAATGTGAGGGAGAATATTTAGCATACCAGTTGGCACAGAGTCCCAAAGGATCTTGACAGTCTAAAGTTAGGCTAATTCTCTGAAAATTAAAATCAGTAGGGATCAACTTGATCAAAAAGCAATCTCAAAAGCACAGGATGATTGAGTCCTGATTTGATACCATGAAGATGAATAAAATTGGGTGGGTTCAAGTAGACTGAAAAATTCACCTTATGTTGGCATTCTTATGTAGAAGTCAAAAAAGTAAAACAAAAACAAATCCAAACAAACTAATCTGATTTTGAACTGTGTTGACAGGTATAATTATCAGTAATAACTACTTCTAGTGACTCTTGTGCAAATCTATCAGAGTAGTTAGAGTGAGGCAACCATTTAGGGCTTGAGTCCATGTCATATGAACATAAATTGAAGAAACTGGGAATGTTTAACTTAGAATAGTCAAGACTAAGAAGGATATATGGCATCTGTCTCAAATAGTAAAAAGGACTGTGATATGAATGGGGAAAAAATTAGAGGTTCTCTTTGGGTCTAGAGGGCAGAAAAAGGAACAATTAGTAGAAAATGCAAGAAAGCATATTTATATTTGGCTTCAGGAAAATTTTCCAACAATTAAAACCATTAAAAAGAAGGTTGAGGTGAGACAAAGGATGGGATAAAGAAACCTGAGCAGGTGCTCACTATTACCTTAAGAAGGAGCAGGAAATAGATGCCTTGTGTCAGAGACAGATTGACTTAAAGGAGTTCAACATCCTAAGGGATGAGTCTTAAGAGAGACCAAAGAAAAGGTGCTAGACAGAAAAGACGCAACTTGACTGAATATAAAATGCATACAATAGAGTACTAAGAAAGAATACTAGAAAGGTGAGCAGAATTCAGATTATTTTGGGTAGGTACTAAAGGTTAAATAAAATCTTTGTACTTTATCCCACAGGCAACCAATGGGCCTTTTTGAGCAAAGAATAATATGGTCAGATATGGATTTTATAAATATCAACTTGGCAACTTGATTAGAGAAGAAAGGAGACTGAAAGTAGTTTGTAAATCTATTTACTACACCTGATGCTGTGTCTGGAACTTCTTTGTCTACTCAACCAACCAAACCTATTGCCAGAATAGAATTATTTAGGACCATGGAGAGAATGTAAATGTAGAGGAGTGGTATTAACTCCAAATAAAATTAGAGCTATTAAGCCATATATAAGTATCCTTGCAGACTTCACATATTGACTATTTGAAAATATTTTCTATTTTAATTCATTAAATTATTTTATAATATGTCATATAATAAATTTGATTTAATTAAGAAATATTTGAAATATTTCCATTTTTAATTATATTTTGTCAAATACTTCCCAACTAAATTTTAATATGGTTCTGGCCATGCCAGAGAGTTGCCTACTTTGTCGGCCATTGTGATTTTTGATACCTATAGTGTAGAGCATTGTTTCCAACAATATGACATTTGGAAGAGACTTCATCATTATGTAATATTCTAGGGTATATAGATGTGTTGGAATGGAAGGATACAATAATGTGGCCTATCAAATCAGTTAGTTTGATAGGAAAGTCTTGGAGGAAACTAGATAAGAGTAAAAATGTTGGGGAGAGAGAAACTTTTCAAAATACTCAAATAATTCTGTAATCTTATTAATGTGGCTATTACATTTAATGATGATGACCAAATAAATTATCAAAACCCTTGTGCACTTTCCCATTGAGGCATCAGCTCTCATTGGTATTCTCCTGTGACTTTAGCAAAGGAGACCAGCCTATTTAGCTGCTTCTTTAGACCTTTTAACTTTTTCTTTTATCATCAGGAAGATGCCAATGGAGCCCAAAGACTGGCCATGAGTTATCCCTCACCTTTGTCACAATCAGTGCATCTTCCTTTTTATTCATGTAATAAATGCAATTCTGTCGGGGAAAATAACTAACTTTTTAGAAGAATATTAATTCCAAGGTAGTACACACTATTTTCTTTCTGAGTGTTACTCATGATCTTGAAAGACAGTGAAATAATTTTTCTTTAGGTTTTACCCTTTTGAAAGTTGAATATTCAGTAAACAATGTGTATACAAAGGCCTTGACTTGGCATAGGGAACAACATATCATTTTCAAATCTTATTAGGTTTAATATGTTTCTATTACACTCCGCTGGCCAAAAATTATGCTTTTAATTCCAAAGACTTTCATCCAAGGTCTATTTAAAGTGTCTGACTTATATTTCAAATATATTTTGCTAAAAATCTTGTTTAGATTATGCACATTTTATTAAGTTATTCATGTTTTCTTGTCTCAGTAATAAATAGCTAAATTATATTTTAATAGTCATATTCTTTATATTTAAATCTCCAAATGAGCAAACTTCAGTCCCAAAACATCTCATCGCCTTAAATTTAATACTCACCTATTCAATTATCTGAAGTTCTTTGCTTAATTTTGATGATCCCTTTCCCATTACTTCATGAATGATGATTATTATTTTATTGTCTTCTTACTTCACCTGATGCTTAACATCTTTTGTTTCTGCTTTGAAATCAACATTCATCCCTAATTCTCCACCTTCCAGAATATTAATCTTAAACTATCATTCTAGGGGTTTTTTTTTGCTTCTATGGGGAATAAGGCTTCTGGATCTTTGATCACAAGTTCAAGGAGAGAGAGGAAACTTTAGAGCATATTGATAATTTCAGACACAAGAAAATGCCAGTCTATTTCGTGCTACCAGGGCTACATTTTCATTCTTCAAAAGGAAAGGTTCTTAGTGTGGGATCTGGGAACTTGTTATATAGTTAAATAGAGAGAAAATCAGATTGCTATTTAATGCTATACTTACTTTGAAATCTTATGTGTTTAATGTACTTAAAAGATTATTCTGAGAAAGAGTCCATTGGCTTTTTCAAACTGAGGAGTGAATCTACTACAAAAAATAATTAAGACTTTTTATTAAAAGTTTTCATTTAAAAAACTAGGTTAGTCAATTGGCTTCTATTCAGTGCCTCCATACCTGGTTCTATGCTAAGTATACTATAAGTGAAAGGCAGTGCTCATTGTGCTTTTATGTCAAGAAAAAAAAAAGCCATTGTAGAAAAGAAACTTTAGTTCTCATGAAGATTTAAATGTACTGGTTGGATCCCAAATTATCCCTTCCCAAAATATATTATTATGATTTAGAGGAATACTTGATATAAATTAGAAAAATACTATCTCACTGCTAGTCCACAGGTTTCATGGGAAATATTAGGGGACATAATAAGTATACCTGGGCAATCAGCTCCTTCAAGGTAGAAAGATGAGAGGCTGAAAAATAAGGAAAGCCAACTAGAACATTTATCCTATTTCAGAAGAATGAAATAAAAAAAGAGTAGTAACACTGAAGATCTTGCTTAATATGATGGAGGACCATAAGGTTGGTACATAAGTCAATGCAAACTAAAACTAGAATAAAACAGGAAATTGTAGAAAGTATTTCTAATAATTTTCTCTAATAAAAGTTACATTTCTCAGATATATAAAGAAATAAGTCAAATTTAATAGAGTAAGAGCTATTTCCCAAATGATGAGTGGTCAAAGGACATGAAGAAGAAGCTTTTAGGGGAAGAAATTTATTTTATAACTACCCATTTAAAAACACTAAATCATTAATAATTAGAATAACACAAATTAAAACAATTCAGTATGGTAAAGCTGATGAAGACAATAACATACTAGAGGGATTGTGGAAGAACATAATACATTAATTTGTACTATTATTAGAACTTTGAACCAGTTCATTCATTATGAAAAGCAATTTGGAACTATGCTTCAAATGTATTAAACTATGCATAACATTTGACCTAGAAATAATGCTACTGAGCTTATAATCCAAAGAGATGAAAGGAAAATTATAAAGGATACATGAACAAACATATTTATGGAATTTTTTATGATAGCAAAGAATTGGAAACTGAGGGGAATGGCTGAACAAGCTATAGTTTAGGAAGGCCTCTTATTCTGTAAAATGATGAAGGAGATGATCTTAGAGATGCCTGGTAAGAAATATATGAATTTATGCCAAGTGAAAGGAACAGAACTATGAGAACAATTTATACAATGACAAAAATTTCAGAAAGATAACCAGCCTAAAACAAAATTTAAAGACAGGTACTCTTATTACTGCAATGACCAATTGAAATTCTAGAGGACTCATGATGAAATATGCTATTTACCTCCAGATAGAAAGACAACAAACTCAAAATACACAATGAAATATTTTATTTTATCTTTTTTACATATCTGGTAAAGAATTATTTTTCCTGATTATACATACTTTTATAAGATTTCCCTTTTCTTATTTTTTCAAAGGGTAGGTTGGGGAGAGTAAGAGGGAGAGAATTCAAAACCATAAAATAAAGGGGAATTAAAAACTAACTTTTTAAAATGAAGCTTATGGACTAAGAAGTAAATGGATGAAGTACTAAGTCAACAAATATATGGGGCAAGGTGTTTTAACCTTAGCACATAGCACAGTGCCTAGCACATAGTAGGCAATTGATAAATGTTTATTGATTGAATGATTATGTGCCAGGGTCACTTTGGAACTCTGGTAAAACCTATGGATCCATTCTTACAGTAGTGTTTTTAATATATAAAAAACTTAGCATTAGGAAGGAAACATTTTATTGAAATAGTTATCTTTTGAAGATAGCCATGGGTATTCAAGAATACTTGTCATTTCACATTTCTAACATCTATGCTGTTCTGCTTATTTTTTATTTTCTTGCAAATATGTATGTCCACAGAATTCAGGCTCAAATAAATTTTTTCTATCCATGCCATTGCATTCTTGAGTACTCTTGACTCATTCTTGCAGAGGAATTAAGGCGAAAAAATAGAAGAGGACAACTGCTGCCTTAAAGCTCATTTATAAGCTTGCTTCAAAAAGTATAAAGAACAAAAGAAAAATTGATAACCTTAGGGATATAGATACTTCACTTTAAAATATATTTTTCTCTGTGGAGATCACCATTTAAAATGCATTTTAGATTGTGAATGTACCCATGCCTAGTTGATTAAAAAAGCATCATTTTTTGCGTTTCGATATGAAAAACAACCTTTGCTATTCCTTTGAAAGGTTCCACTTTAACACCAGCCAAATTTAGAGGCATATCTAAAATGTTTTCATGGCCAACATCAATAGGTTCAGATGAAAAATTGAAATTATTATTATCATCCTTTGCTCTTGCAACAGGAGAATTCCTCTTGACCCCTTCCAAAGAATATTAAATGCATTACAGAGAATTATTTGTCTATGGCAATTTTTTTTGCCATGAAATTCATGTGAAAGATGTCTCTAACTTTATGAATAGTTAGTTTTCCATGAGATGATAAAAGTCTAAATAAACTTTCAGAGGAAAAATGAAAATGAAAACCTTTTTATGTATAGTAGTTTTAATATTCAACATCATCTGAAAAATTTTGTAATACTTTGTTATAATCATGTTATGCTTTTCTTCACAGAAGAATGACAATAATGTGATCATTTTTGGGTAAGGGAATTATTTTTGTTATTTAGTTTGGCATGTTTCACTATCCATTTCTTTGGTGCGTTGATCAGAGATGCCTGTTCATCTTAAGGAGCCTGAGGGTCTGAGGACTTTGTGAAGGATATTGAATTCCAGAAAAGTGCAACGTCATGGAGTAATAATCTTCTGGAACCAGCAGATGTCACTGTGAGCAAGGTTTGGTTCTGCAATACATCCCCCCCCACCCCACCCCACCCTTTCAATAGAGAAAGGGAAAGGCATATTGTGTCTTTTCTCCTCTGGCTGGTTGTCTATATGGCAATATATATATATATATATTTTTTTTTTCTTTGATCTAAGTTCCCACTCCAACCTCATAACTGAGAGAAGTTTTCCTGAGGTACTTATTCTAACCCAGTACAAATGAAAATCTCAGATACAATTTACTTCTACTCTTCTGCAACCTTTCAAAGTTTTCTTTAGAATAATCATCTCTATAAGATCATTTCAAACTTATAGGTTGATAAGTTCCCAGTTAGAGATAAACTCAAATGCTTTGGATGGATATTTTAATCTAGTAGAATTCTCCCCCCACCCCCAAAAAAAAACCCTTACCTTCCATCTTAGAATCAATACTGTGTTCCAAGGTATAAGAGTGGTAAGGATTAGGCAATTGGGGTTAATTGACTTGTCCAGGTTCACACAGCTAGGAAGTGTCTGAACCTAGGACTTCCCATCTATCCACTGAGCCACCTATCTGTCCCTAGAATTCTTTTGAATTTCGTTTTGTCATTCTGGTATCTACCATTTTCATGCTTGTAATTTATGTACAGACATGCAGTACATAGAATTTATGGTCAGTTATCAGTGTTGTATATAAACAAAATCAGACAATGGAAATGGCTTAATGAATAAATGATTAAAAACCAAATATTAACACTTACTAGTATAAATACCCCTAGTAGAAAGATTTTGGGGAGTGGTAGAGTAAAATATTTTGTTCTTTTTCTCATTTTTTAGAGTGGTAGTAATAAAAAGTAACCCCAGTCCCAGTTCTTTGAATATAGACTTAACTACAAAACCCAGCTTCCTACACAGTTGCTAGTCCCTTTGTTCACAAATGAGTTTGCCATCCGTTTCCTGTTGATTATATATTCCATTTAAGACTACTTTCATTTAAAAAAACAGAGCTTCACATAATAATAATAATAATAATAATAATAATGTTGCAGCTTTAGGCATTACTTCATATAAAATTATTTGAATTGAATTTATCAAGATTTTTTAAAAGCATGCTTAGAAATATAGAATGCTTGCTTTGGGGACCATGATCTGTGGAGTGTATGGAGGGACAGTGGTAGAACCTTTGGATTCTAAATGTAGCATCCATGCAGAAGGAAATCATATGGGTTACTACATATCTATCTGTATATTAGTTTCATAGTGAATGATTGATGTGTAATGCTGGTTATGCCATGAGGTATAATCAGATTAGCCATATTCTTATTTAATTAATATTTTCCAAAAGTTGTCTTCTTTCAATACTCCTTGAACTCTTCAATGAGTGCTAATATTAAATGATTCCTCTATGGTGATTACCTTATTTTTTTGCTCTTTGTGAAATCATCTTTTTGCAAATAAACAGGTATTTATTTAGTTGAACATCTTATTGCCTGTTACTATCAATTGAATATAGGTTTTTATTACCTTCACATGTAAATAGACTAAGGATAATACAATGAGTTTTCATGGCTTATGGTTTATGAAAAAAATAAAAGCACTCAGTTTAAAAACACACTGATGAGAGTATAAAGCAGTACCTTCCAGTTTTTATTAGACTTTCTCTTCAATTGTAAAAAGCAAAACAAACAAAACAAAACAACATGATGACAAGCTTGGGAGAGGGAAGAGATATATTCTTTGAAGCACCTCCTAAAGGCCAAAGAATGGGAATTCCGAGGACTTCCTTCCTGCTCATGAAGAGACAATTAAAGGTTTGGATGGGTTGCTTACTATTAAGAAGTAAGCAGTGGCAGGTGTTAAGAAAAGCAGGTGTTGGGACTTCCGGTTAAGATGGCGGCTTAGAGAAAGCTAAAGCTCAGATCTCCGGAAAACCCTTCCCGACCGATCTCAAACTAGAAGCTCCTAAGGCGCCGAAATTCAAAACGATCAACAGCACAGACCCTGGGAACCCTCCTCCTGGACCTGGACCCGGTTCAAAAGGTACGGCTCCCCTTAAAAGCCAGAACCCGAGATCCCTCGGACCTCAGGGGTAGGAGCGCAGAGTCCAAGGCTCCCGGAAGCCGCAGCCGCGCCGGGCTCAGAGAGCAGGGTCTGAGGAACAACAACCCTCAGGGTCTTCTACCCAAGTCCCAGTCCAGGTGAAAGTTACTGCCTGGGGCTTCCGCTGCAAAGAGCCGGTTGGTCAAAGAGCAGGTCGGTCCGGGTGAAAGTTACTGCCTGGGGCCTCCGCTGCAAAGAGCCGGTGGGTCCGGGTGAAAGTTACTGCCTGGGGCCTCCGCTGCAGAGAGCTGGTCAAAACAACAGCAACCCTCAGGGCCGGCAAGACAGCCTCACGGGCTGGATCCTGCTATCCAAGTCTCAGTGAAAGTCTGTGCTCTCGGAGCTTGGGGAAGCGGCAGCCCATCCCCCCGCAGGCCGACGAAACAGCCTCACGGCCAGGGATTCTGAAGGCAACTTCCGGAAATCGAGCCAGGGGGAGAGTGTGGCCTCGTGGTCCGACCCTTCCATTCCAGTTCCAGTGAGGCATATTCAGTTTAACCCAGGGAACGCTCATAGAACCAACATCTGCCCAGGACTAAAGCCTCTGATCACCAGACAAAGACAAGAAAAGCCAATCCTCCACGTTCAGAGATGACAAACTCCACAGAAGCACAGAAGCCCCAAAATACCAAGAAAAATAAGAAGAAAGGGGCGACTCTGGACACATTCTATGGAGCCAAAATACAAAATACAGAGCAGATAGAAGAAGATATACAAGAAAATTCTCCAAAATCTTCCAAAGGAAATAGAAACTCTCCACAAACCCATGAAGAATTTGAATCAGAAAGGACCAAAAAGATGGAAGCCCTCTGGGAGGAAAAGTGGGAAATGATGCAAAAGAAATTCACGCATCTACAAAACCAGTTTGACCAAACTGTAAAAGAAAATCAGGCTTTAAAGCAAGAACTAATAAAGCAAAGCCAAAACACCAAGAAATTAGAAGAGAACATAAAATATCTCACCGACAAGGTGATAGATCTGGAAAACAGGGGGAGAAGAGAAAATTTAAGAATAATTGGACTCCCAGAAAAGCCAGAAATAAACACCAAACTGGACATGGTGATACAAGATATAATCAAAGAAAATTGCCCAGAGATTCTAGAACAAGGGGGCAATACAGCCACTGACAGAGCTCACAGAACACCTTCTACACTAAACCCCCAAAAGACAACTCCCAGGAATGTAATTGCCAAATTCCAAAGCTATCAAACAAAAGAAAAAATCCTACAGGAAGCCAGAAAAAGACAATTTAGATATAAAGGAATGCCAATCAGGGTCACACAAGACCTTGCAAGTTCTACGCTGAATGATCGTAAGGCATGGAACATGATCTTCAGAAAGGCAAGAGAGCTGGGTCTCCAACCAAGAATCAGCTACCCAGCAAAACTGACTATCTACTTCCAAGGGAAAGTATGGGCATTCAACAAAATAGAAGACTTCCAACTTTTTGCAAAGAAAAGACCAGAGCTCTGTGGAAAGTTTGATACCGAAAATCAAAGAGCAAGGAATACCTGAAAAGGTAAATATTAAGGAAAGGGGAAAAATGTTATCTTCTTTTACTCAAACTCTCTTCTATAAGGACTACATTTATATCAACCTATGTAAACTAATATGTGGGGAAAATGTAATGTATAAATAGGGGGTAAAGAAAGACCAAATAGAATAATGGTTCTCACACAAAGATTCACAGGGGAAGGGGAGGGGAAGAAAACTCCTATAAGAAGGAGAGGAAGAGAGGGGGGGGGGTTTACTTAAACCTCAATCTCAGGGAAATCAACTCTGAGAGGGAAAAACATCCAGATCCATTGGGATCTTGAATTCTATCTTACCCAACAAGGGTAAGGAGAAGGGAAAACCAAGGGGGGGAGGGGGAGAGGGAGAACAAAAAGGGAGGGAAAGAGAGGGGGGAGGGGGAGGGAACAAAAAGGGAGGGACTAAAAAGGGAAACATCAAGGGAGGGGACAAGGGGGACTGATTCAAAGTAAATCACTGGACTAAAAGGTAGAGCCGAAGAAGAAAAGGTTAGAATTAGGGAAGGCAATCAAAATGCCAGGGAGTCCACAAATGACAATCATAACTTTGAACGTGAATGGGATGAACTCACCCATAAAACGTAGACGAATAGCTGAATGGATTAGAATCCAAAACCCTACCATATGTTGTCTTCAAGAAACACACATGAGGCGGGTTGACACCCACAAGGTCAGAATTAAAGGATGGAGTAAGACCTTCTGGGCCTCAACTGATAGAAAGAAGGCAGGAGTGGTAATCATGATATCTGATAAAGCCAATGCAAAAATAGACCTGATCAAAAGGGATAGGGAAGGTAATTATATTTTGTTAAAAGGGACTCTAGACAATGAGGAAATATCATTAATCAACATGTATGCACCAAATAATATAGCACCCAAATTTCTAATGGAGAAACTAGGAGAATTGAAGGAAGAAATAGACAATAAAACCATACTAGTGGGAGACTTAAACCAACCATTATCAAATTTAGATAAATCAAATCAAAAAATAAATAAGAAAGAGGTAAAAGAAGTGAATGAAATCTTAGAAAAATTAGAATTAATAGACATATGGAGAAAAATAAATAGGGATAAAAAGGAATACACCTTCTTCTCAGCACCACATGGCACATTCACAAAAATTGACCATACATTAGGTCACAGAAACATAGCACACAAATGCAAAAAAGCAGAAATAATGAATGCAGCCTTCTCAGATCACAAGGCAATAAAAATAATGATTAGTAATGGTACATGGAAAACCAAATCTAAAACCAATTGGAAATTAAACAATATGATACTCCAAAACCGTTTAGCTAAAGAAGAAATCATAGAAACAATTAATAATTTCATCAAGGAAAATGACAATGGCGAAACATCCTTTCAAACCTTTTGGGATGCAGCCAAAGCGGTAATCAGAGGCAAATTCATATCCCTGAAAGCTCATATTAACAAACAAGGGAGAGCAGAGATCAATCAATTGGAAATGCAATTGAAAAAACTCGAAAGCGATCAAATTAAAAACCCCCAGCAGAAAACCAAATTAGAAATCCTAAAAATTAAGGGAGAAATTAATAAAATCGAAAGTGATAGAACTATTGATTTAATAAATAAGACAAGAAGCTGGTACTTTGAAAAAACAAACAAAATAGACAAAGTACTGGTCAATCTAATTAAAAAAAGGAAGGAAGAAAAGCAAATTCACAGCATTAAAGATGAAAAGGGGGACAGCACCTCCAATGAGGAGGAAATTAAGGCAATCATTAGAAATTACTTTGCCCAATTATATGGCAATAAATACACCAATTTAGGAGAAATGGATGAATATATACAAAAATACAAACTGCCTAGACTAACAGAAGAGGAAATAGAATTCTTAAATAATCCCATATCAGAAATTGAAATCCATCAAGCCATCAAAGAACTTCCTAAGAAAAAATCCCCAGGGCCTGATGGATTCACCTGTGAATTCTATCAAACATTCAGAGAACAGTTAACCCCAATACTATACAAACTATTTGACATAATAAGCAAAGAGGGAGTTCTACCAAACTCCTTTTACGACACAAACATGGTACTGATTCCAAAACCAGGCAGGTCAAAAACAGAGAAAGAAAACTATAGACCAATCTCCCTAATGAATATAGATGCAAAAATTTTAAATAGGATACTAGCAAAAAGACTCCAGCAAGTGATCAGAAGGATCATTCACCATGATCAAGTAGGATTCATACCAGGGATGCAGGGCTGGTTCAACATTAGGAAAACCATCCACATAATTGACCACATCAACAAGCAAACTAGCAAGAACCACATGATTATCTCAATAGATGCAGAAAAAGCCTTTGATAAAATACAACACCCATTCCTATTAAAAACACTAGAAAGCATAGGAATAGAAGGGTCATTCCTAAAAATAATAAACAGTATATATCTAAAACCAACAGCTAATATCATCTGCAATGGGGATAAACTAGATGCATTCCCAATAAGATCAGGAGTGAAACAAGGATGCCCATTATCACCTCTACTATTTGACATTGTACTAGAAACACTAGCAGTAGCAATTAGAGAAGATAAAGAAATTGAAGGTATCAGAATAGGCAAGGAGGAGACCAAGTTATCACTCTTTGCGGATGACATGATGGTCTACTTAAAGAATCCTAGAGATTCAACCAAAAAGCTAATTGAAATAATCAACAACTTTAGCAAAGTTGCAGGATACAAAATAAACCCACATAAATCATCAGCTTTTCTATATATCTCCAACACAGCTCAGCAGCAAGAACTAGAAAGAGAAATCCCATTCAAAATCACCTTAGACAAAATAAAATACCTAGGAATCTATCTCCCAAGACAAACACAGGAACTATATGAACACAACTACAAAACACTCGCCACACAACTAAAACTAGACTTGAACAATTGGAAAAACATTAACTGCTCATGGATAGGACGAGCCAATATAATAAAAATGACCATCCTACCCAAACTTATTTATCTATTTAGTGCCATACCCATTGAACTACCAAAATACTTCTTCACTGATTTAGAAAAAACCATAACAAAGTTCATTTGGAAGAACAAAAGATCAAGGATATCCAGGGAAATAATGAAAAAAAACACATATGATGGGGGCCTTGCAGTCCCAGACCTCAAACTATATTACAAAGCAGCAGTCATCAAAACAATTTGGTACTGGCTAAGAAACAGAAAGGAAGATCAGTGGAATAGACTGGGGGAAAATGACCTCAGCAAGACAGTATACGATAAACCCAAAGATCCCAGCTTTTGGGACAAAAATCCACTATTCGATAAAAACTGCTGGGAAAATTGGAAGACAGTGTGGGAGAGACTAGGAATAGATCAACACCTCACACCCTACACCAAGATAAATTCAAAATGGGTGAGTGACTTAAACATAAAGAAGGAAACCATAAGTAAATTGGGTAAACACAGAATAGTATACATGTCAGACCTTTGGGAGGGGAAAGGCTTTAAAACCAAGCAAGATATAGAAAGAATCACAAAATGTAAAATAAATAATTTTGACTACATCAAACTAAAAAGCTTTTGTACAAACAAAACCAATATAACTAAAATCAGAAGGGAAACAACAAATTGGGAAAAAATCTTCATAGAAACCTCTGACAAAGGTTTAATTACTCATACTTATAATGAGCTAAATCAATTGTACAAAAAATCAAGCCATTCTCCAATTGATAAATGGGCAAGGGAAATGGATAGGCAGTTCTCAGATAAAGAAATCAAAACTATTAACAAGCACATGAAGAAGTGTTCTACATCTCTTATAATCAGAGAGATGCAAATCAAAACAACTCTGAGGTATCACCTCACACCTAGCAGATTGGCTAACATGACAGCAAAGGAAAGTAATGAATGCTGGAGGGGATGTGGCAAAGTAGGGACATTAATTCATTGCTGGTGGAGTTGTGAACTGATCCAACCATTCTGGAGGGCAATTTGGAACTATGCCCAAAGGGCGACAAAAGAATATCTACCCTTTGACCCAGCCATAGCACTGCTGGGTCTGTACCCCAAAGAGATAATGGACACAAAGACTTGTACAAAAATATTCATAGCTGCGCTCTTTGTGGTGGCCCAAAACTGGAAAACGAGGGGATGCCCATCAATTGGGGAATGGCTGAACAAACTGTGGTATATGTTGGTGATGGAATACTATTGTGCTCAAAGGAATAATAAAGTGGAGAAGTTCCATGGAGACTGGAACAACCTCCAGGAAGTGATGCAGAGCGAGAGGAGCAGAACCAGGAGAACATTGTACACAGAGACTAATACACTGTGGTATAATCGAACGTAATGGACTTCTCCATTAGTGGTGGTGTAATGTCCCTGAACAACTTTCAGGGATCCAGGAGAAAAAAAACACCATTCATAAGCAAAGGATAAACTATGGGAGTGGAAACACCGAGAAAAAGCAACTGCCTGAATACAGAGGTTGAGGGGACATGACAGAGGATAGACTTTAAATGAACACTCTAATGCAAATACTATCAACAAAGCAATGGGTTCAAATCAAGAAAACATCTAATGCCCAGTGGACTTACGCGTCGGCTATGGGGGGTGGGGGGGAGGAAAAGAAAATGATCTATGTCTTTAACGAATAATGCTTGGAAATGATCAAATAAAATATATTAAAAAAAAAAAAAGAAAAGCAGGTGTTTAGTACTTTAAAATTTTACCTTCCTTGGCAAATATAGGTGATTGATCATTTTTATGATTTCTTTTGTTTCTCCCTCTCCACCCAACCTTGCACAACCCTTTTATTTTCCTATTCTTCTGGTTTGTACCCATTATTTCTGGTTTGATATTATAGTTATTTGTGGAGCTATCACACACTCCAAGTGTAACTGTAATAAGGATGGATATTATGTTTTCTCTTAACTTTGCATCTCCCCTAATAGCTAGAATATCTCTTTGAAAATGACTGGTGCTTAACAAATGTTTACTTATTTGCATTGGATATGGAGACATACTTAAGTAGAACTTTAAGAAATCCACCCTCCCCCTCCCCATGATTCAAACCCCTCAGAAAGCTCATTGTGCTGGGAAGTAGACATTAGAAATGACTCTGATGCAAAATACTTTAAATCCCAGGGCCTACAAGGCACTCAAATGATGAAGATAACCATATCCTATCAAAGAAATTGTAGTGTCTTCTCTCTTAATTTTTTTCCTATTTTTCCTATATATAGCTTAATTTCCACATTTTTCTTTTCACATTGTCTCCTCTATTAGATTGAAAGTTCCATTGCAAGGGCTGTCTTTGATCTTTTTTCTATCCTCAGTGGCTGAGAATACTGGCTGGCATATAGTGGGCAATTAATAATTATTGATGGATTAATTGATTGAAGGACAGAATGAGTTATTTGGAGTTTCAGTGTGAAAAGTATATGATTTTTATCCTGTCTTTCTGGACTGTGCCACCATCCTTCTGCAGCTTGCATATTTAAACTCTATTCCTCTCCAAAAATTATCTATGCTTATGTTTCTTTACCAAAAGATTTCATATATACACTATTGTCTCTGAATTTTGTGACTATGATGTTTCAACTTGCCCCATACACTTCATGAGATTTACCTTGGGGCTAGTTTATATTCTTTTCTTCCATTTCATCAGGCTATAACTTCTTAAAATATATTTAATGAAAAATGTCAACAGTAAGAATATGATAGATGTCCTAATCCCATAAGACTTTTCTACACTAAGTACATTTGTAACTGTAGGATTAATTCTTGGGCCATTCACAGAGATGATAGTTTTCTGAGAAGAATTCTGCCTATATAGCAATTGCTTGAAGATTAGATTGCTTTCTGCTGTCTCTTCCATAAACAATTTCTGACAAGGAGAGTCCAGGTGAACAGCAGAGCCTTGATGTCCTCAAATGCAGATGAGAAAGGTCTTAAATATGTTTCAGCTCATACTTCCTGAGCTGTCAGTCGTTTGTCTGTTCATTGTTTGTTGTTATGATTCAAATTGACATTTCTAATGAGCAGCCAGGACAGTACAATACCTGGAGAATCTGTGCCTATACATTCTCAGAGAATCAATATTTTAGGAGACAAAACAAGTACTCTTTCTTCAACTAATGAAAAATGAATAATTTGTCAACATGTTTAAGGACTATGACCAAGGAAAAAAGTTTAATTAGGATGTAACTAACTCTCATTAAAATATTTTAAGATAAAATTTCTCAAGCTTAAATATGACATAGGGTGTGAAGATATGGATTTCCTTTCCATTTTAAGACCTCATCCAAGAAAGATGGGGATTAGGAATAAAGTAGTAATGTTATGCAATTAAAGTAATTAATTTTGAGAGGTAGAAATGTAAAGGATCTTATTAAATATCATGAAATTATTTTGATTTAAATCTCATGTCTGAATGAAAAATTGTCATCATTTTGATATGAATTAGTCATTTTTTACTTCATCTGTCTCTTTCATTGTACATGTTGTAATAGAAGCCCTTATGATCCATCTTGATTTTAAAGAAGAAAAAAATGCCCAACTTAAAATTTCTGCTGTCAAGTAAAGAATATCCCATCAATCCACTAAATATTACATTGGTCCAATCACATTTTCAAGATAATATTAGTAAAGAATCTCTTTTATTTGTTTTTAATCCTTAGTATGATAGACTGTTGTCTTGGAATTTCAATAATAGGCTTGACATGAACAATATAAGAGTTAGATAATGTTTTTAAAAATTAATGTAGGGGCAGCAAGGTGACTCAGTGGAAAAAAGCTAGCTCTGGAGATGGAAAGTCCTGGGTTCAAATTTGACCCCAAAATATCTCCTGGCTTTGTGACCCTGAGCAAATCATTTAACCCTAATTGTCTGCCAACCCCGGCCCCCAACTGTTCTTCGTGCCTTGATACCAATATCTAGTACTGATTCTAAGACAGAAGGTAAGTGTTTGTTAAAACAAAAGAAAAGAAAAAAACCTTAATATGATTATTATTTGAAGGAAATAGTATATAAACATGAGAAGTATATAAATATAGTCCACTACATATGTGTGTATGTGTGTGTGTGTATGTAAGTATTTCATTACTTCAGTGTATATGTGATCTCATTACTACAGACACTCCTTCCACCATTACAGACAGTACCTTATCCAAATCTCTTATATATCTCTTGATAGTTCATAGGTATCAGAGTAGTGCTGAGTTAATCTTCTGTCTTCATATATGATTAGTTACCTCCCTTTCTGATATGAATGTGCTGTATGATATCCAGCTCACTTCTTGTACACAATTTTTTTCATTCTAGGTACAAGAGATATTGGTTTAAAAATGCAAAGAGGAAAAACTAAATAGTCGAAAAATGTGTATTGCTTGGCTTATGACAGGTAGTTAAATGGGCAGACCATTAAGTTTTTTATTGGTATATTGGATAGGCACTGGGCAATAACTGAAACCCATGTGAATAGGAAGGAAATAGTGGATTGAATTTTACTTGAGAAATTTCACAATGTTTTAAATGTTCCCAGATTGATACCTCATGTAAAGCAATTTTATTAATAACAATATTCTCCTATTGATATTATATGACTGAGTAACATGGAAACTGCATCTTTGCAAAGATCCTATCACAAAAGAAAATTAAGAAATAACATTGAACATAACTAAGGGGCAACATGAATTAAGGGATAAAATACTTATAAATGTAAGCTATTTTCTTTTAAAAATTCCTTTATAATTATAATTTGAATTTTGAGAGTAACATGATGTATAAGAAAGAAAAATAAAGGAATCATTCCTTAGTTTCAAGGATTGCAATGTAATTATATTTTTAAGAGTTCAGAGCTTCATAATTTCATCTATTTATTCTACTATAGATTATAACTGCTTCATTCTATACTAGGTAACCTTTTATATATTGCTATGATAGAAACATCATGGACATGTGTTCAATAATTTGGTGATGAACTTCTTTGAAATTAGACTGGTTCTTCAATTACAAAACACAACCTTCTTATAAGAAGTCCTTCTGTTTTTATTGGGACCTGCCAGAGTGTACACTTTCCTATGGGGTCATCTTCATATTATGATAAGGTATCAGAGGATGATTTCAATGTAATTGGATCATATTCTAGTATTTAATTGCAGTGGAACCTCCCTCCACTAATGTATTTCAACATAGAGCATAGAGTTTGAGTAACTTACCTATGGTCATACCACTAATAGTTTTCAGAGATAGCATATAAATGTACATCTTTCTGAATCCCTGTCCAGTCATCCTATATCTCTGAATCAAACTAAGATAATAATGGAATTCTAATATGCCTAAAACTCCAAGGCATTAAGCTTTTTGTCCTAATTTTGAGATGTAGGAATTAAATTAATGTCCAATACTTCAAGTATTATTTTTATAAAGTTTATTATCTGACAAAATAGAACCACTTGACTAAGTTTTTTCTGCCTGCTCAAAAAGCTTGCTCCACCAAAGCTGCAACAAGAAGGAAAAAGAGCCCAAGTGATGGAACTTCAACAAGTTTACCTCCTGTCTATGTCAGCATGTAAGAATAGGAAGAGAATAGGGTGCTGGGAATCATAGTTTTGCTGGGGATCATAGTTTTTAGGGTAACAGATTCAAATTATACAGAGATTATATTAATAATAGTTCATTTATAAAGCAATCAAATATTACAAAGCACCTGTGCATGCATTAGTTCATTTGAACTTCAATACTACCCTGTGAGAACATTTGTTTTAGAGAGGAGGCTCTGAGAAGTTTTATCTGGCTCATAGGCACATCTATGTATTTTAAAACAATTTACTGACTTCCTATCTAATGTTAACTCCACAGTGATAAAGCTTTGTTGAAGAAACAGACAGTAGAATTTCAGTTAGTAGTTACTATGAATATGATATAATACTTCCTCACTCTACTAGGTGCTAACTATATGAAGTTATGAATAAGACTGTCTCCCATTAAGTAGCTTACCTTCTACTTTCAGATCCATACAGCATATGCATATATTAACTAGCATGAAGCATTTGACTACAGGCAATTTGAGGGTTAGAGAGGAACAACAGGAGGAATCAGTAAAGATTTTTTTTATAAATTATAGCACTCTACTCGAATCCTGAAAGGACCGAGGAAACCCAAGAGGTCAACAAGGAGGAGTGCATTTTAAGGGAGAGACATAACCTGTGTAAAGGCACAGAAGTCACTGATAGAATACAATGATTAGGAAAAAAACAAATAAAGGACTTTCTTTGGTATCTAGAGTCCATTTACTCTATGCGTTTGGGGGAGGCAGGGAATCTATAAAGGGGTAGATCATGTGAAATCATTGTGGAAATTTAAGCTGGAATAAGAGTTGTGATTCTACCAGAACGAAAACTCTTTGATGATAGGGACATATTTTTGTCTTTCCTTTTCTGCCTTATATCTCAAACATTTAGCACGGTGCCTGGTACAAAGTAAGCACTCACTCAGTCTTTGTTGATTGATTGAGAAATACTTTCAGTGCCAGAGGAGGCAATATTTTTTTTCAAAACAGAGTGGAGAATCACTAGAACTTTGAGAGAAAGAACAAGAAATGACCAGATTTGTGCTTTAAGAATATTTCTTGGGACTTCCAGTCAAGATGGTGGCTTAAAGAAAGCTAAAGTTCAGATCTCCGGAAACTCTTCCCTACCAATCTCAAACTATATGATCCTAGGGTACCGAAATTCAAAACGATCAACAGCATAGACCCTGGGAATCCTCATCCTGGACCTGGACCTGGATCAAAAGGTACGGCCCCCCTCAAAAGCCAGAAACCGAGATCACTCGGACCTAAGGGGTACAAGCTCAGAGTCCAAGTCTCCAGAAAGCCGCAGCCCTTCCCCCCTCAGAGAGCAGGGTCGTCTGAAACTACAGTAACCCTCAGGGCCTTCTATCCGAGTCTCAGTGAAAGTCACTGCCCTCGGAGCTCTGGGAAGCCGTAGCCCCACCCCCTCAGAGAGCAGGGTCCTCTGAAAAACAGTAACCCTCAGGGCCGACACGACAGCATCATGGCCAGCTATTCTGAAGGCAACTTCCTGAAAGCAACCCAACCCAGTCGAGGGGGCACCCAAACAGCAGGGAAACAGAGAGAGCCAGGGGCCAGTGTAACCCCCTGGCCAGATCCTTCCATTCCAGTTCCAGTGAAAGTCACTGCCTTAAGGCATACTCAGTTCAACTCAGGGAAAGCTCATAGAACAGACAATCTGCCCAGGACTAAAACCTCGGAACACCAGACAGAGATAAAAAAGCTAATCCTCCCCATTCAGAGATGGCAAACTCCACAGAAGCACAGAAGCCCCAAAATCCCAAGAAAAATAAGAAGAAAGGGGCGACTTTGGACACATTCTATGGAGCCAAAATACAAAATACAGAGGAGATAGAAGATGATACACAAGAAAATGCTCCAAAACCTTCCAAAGGAAATGGAAACTCTCCACAAACCCATGAAGAATTTGAATCAGAAATGACAAAAAAGATGGAAGCCTTCTGGGAGGAAAAGTGGGAAATAATGCAAAAGAAATTCACGCATCTACAAAACTGGTGTGACAAAACTGAAAAGGAAAACCAGGCTTTAAAGGTCAGAATCAGGCAACTGGAAGACAACAATTGTGTAAAAGAGCAAGAATTAATAAAGCAAAGCCAAAATACCAAGAAATTAGAAGAGAACATAAAATATCTCACCAACAAGGTGACAGATCTGGAAAATAGAGGGAGAAGAGATAATTTAAGAATAATTGGACTTCCAGAAAAGTCAGAAATAAACACCAAACTCGACATCGTGATACAAGATATAATCAAAGAAAATTGCCCAGAGATTCTAGAACAAGGGGTTAATAAAGCCACTAACAGAGCTCACAGAACATCTTCTACACTAAACCCCCAAAAGACAACTCCCAGGAATGTAATTGCCAAATTCCAAAGCTCTCAAACAAAAGAAAAAATCTTACAGGAAGCCAGAAAAAGACAATTTAGATATAAAGGAATGCCAATCAGGGTCACTCAAGACCTTGCAAGTTCTACTCTGAATGATTGTAAGGCATGGAACATGATCTTCATAAAGGCAAGAGAGCTGGGTCTTCAACCAAGAATCAGTTACCCAGCAAAACTGACTATATACTTCCAAGGGAAAGTATGGGCATTCAACAAAATAGAAGATTTCCAAATTTTTGCAAAGAAAAGACCAGAGCTCTGTGGAAAGTTTGATATTGAAAAACAAAGAGCAAGGAATACCTGAAAAGGTAAATATTAAGGAAAGGGGAAAGGAGAAAAATGTTATCTTCTTCTTTTACTCAAACTCTCTTCTATAAGGACTACATTTATATCAATCTATGTATACTAACATGTGGGGGAAATGTAATGTATAAATAGGGGGTAGAATAATCTTTCTCACACAAAGATTCACACGGGAAGGGGAGGGGAAGAAACTCCTATAAGAAGAAGAGGAAGAGAGGGTTTTTTACTTAAACCTTAATCTCAGGGAAATCAACTCTGAGAGGGAAAAACATCCAGATCCATTGGGATCTTGAATTCTATCTTACCCAACAAGGGTAGGGAGAAGGGAAAACCAAGGGGGGAGGGGGAGAGGGAAAACAAAAAGGGAGGGAAAAAGAGGGGGGAGCAGGAGAGAACAAAAAGGGAGGGACTAAAAAGGGAAACATTAAGGGAGGGGACAAGGGGGACTGATTCAAAGTAAATCACTGGACTAAAAGGTAGAGCCGAAGAAAAAAAGGTTAGAATTAGGGAAGGATATCAAAATGCCAGGGAGACCACAAATGACAATCATAACTTTGAATAAGAATGGGATGAACTCATCCATAAAACATAGATGAATAGCAGAATGGTTTAGAATCCAAAACCCTACCATATGTTGTCTTCAAGAAACACACATGAGGTGGGTTGACACCCACAAGGTCAGAATTAAAGGATGGAGTAAGACTTTCTGGGCCTCAACTGACAGAAAGAAGGCAGGAGTGGTAATCATGATATCTGATAAAGCCAAAGCAAAAATAGACCTGATCAAAAGGGACAGGGAAGGTAATTATATTTTGTTAAAAGGGATTTTAGGGGCAGCTGGGTAGCTCAGTGGATTGAGAGCCAGGCCTAGAGATGGGAGGTCCTAGGTTCAAATATGTCCTCAGCCACTTCCTAGCTGTGTGACCCTGGGCAAGTCACTTGACCCCCATTGCCTAGCCCTTACCACTCTTCTGCTTTGGAGCCAATACACAGTATTGACTCCAAGACGGAAGGTAAGGGTTTAAAAAAAAAGGGACTTTAGACAATGAGGAAATATCACTAATCAACATGTATGCACCAAATAATATAGCACCCAAATTTCTAATGGAGAAACTAGGAGAATTGAAGGAAGAAATAGACAGTAAAACCATATTAGTGGGAGACTTAAACCAACCATTATCAAATTTAGATAAATCAAATCAAAAAATAAATAAGAAAGAGGTAAAAGAAGTAAATGAAATCTTAGAAAAATTAGAATTAATAGACATATGGAGAAAAATAAATAGGGATAAAAAGGAATACACCTTCTTCTCAGCACCACATGGCACATTCACAAAAATTGACCATACATTAGGTCACAGAAACATAGCACACAAATGCAGAAAAGCAGAAATAATGAATTCAGCTTTCTCAGATCACAAGGCAATAAAAATAATGATTAGTAATGGTACATGGAAAACCAAATCAAAAAATAATTGGAAATTAAACAATATGATACTCCAAAATCGTTTAGTTAAAGAAGAAATCATAGAAACAATTAATAATTTCATCGAGGAAAATGACAATGGCGAGACATCCTTTCAAACCTTTTGGGATGCAGCCAAAGCGGTAATCAGAGGTAAATTCATATCCCTGAATGCTTATATTAACAAACTAGGGAGAAATTGGAAATGCAAATGAAAAAACTCGAAAGCGATCAAATTAAAAACCCCCAGCAGAAAACCAAACTAGAAATCCTAAAAATTAAGGGAGAAATTAATAAAATTGAAAGTGATAGAACTATTGATTTAATAAATAAGACAAGAAGCTGGTACTTTGAAAAAACAAACAAAATAGACAAAGTACTGGTCAATCTAATTAAAAAAAGGAAGGAAAAAAAGCAAATTAACAGCATTAAAGATGAAAAGGGGGACAGCACCTCCGATGAAGAGGAAATTAAGGCAATCATTAAAAATTACTTTGCCCAATTATATGGCAATAAATACACCAATTTAGGTGACATAGATGAATATATACAAAAATACAAACTGCCTAGACTAACAGAAGAAGAAATAGAATTCTTAAATAATCCCATATCAGAAAATGAAATCCAACAAGCCATCAAAGAACTTCCTAAGAAAAAATCCCCAGGGCCTGATGGATTCACCAGTGAATTCTATCAAACATTCAGAGAACAGTTAATCCCAATACTATACAAACTATTTGACATAATAAGCAAAGAGGGAGTTCTACCAAACTCCTTTTACGACACAAACATGGTACTGATTCCAAAACCAGGCAGGTCAAAAACAGAGAAAGAAAACTATAGACCAATCTCCCTAATGAATATAGATGCAAAAATCTTAAATAGGATACTAGCAAAAAGACTCCAGCAAGTGATCAGAAGGATCATCCACCATGATCAAGTAGTATTTATACCAGGGATGCAGGGCTGGTTCAATATTAGGAAAACCATCCACATAATTGACCACATCAACAAGCAAACCAACAAGAACCACATGATTATCTCAATAGATGCAGAAAAAGCATGTGATAAAATACAACACCCATTCCTATTAAAAACAGTAGAAAGCATAGGAATAGAAGGGTCGTTCCTAAAAATAATAAACAGTATATATCTAAAACCATCAGCCAATATCATCTGCAATGGGGATAAACTAGATGCATTCCCAATAATATCAGGAGTGAAACAAGGATGCTCATTATCACCTCTACTATTTGACATTGTACTAGAAACACTAGCAGTAGCAATTAGAGAAGAAAAAGAAATTGAAGGCATCAAAATAAGCAAGGAGGAGACCAAGTTATCACTCTTTGCAGATGACATGGTCTACTTAAAGAATCCTAGAAATTCAACCAAAAAGCTAATTGAAATAATCAACAAATTTAGCAAAGTTGCAGGATACAAAATAAACCCACATAAATGATCAGACAAAAATATTCATAGCTGCGCTCTTTGTGGTGGCCAAAAACTGGAAAACGAGGGGATGCCCATCAATTGGGGAATGGCTGAGCAAATTGTGGTATATGTTGGTGATGGAATACTATTGTGCTAAAAGGAATAATAAAGTGGATGAGTTCCATGGAGACTGGAACAACCTCCAGGAAGTGATGCAGAGCGAGAGGAGCAGAACCAGGAGAACATTGTACACAGAGACTAATACACTGTAGTATAATCGAATATAATGGACTTCTCCATTAGTGGCGGTGTAATGTTCCTGAACAATTTGCAGGGATCTAGGAGAAAAAAAAAAACACCATTCATAAGCAGAGGATAAACTGTGGGAGTAGAAACACCGAGGAAAAGCAACTGCCTGAATGCAGAGGTTGAGGGGACATGACAGAGGACTCTAAATGAACACTCTAATGCAAATATTATCAACATAGCAATGGGTTCAAATCAAGAAAACATGTAATGCCCAGTGGATTTATGCGTTGGCTATGGGGGGTGAGGGGGTAGGAAAAGAAAATGATGTATGTCTTTAATGAATAATGCTTGGAAATGATCAAATAATATATTAAAAAATTTAAAAAAAATTAAAAAGAATATTTCTTGTTCTTCTTTATACTCAGCTATGAGTAGGATGGACTGGAGAAGAAAGAAACTGGATATGGAAAGACATATTACAAGATTGTTGGCAGACATTAGGTGAGAGAAAGTGAGAGCCTGAAGTAAGGTGTTGACTGTCAGCAGGTTATGTCATTTCTGGAAGCAAAAGCATCAGGACTTGGAAAGTAATTGAATATGATCAGTGAGTCAGAATGAAGACTCAAAGTTTACTTCCAAGTTGGGAATCTGGATGATGGGAAGGTTGGTGATGTCCTTCATAAAAATCAAGAATTTGGAAAGACAGGTAATGTTTTCACTTCAGAATCGTTGAATTGGGGAAGGGGCAGCTAGGAGGCTCAGTGGATTGAGAGTCAGGCTGTGAATTTTAGATTTACTCTACCCTGCTTAGTCTAACAAAACAGGAATGTCAATACCTCTACTTAAGGATTAAGTGTTGAGAAGGATGGCCTATGACAGACATGTGCTAGCAAATGACAAATCAGAAAAAACTGACAGACCCCCTTGCCTGTCTTAAGTCAAGCTTAAGCTACCATTAGTATGTGTGAGACACAGGAAGTGATGTAAAAAATGGTCTATATATTTCACATCACTTCCTCTCTCCAGTCTCTTGGCGGAGAAGTGTCTGGTGGCAGCATGCAGGGTGTCTTGGTTTCTTGGCGTGGCTGCAACTATTGTCCAGGTTTGTCTGTGAGTGTCCTTAATATAGTAACTGGGAGAAACTTAATTTCGTGGGTCAGGTGAGGTGTCTTCTGTTTTAAAAAAAATAAAAGAGGGATGTACCCCGATGAGGGAGGCTTGGACTTTTCAGTATGGAGAGGGAAAAGGAGAGGAGAAACCACCCTTCTCCCACAAACTGGGGTACAGGGTAGACAGTAGATGTAACGGCTTGGCTCAGAGAGAAGAGAGGGGATTTGCAGATTTTCTCCCCCTTCTGCCTTCCCTTCTTAGCTAAAGCTGCTCCCCCCAATTTGTTCTTGTCCCTCTTGTCCCCCTCTACTACTAGAGACCGAAAAGGTCTCCCCTAGATTCCATTTACTCACACTCAGCTTGGGGAACAGATAACTTTTAATGTTAACTCAATCAGATTACACAAAAGGAATAATGGACAGAGAAGCATGGGAACAAGTAAGTGGGAAAAGGGGGTCCCTGTCTCTATCTAAAACCTTTTCCTCCCTCCTCAAGTTTGGGGAGAACTCAGGTCTTGGCAGCCTGAGCCCCCCTGAGAGAAAATCAAGTTGACTCACCACTGGGCAATAGGGGTGGAGGTAAAGTCTGCTCAGGATTCTCCTCAGAAAGTCCCTTCAATTCAGAAGTGTTGGGGGCAGGGGGGAAGATTTCTAGTCAACAGCAAGAAAAATGGGTAACCCTCAGGAGAAAGTCTTTATCCACCTTCTCTCTTTGATGTCTCAAGATGGAGAACCCTCACTGCTCTCCTCACCAGAGTCTTCTCCCCTCCAGAAATTCACTCCCAGGTCCCTCCCCCATCGAGGTGATCAATTTCACATACTCTTCAGTCTGACACTTTTTCTTTAGTGCCAGCCTCTATCACACTTCCCTGAGCTCTCTTAGTGTTTAGGCTGATTCCTTTTTTCCCTTTACCTTTCCTAAAAAACGCCATCTTTCTAGGAGGTCTCTCATCTCGGAGGAGGCCTTGTGATTGGAAGGTCTCTGAACTCCCCTTGGCTCAGGCTAGGCCGGATAAATCTTACACCCTTTTCCTGCTATCTTCTTCTTAATTCCTTCCCTCTATATATTAATCAAAGCACCATAAAATTCCCAAACTGACTTGTATATTTTTATTGGAATTTGAATTAACCCCTGGCCACCATAAGGATAATCTATTAGTCAAAACCCCTAAATTTACCCCTTACAAGGCCCAGAGACAGGAGGTTTGGGGTTCAAATTTGGCCTCAGATACTTCCTAGATATGTGAACCTGGACAAGTTGTTTAACCCCTATTGCCCAACCCATACCATTCTACTGCCTTGGAACTAATACACAGTATTGATTCTAAGATGGAAGGTAAGGGTTTTAAAAAAAAATAAATGTTGGGTTACTGAAGAAATATCTAGTATAGATGTCCAAAAGCAGTTAGTGATTCAGGACTGACACTCAGGATATGCTGATTCATGAGTCATCTGTGTGGAGATGACTTGCTGTTCAGCTTAGATGGTAGTAATAAAAGCAACTCATTGTAAGGTATTTCTACCTATAATGGGATAACTAAAAACCCCTTGATTTTGAATGTAACAGTGTGGTAATTCTTCAGTACATTTGGAGTAGTAAGGATATTGGTTATTGATAATTATCTGATCTGATATTTTTAAAATGATCTGATGATCTGCTATGCATGGATGGGCTAATTAATTAGCCACCTTGAAGCATGTTTTAAATCCAGAGAAACTTGGAAAAATTTTTATAAACTGATGCAGACCAACCTAAGTCAAACCAAAATAATATGTATGATGACTGCAAAAATGTAAAGGTAAACAACACTGAAAATCTCAAGAACTAATCAATGTCATAACCAATTTTCATTTCAAAAGACAGATTATGAAGGATGCCACCTCCCTTTAATCATGTAAGTGCTGCATTATAGGCAGGAAATTAGGCAAACCTTTTCAGTTATGGGCAATATAATATTGGGTTTTTTTTTTGCTTTAATGAAATTATTTGTCATATGGAACTGCTCCTTTGAGGCATATAGTACCTTGAGAAGTGAAAATCATGTTAATAAAAGATCATCAATATTTTTTAAAAGGCACGAAAAGAAGAAAGGGGAGGGAATGGATGCAGAAAACATTTTTTTTAGAGTTTGGAGATGAAAGACAAAATATCATCTAACAAATATGGTTTGTTTAGATTAAGCAAATTTTATTTTAAATAATGAAAATATTTGATCATGTCCCTGGAATTCAAACTCCTTTCTAATTAATGTCTTTGAGTGGTGACCTGACATTTGTTTCATCTACATACACCCCCCCCCCTTTTGATTTGATTTTGTGAAGAATGCAAAGGTAGGAATTAGTGTGTCCTGAAACAGTACTCTAGTCTTGCCTCTGATCTTAGGGCTGAGTATTGTCTCATGAAGGACATCTTTATTCCAACATACTTTAAATAGCATGGGTTGACATTTAGTTGAAATGAAACAAGTTGTTAGTGCTCTTAAACCACTATGTCCTGAGCCTGTGAAGTGACATTCTCTGTGGCAGTATTTTCATTTACTCTTCACCCTCCTTTCTGATATCTAATGACATTGTTCTCTCTGTTTTGTCTGCCAGAATGGATTGAGGCCATCCACAGAGAGATGGATATTAGAACCAGCAGAAGGTGATTATTAGGTGGCATCTGGCAGGAGTCATTTTCTCTTACGGCTTTGACATGTCATTCCTGGTAAATTGGTTCTATTAGCTATCTAAAGGTACCAGATGCACCATAGGAGATTATGCCTATAAATCTTCTGTGGATTTTTTTTCTTTTTACTATTGCTGATTCATTCTAGTTCACACAAACTCAACCATTCTCATAACAGAATAAGATTCAAATTTGACCTCCACATGTGCTGTCATACTGAAAAAATATTTTAGAAAAGAGTTCCTGCCTAATATGAGATACTGTCAGGTATTAATACTTCTCATGGACTTACCCTTTCTCATAATCAGTTTTGTCTCTTGAATTTTAAATATCTCTGTGCAGTATTGACTTCTGACGTATTCCTGAAAGCCTGCAAATAGATATTGGAGTGTCAGATTTCAAGAAATGATCAGGGCTTGTTTTGAAAGAGATGCTTTGTTTACTAGAGTTATTTGTGAAGCTAAGGATGGTGCACTATGTTTGTATGTCTTCTGTAGCTCTCCTATAAGGACGGAAACATTTACCAGAGTGGTACTGGAGAATGGTCATGCTTATCTTCCAAGAATGTATGACATGCATCTAAAGAACTTATCAAAGGAGAGATCATCCAATAAAGGGTGAGAAGAGAAAATTGGAGATTCCTTTCTGAGGAGTACTCAGTTATTCTATTATCTTTGGCTTGACTATAACAATACAGAATTACACTGTCTTTCAAAGGAACATAGCCCAGACTCAACAGAGAGATACTTAAGGCCTATCATATGTGATGACTATTATCTACTTACTGTGAGTCACAGGGACACAAATACAAATTATTAGAAAAAAAATCTAAAAAGCATTTTAAGGGTGTGTGGTTTATTGGGTAAGAAATTAAATACCTTGGGAGACCAGGTTGTGTTTCCTTCACTACTATCAATTAAAAGGAAGGATTTCAAAGGACAGTGGCATATTTGGGAAATAAACACCTGGTTGAGAAGTGCTTATCTGAAAAAGGATTTTTTTTGCCATGGCTAAAAATATATCTAGAGAAGTCCCTTGTACTTTATCATACTTGGGTAAAGAAGAATGGAAACTGAATTTAAAAATTACTCCCAATGGATAATACTGTGAAATAACTGGATTATAAAAAGAAATACATAAGGAGTTTAGGAAACAAATCACAAACAGTATAAACGTCCATAATAGGAAACAAATGAATCAAACATGTTATTCTTTGCCTATTGGAAATGGGCAACTAATGATTTCTTGTCTTGCTCTAATTAAAAAAGACTAGGGGTGGGTTGGGTGATCAAGGATTATATATAGGTGCTTACTTTAAAAGGAAGATAAACTACTTCTTCATTAAAGATGAGGATGGCGAAGATGGTAAGGCATAAACCCTAAGTGATATTAGATGATAGGGAAGGAAAAAGAGGAAGATCTTCTCCAATGGCCTTATTTTTTCTCCTGGACATGAGATGACATTTTCAGTTAATAAATTAGAAGGTAGTAAATGATATCCTGTAGAATGGATTGAAATATTTTAAATAGATTCTGTGGTGAGTGGAATAGTGATTTGTTCAGGGAAATGTAAAAGGATTGTCTTGTTGCATTGATATTATATAAATAACATAAATATATAGAAGATTCTGCAAATAAGATTTTTTGTGACTTTCTCTAGCTTTTTTCAGTAACAGGTTAATAGGAGAAAAGGCAAAGGATGTTAGCCAAGGTTGAGTTTGACGTGGTATAATTGATAAAAAAAAACACAGAGTCAAGAGATTTAGTATAGAGAACAGTATAGAGTTCATATCATATACTACAGGGCAAAGGATAGGGTCAAGATAGAGAAAGCAACAGAGGGTAGCCAGTGCATGTGTGATAGCCCAGAAAGAGAGTAAGAAGTGCAAAAGTAATGGTGAGAGCAAAGAACAGGGTTAAAGATTATAAGGCAAAGAGAAAATATGATAAAACACTATGATCAGAAAAAAGAATTTCAGAGTTCATGAACATTGAAGTGTACTACTTGTAGATGATAGCAAGATCTAGGGGTGTATTCATTGCTGTAAGTAACTGAGGTGGAGTGGAAGAAAATGTCATGATAAGAGAGTGGATTGAAGAGCTTTAAAGTTAAGGTATTTTAAGGAGTAACCCTATGCATGTCAAAATGTTCTTATATGAGTACAGAATTTGGGTTGGAGAGAAATATTGTGAGTCAGACTTTGGATTAATGAGGGAAGAAAAAAGAGTGCCAGAAAGGAGTTATCAATAGATAATGGTCACTAGGATTTGGTGATAAACTGAATACTGTAAACTTTCAAGGTGGAATTATAAAGGTGGTAAAGACAAAATGTTGAAGTGGCAATGAGGAGCAAGGATTAATTCCCCTATCACAACCAATGAATCAGATATAATTGAAAGATTAACAAAGGCAGGAAAAAGTGGTCAGGGATGACATTTATGTGAGTCAGATATCAGTGAATAATAAAATATAAAAGGAGTGAGAAAGAGATGAAAGCAAGTTTCTTGATTATTGATCAAGCACTATGGAGAAGTGCTTGAAGTGAAAGGGGTGAATGGAGCTTGAAAGGGACATTTGCATGTTAGGTTTGAGGGATATGGAATGAGGAAGAGGACAATTGGGGATAGAACATGTAATTTGTCTGATAACGGAGGTTCAAATTCCCTGGGATGAGGAGAGGTTAAAGGAGTTGGAGTCTGTTAATGATTGAGTAATGATTTTAGGCAGAGTGGATAACTAGATTGACTTTAGAGAGACAAGTGACCAAATTGTTTAAGGTACTCCCTCCAATATGGCAGGTGGTAGTATGTCCTTTGGGGCCTTGGGAGGCTCACCTCTGAGATGTGGGAGCAGGTGGAACTATGGCTTAAGGAAATCTTGATAGGAGAATAGAGATAGTAGTGGAAAGCATCAAGAGCACTGGAGAACGTCCTAGAGCATCAAAGATGTCTAGCTGCTTATGTGGGTCTGGGAACCAAGAGACCTGGAGATAAAGTAGACCATATGAGGGATGGCTCATAGCTCTCTGGAGAGGTCCCATATTGAAGAGACTGGAGGTAGGGGAGATTGATGCCAGGATAATGCAACACTCTCAATTTTTAATATTCATTTAAAAATTGTATTCTAAATATCTTCCTTCTTCCCTTTTTTCCCTTCTCACTGAGAAGACAAGCAATTAGATATGTTATACATTTGAAGTCATGAAAAACTTTTCTATATTATTCTGTGAAAGAAATCGTAAACAATTAAAAAAAACAAGAAAAATTAAGTAAGTAAATAAAAGCTTTGATATGAATTCATTCTGAAGCAGTTCTTTCTCTGGTGGTGGATAACATTTTTCATCACAAGTTCTTTGGAATTATTTGGGATCATTGTATTGCTGAGAATAGCTAAGTCATTCACAGTTGATCATCCTACAATCTTATTGTAACTGTGCACAATGTTCTCCTGTTCTTCTCACTTCACTTTGCATCATTTTATGTAAGCCTTCCCAGGTTTTTCTGAAAGTAAACCACTTGTCATTTTTGCTTTTCTTATAATTGTGGCAACATTGGTTTTGTTTATGCAAAATGTCTTTGATTTGTAGTAATGAAAACTATCCATTGCATATCTCCTAATGTTCTCTATCTCTTATATAGTCATGAATTCTTCCCCTATCTGAAAATCTGACAGGTAAATCATTTCGTTCTCTCCTAATCTACTAGTGGTATCATCCTTTATGCCTAAATCATGCACATATTTTGATCTCCTTGTGGCATTTGGGCCAAAATACTTTTAAGTTTTCCCAGCAATTTTTGTCAAATAGTGGCTTCTCTCTAAAGCTTAGTCTTTGCATTTACCAAAGATTAGGTTACTGTGGTCATTTACTACTGTGTAAAATATAGATAACATTAATATCATTACATAGCTTTTTATTTGTAAGAATGAACTTGAATTTTTACCTGTTCTCTGATTTTTCACTTTTCTCACTTTGTTGTTCTTTGTCCAGTCATGTCTGACTCTTCATGACCCCATGGGCCCTAGTTTCTATGGGATCTTCTTAACAAAGATTGACAAAGATTTTGGTGTGATTTGCTATTTCAAAGTAGTTAAATACAAGATAGTGTGGAAGGGAGGTCACCAGCATTTGGGGCTAGAAGGTATTAACAAAAGGGTTGAAGGTGGCACTTGAACTTTGTCTAGAGAGTAGGGAGAGATTTTTTGATTTTGAAGTTGAAAAGGAATGAGTTCTAGGCATAGGGGAATGCAGAGTAGGAGACACAGAGATGGTAGATAGAGGGCCAAAGGTGAGGAAAAGAAAGACTTATTTGGCTTACAGCATCTGAAAGGACAGAAAAACAATGTAGGTAAGATAAGTTGTAAATGGCTTTAAACACTAAGCAGAAGAGTTAATTTGGATATTGATATAGTCCCAAGAGACTTGATTCCATAAGTCTATGCTCATGTGACGAGCAGATTTGGTAGTAGATTAGCATTTGTTCAAGGATAATCATGTGAATTGTAGCATTCCTTTGCAACTCTCACATTCTATTATTTTGCTGCTCTTGGGACACACAGATCCAATGAATACTGGTGGTTTGACAGGTAGCAACCTAGCACTTAACTGTTCACACTGAAAACAAAAATGTTAGGTGTTTTTAAGGATCTGTTGCATAATTAACATAAAGAACACTTTTGTTCTTTCCCCAAGAGCATGTATTATTCTTTCCCCTCATTTTTCAGAGCTTCCAGTGGCCTGCAAATGCCTGTCTTTTCACTCTTATCCTGCCACTGGTGATAATGCTGGCTTTTCCTGAAAAGAATAGAAGTTGAAAAATCAGACTCAACTTAATATCTGCAGGGCATAATGTTGCCTTGTCATTATTGATCCCTAGACTTGTAGCCAATTCATGGAGTTTTTCCTTTAGCACAGAGTGCAGCTCCCTACTCACAGAAAGTTTTCTAATTTTCAGTGAGGCCATCATTTTCCAGTCTGACTTGCACTTTCGAGAGTCAGGACAAAATGCTCTATCACAGTTGCCCTCTCCTCAGCTTTCTCTCCTTAAAAAGAATCGTGGAGCTTGCTGTCATATTTTATGCTTGTGATATGCTGATGCATGAATAAACTGGCTGATGATGGTTTTATGATGTCAGAGAAACTTCCTTATTACTGCATCTGACACAATTCATTTTCCTCCTATAATTGTGTCAATAGCATTTTGTGTAATTTAATATTAAATCATTTTTACAAATAACAGACTGAGCATCAGTCTGCCTTAGCCTGATGTCTATGGGAGGCCTGCCAAGGATATGGCTGATGAAACACAACCTTAGACAAGCTCCATCTGTCCCATTTAGACGATATACAGTGTCAGATCTCTGTGGTAGAGGCAATAATGGCATGAGGCTTTCCAGAGCAGACAGCAAGAGAGGGCCACTGATCACACTGATTAAAACAAACAAACCTTCGGGGTAGGTTGTAGTTGGTATAAATTTAAGCTGGATAACTGCTTTTAGACACACCTATTTTTATTTAGGGCCAGTGTCACATAGGGAAATGAAGGAAAAGCAGGGTAGCCCATTTCATATAAATTATTTTCTAATAGAAATATATCTTTGTGCCATAGATTTTGTGTTAGAAAGAACCTTAGAGGTCATCCCATGTGGAAACGGAGCTGCAGAGGTTTAGTGATTTGTCTAAGATCACAAAAGTAGTAAGTGGTGGAAGAACTGAGCTTTGAATTGACTACAAATCTTTTCACTTCATCATTTTGCTCTCAATCTCACCTTCCCTCCTTTCTTCCCTTCCTCCCTCCCTCCCTTCCCCCCTCTCTCTCTCTGTCTCTCTCTCTGTCTCTCTTTCTCTCTCTTCCTCTCTCTCTCTCTCTGTCTCTCTCTCTGCCTCTCTCTCTCTCTGTCTCTCTCTCTCTATGTGTATATATATATATATATATATATATATATATATATATATATATATACATCCACACAAGGCTTTGAATTGTCTTGTGTATTATATATGTACATACACACAATTTGACCATTCTTATGTTTATGTATTTTATATATACTTATATATCATATTTATTTTATGCTTATGTATTATATGTTTCTGTTTCTGTATTATATATATACATACACACAGGTTTGTGAATTGCCTTGTGTATTACACATGTACATACATAATTTGACCATTCTTAACCATTTTCTCTTTTAGTCAATAAATAGTATATCACTGTACAAAATGTACAGTGTACAGTGTAAAAAATATACAGTTTGCAATGATCCCTGAAATCAGTAGACAGGCTTTTACTTTCTGTTCAAATGAAAGGAGTTCATGATTCAGACTACTTCCTCTGAAAAGTTGCCTGGAGCAAGGTCTGTAAAGGAGGTTTTATCTGGAACTAGGCTGTGCATCACATTTGAGACTGATTGGTTTGGGGACTGAAATTGGCTTTGATCTTTAAAGATGTTCTGAACTAACACTTAAAAGCCTTATTGGCACTCAGTTTTTTGGTGAGCCAAGAAACTTATGAGTTGTGAATCCCTAACTTAGCCTTCTCTTTCTTGTCAAGAGGGTGTTTTCCACATCCTAAAAGTATAGTTTGATGGGACATATGCTCTTTGGAATGTTTGATCATTTTTTTTCAGCATGAAGTTTAGAGATTTTTCAAGGCTGTGTTGACATGCTTTAATAAAATAAATAATATACTTTAATAAAATTAACATGATTGGCTTTTTTAAAAAATTCACTTCCTAATTAGAGTGAAAACCCTCTGAAAATGGAACTGTTTGTATTTGTCTTGGGATCTATGTTGCTTGGCACATAGTAGGCACTTAATAAATGCTTGTTGATTGATAATGTATTTCCTCTAGTATATATCATGTGTATTAATTTAATCATAAAAGAAGGGAATGATACTTTAGTCTCCATATGGTAGGGGAGTAAATGGGAGGAGGGAGGATAAGTCTAAAAGGAGGAAATACATCCAAATGAATGAATCATATGTCCTGCTTTATAAAACTTGAATACCTATATATTATTAATTTTCTTCCAGGAGGGTAGGTAGCAAGTCTTACTTTTCATTTTTAATACTAGTAGTAGTAGTAGTAGTAGTAGTCTCTCGGTAACCGAGGATAACTATTGTCTTTGTATGTTTTTGTGCACAAAGACACTTGTGCATGAAGATTTAAGTGGAAAAGTCCATGCACAGAGACAATCCCACTCTCTCGGCGTTGGAAGCCTGGGTCCAGTGGCACGAAAAGTTGTTATACCTGGAGACTTCCTCAGCTGCATTGGATTGCCGTGTTGTCTTTTGTGCTCCAACACGCCCTAAGCACTCCACAGTGCTTTGCTGCATCGCCCTCTCAGCCGTTGAACCTTCTTATTGGTTTCTTCCGTCTGTTCCGCCGAAGCAGTCTTCACATGCTGGGTGAGCAAAGCCCTAGTTCACCAGGGGTCCACAACGACCCGATGGCTACCCTCACAAGGTTTAGCCAGCCTGTCGAAGCTGTTGCCCGGGGTGTGGCCGCTGCCGCATGCTAGCAGCTACTGGGAGCCACAAGTGAGAGCTGGGTATCAGGTGAGGGTCAGAGGCTGGAGAGCTGCCCTAGGAGGGCACAACAAGCCCTCCATACCAAAGATATTACTCCTCCCTGAGCACCCCATACACCCCTCATTTTTAATACCTCAATGTATATTTAACCAACAATTATATAAAGGTTTGGAGCTTGCTCTGGGCCACTAGTTGTGTTCATCTGTTATCATCTTTAACCTATAAGGGGAGAATTCAGATCAACAATATATGATTCCTAAAAAAATAGATCGAAAAAAGTCTGATATGGTTGTAGAAAAAATCTGTATTAGATGATCATTCCTGAGTTAAGACAGTAATTTTCATGATGGTCCCTGGATAAAGTATCTGAAAATATTTGTGTGGCTAGATGGCACAGTGGAAGCCTGGGGTCTGTGGTTGGGAAGATCTGACAGTTCAAATCTAGCTTCAGATACTCCTGAGCATATCACTTAACTTTGGCTTATGTCAGTTTCCGCATCTCCAAAATGAGGATATTAATAGCACCACCACCACCACCATAGTTGTGAAGATCAAATGAGCTGATAATTATAAAGTATTTAGCTCCATGCCTGGGAAGATAAATGTTATATAAATATTAGTTATCATAGTTATTATTTAGCAAATCATTGCTATTAATCTCTCCTTTTGTTTTATTTTCATTTTTGCTAATATACCTTCTCCTGTCGTAAAAGATGCTTCACTTCTTGACTGGACATTTTCATTGCTTATCTCCCACATCTGGGCTGCTCTCCCTTCTCAACTTTGCCTTCTGGCTTACATTAATTTCTTCATTTTCCAGCTAAAATCTCAGCTTCAAAGGAAACACTTTTCTAATCACCTTTAATATTAGTGGATTCCCTCGGAGATTGTCTCTGATTTACCTTTTATGTACATGGCCATTTGCAGGTTGACTCCCCACATTAGAATGTGAGCTCTTTTAAAGGCAAAAACTGAGGTTTTGCATTTCTTTATATCTTAGCCTAGTCCCTGGCATATATCAAGCACTTAATAAACCCTTGTTGACATGAATCTTCTCTTTCAGCAGCCCTTGTTTTCCTGTTTTTCTACTTTTTTTCTAATAAACCTATAGATGCAGGGAGGGGTATAGTAGTAAATATTTACTGACTATCCTCCTGAGGAAATTTATTTAAAAAAGAAAAGAATAAGTCAAACTTTTAAGTTTAATTTGTATTATTTACATTTCTTCTAACACTTTCTTAAGTCTAGACAGCCAAAAACAATGATTTGTATAATTTGACACATATAATTTGCTGATTTCTGAGGTTTAAATGCTCTCACTGAAATTTTAACAATTGTCTCTCACAGGTCAATATAAGCTACTTCTAGCACACCTCTGTACATGTAAACAAAACCCAAGCAATCAGTGGGACCTCAATATACTAACCGAATATTGGCAAAAGGTGCTAAATTCTTGTGGATACACCAGTCTAAGGTGAATTGACCCTAGGACTCTGAGTTCGTCAGTAAGGATTGAGCCAAATAAGGATAAATACTGAAGGACAGAATTATTTCATTTTCTTCCCCCCCCCCCAGTAATATTCTATTATAATTTTCTTCCAATTACATAAAGAAATATTTTTAACATTTTTTCCAACATTTTGCTATCCACATTCTTTCCCTCCCTCTCTCTCCATTCTCTACCCTAAATAGCAAGAAATCTGATATAGGCTCTAAATATGCTCTCATGTAATACATATTTCCATATTCATCTTGTTGCAAAAAAAGGCATGTATCACTCATATAAGAAAAAAACTTATGATCGAAATAAAGTGAAAAATGGTTCGTGTTTTGATCTGCATTCAGATTCCATTAAATTATCTCATTTTCAAAGGATATACTTAGAGATACATCAGATATTACTGCCATTCTATCTTCTGTCTCTTTTTTTTCCCTGGGGGAAGGATCCCGATCTTATCAGACTGTATTACCAGAGTTTTTTGTTTTGTTTTGTTTTGTTTTGTTTTAATGTTCTTTCACTACAAATTAATATTCTAAAGTTTGGAATGCAAAATTATTCGGGCTCTACAAGCTTCACAATTGCTGCCATATGACCACAGGTAGGTTACAACTGCTCCAAACCTCGATTTCTCCATTTGTCAGATGAAGAGGCTGATTGTTACCTCTAGTCCTTACTTCCCAGGATTTTTGTGAAGCTCAAGTGAGATCATGAAAATAGGGCTTATTTTTTCTGAATCTTAAAATGTTATATAGATATCAATTTTTGTTACCTTTGTTGTTATTGTAGTTCAATTGTATTTTACTCCATTTGGTATTTCTTGGCAAAGATACCATAGTGGTTTGCCATTTTCTTCTCAAGCTCAAACAGTGGAGAAAACTGAGGCAGGTAGGGTTATTAAGTGACTTGTCCAGAGTCATATATCTATTATGTGTTAATTAAGACACTTAACAATTAAGTTAATTATTAAGACACTACTAAGTGTCTGAGGCTGGCTTTGATCTCAGATCTTCCTAATTCTAAACTCTGTGCTTGATCCACTGCACTACCTCACTTGCCCTAGTGTTAATAGCATTTTCATTCAATTGTTTCAGTCAAGTCTAATTCTTGTGACTCCATTTTGGGATTTCCTTTCTGAAGATGCTGGAGTGATTTGCCATTTCCTTCTACAGTCATTTTACATTGAAGAAACTAAGGCAAACAAGGTTAAGTGACTTTCTCAGGGTCACATAACTACTAAGTGTCTGAGGTCAAATTTGAACTTGGCAAATGAGTCTTCCTGACTTCAGGACTGGCACTCTGTCCATTGTACCACTCAAGGAAACTATTAAAATAGCTCTAGTAATTACTAAATTTCTTTACTATTTCAAGGAATGTGTAGTAATAGAAGCAACAAGATATATAGTGACAAGACAGCTGGATTTGGGTCTGAGAACCTTGATTCAAATCCTGGTGACTTTTGACATTTTAAGCTGGATTTTGGACAAGCTACTTAACATCACTGGTCTCAATTTCCTCATTAATAAAAAGGAGAGATGAATTCAATCAATTCTGATGTTTCTTCCAGCTATAAATTTATAATTCTATGAAAGCTAAGATGCTGGGAACATTAAACTCTCGAAAGCTGAATTAGCTTACTATAACTGAGCAACTGGCTTATTTTCTTTCTTCTACAAATGCTTCATTTCCACCCAATTATTATTTGCTTTGTTAAGAATGTGAAATGCAATCTAAGCAATATCTTGAATGTTCATTCCACTAAAAAAGCATGTTTTAATTTGAGAAGCAAAATAATATAATACAGAGGTATCAAACACAGGACTGCTGCCTCAGATTAAAATGTAACTCAGAAATATTTAACAAAATAAATAAAAATACAATAGAATATAGATAATGTTAATATGTAGCTTTCTAAGTCACTATGTGGCCAACAAGGATCCTTAGGTATGAGCTAGGATCTCCCCACTTCTATTTGATGTTGACATCACTATTGTAGTGGACAGAGTACTAGACTGTTAGGAAGATGTCTGTTTAAATCCTTATGTTTATTGGCTATGAGACCCTGGGAAAAATCACTTCTCTCTGTGTACCATAGTTTACTTACCTGCAAAATGGGTGGGGGGGGCAGTTAGCATTTAAATAGATGGCCTCTAAGGTCCCTTCCATATATAAAGATATGATTCCATGATCCATAGTTGAGAATCTGTTTGTATATAATGAGAGGAGGGGAAAAGACAGCAACTAGGAGTAGTATTTTATAATAATATACTATCTCCCACTATTATTTTTTACAGCCCTGGAAAATAGCTTAGAAAAGTTTCCCCTTGTTTGTTTTTTAAATGCATATCATTTCACTTAAATACAGCATCAGTTAAACACATTTAAACAAATCCACCCCCTCAAAGTAGTAACACTTTTCTTTAGAAGCCTTCCAATAGAAGGGGCTTAAGGGCAAGAAATAGCAAAGTAGTAAGTGCAGTTTTCCTAAAAATCTCAAATGATAAGCTATAGGGGGATCTCAAGGAAAAGGGCTTTCTCTATGGACACTTTAAGAAGATTAAGTGATTAAGTTTTGAGAAAACATCAAAGATTTATAGTCTCCAAAGATTCCAGAATCTTGCCCCCCTACACTCACAAGGTCCTTAAATCCTTCTAGTTCTTTATAGCATTTATCACAGTGCATTGTCCATAGTAGACAGTCAATACATATTTATCAAATCTAACTGGATTGAATTCATTTCCAGAAGCTTCAAAAATTGCCTTTTCTCTATTCCCACAGATGATGTTAAACTGGACGTTTCAACCATTTTTCATACTTGCCTGGGCTTGGGAACTTTCTTCTCATTAGCCTCCCTGAAAACCATCTCACTCTCTAACCAGTCTAAAATGCCATATTAAAAATGTCAGAAATACTCCACTGACAAGCCTCACAACAGATTTAGGTTTTTTTACCTGGCATCCATCATGTCCCTTATCAACCACAATCTCCCATGTGCTGTCTTTGCTCTTTAAATTAATAACTTTAGGTTGTTTTGTGTTTGTTTGTTCCTCTAATAACTAACTCCCACAATCAAATCTTTTAACTAAGAGGTCTTTTATTCTTTTGGGTAAAGGAGTTAGGGAGAAGGTAGGGGTGAGAGAAAAATGGGTGTCCCTATATTTTCTAAGTTATCCCTGTTGATTGAAGAGTTCAAGATGTATTAAAATCCAGGAAATAATGTTATCATTCCCTAAGGGGAAATGTTGATAGCAAAGGCTGAAGGGTTTCTTACCCAAAAGTCTTCTCACCACTCAGTCATATAGATAAATCAATGACCAAGGAGTGAGGTTTTCTTCCACCTTCTCTTTCCAAAAATCAGAGAAGGAAGTGAAATTCAGGCAGCTGGGTTTCCCTAACTGTTCCCTTCAAGATTCCATTCGAACTCTGTCTCCATCTCAGTTGATTGGTGTTTTGCCAAGTTCCAAGCCTCTTGCTTTTCTGCAGATCCATTTTGTCACTTCTCAAAATCCTCTTTAACTTATTCATTTGATGCTTATTGTGGTATATGAGGTCAGATGTTAGTGAAAATCTAATTTCTACCAAATTCCTTTTCAGTTTTCTTTGTGTTTTTTTTTATGTGAAAAATACAGATTTCTTGTTGCAATATTTGGTGTTGTGTTTTTTTAATTAAGTTACTAAGTTAAATTAATATTTTTAAAAATTAACACTGCTAATTACTTTTCATTATTGTCATTTATGATATAGTTTGGACCTAATAATGCTAGTTCCTTTTCCCTCCTTTTTTTTTTAAATTAAATATCTTGATAGGTTTAAACTTTTGTTCTTCCAGATAATTTTTTTTTGTCTAGTTCTTTAATCTACTGATATGAAACTAAATCTATAAATGAAAATAGGTGGCATTGTCATGTATCCTATTGCCATTGCTCAACCATGAACAATGACCAACTCTTCAATTTTGTAGTCCAGTAATTTCATTTTTATTGCTATTAATGTGGTTTAAAATTTTGTTTCTTTTTAAAAATGTTTTCATTTTCCCCAGATTTCATATCAATATGATTTTAATATTGATTTTCTGACATTTTTGAAATACATGTTTTCTCCCTCCCCTTCTGCCTCTCCCTAAGAAAGCAGGTAACATAAGTTGTACAAAAATTATCACTGTTACATATTTACATGTTTGTCATATTGTAAAATAAGACACATATTGCTTACACTAGAGAAAAATTAATGGAGGAAATAAAATAAAGAATGTTATATTTCAATCTGCATTTGGACTCTATATGTTCCTTCTATGGCAGTGAATAGGCTTTTTCTTCATGATTCTCTTAGGGTTGCCCTGGATCCTTGCCTTGCTGATGATGGTTGTCATTCACAGTTGATAATCCGGCATTATTGCTGTAACTGTGTACCACATTCTGCTGGTTCTACTCACTTTACTTTTATATCAGTTCATCTAAGTCTTCCCAGGTTTGTGTGTGTGTGTGTGTGTGTGTGTGTGTGTGTGTGTGTGTGTGTGATCATCTTGTTTGTAATTTCTTATGGCACAATAGTATTCTCTTACAACCATATACCACAATGTGTTCAGCCATTCCCAATAGACCAATATCCCATCAGTTCCCAGTTTTTTGCTACCACAGAAAGAGCTGCTTTAGATATTTTTTATACAGGCAGGTTCTTTTCCCTTATCTTTAATCCCTTTGAGATAAAAACCCAATAGTAGTCTTACTGGGTCAGAGGATATGCACAGTTTCATGACTCTTTGGGCAGAGTTCCAGATTGCTCTCCAGAATTTTTGTATCAGTTCACAGCTCCACCCACAATGTATTAGCATCCAAATTTTTCCACATCCCCTCCAAGATTAAGCAGTTTTCCTTTCTGTCATGTTTGCCAGTCTGATGGGTATGAGGTAGTAACTCAGAGATGCTAAAATTTTGAGTTACTGAATACTATGCCATTCCCTCATTCCTAATTTTACTGAATAATATTTCAATTTATTTAATAATATTTTGTTTAAATTTCACATTAAATATTCATGAGTTGTATTTGTCTATACTTTCTCTGTTTTGACCTCATGTAGTATGAAAGTACCATTTCAGAATCAGACAAAAGTAACAAAAAAGTAAATAATATAACAAAGAAAAAAAGATTTAAATAGAAAGAAGTTAAAATACTAATAAAAACTGTAGAAAAGTTAGATTTGAGAGATCTTTCGGGACACTCTATGAGAATTATTTCATATTTCAATATAGTTCAACTTTCCATGCTTTTTTTTGGCCTTCTGTTTTAGAATCAATACCAAGTAATGTTTCCAAGGCAAAAGAATGATAAGAGCAAGGCAATTAGGGTGAAGTAGCTTTCCTGTGGTACAGGTAGAATCTGTCTGAGGCCAAATTTAAGTTCAGAACCTCCTTTCTCTAGTACTCTCTCTCTACCTACTAAACTACCTAGTTTGCATGTTATCTTAACAAAAACTGGCAAGCCAAAAATATGCCAGCCTAAAATAACAAATGCAGAAAAGAGAATCAAATAATGAATAAGCATTTATTATGTCTTACTTTGTACCAGATACTCTTTTAGGTTTGGGGTACTAAGGCTATGAAATAGATCTGAGTCTCAATCTATGAGCATATAAGTGATACAAGTAAATCCTCAAATGCCCTTCAGTTAATTAGTCCCTTCATCCCCAATAACTATCTTCTCAATATGACTCCTCCATTTGTAATTAAACCTCTTCAGATAGCTATCTGCAATCCCTGGTTCCCTTTCTGTTTCCCTCATTCTTTTCTGAACCCTCCACAGTTTGGCTTCTGACCTAATCATTTAATTGTACTTTCCAAAGTTTCCAAAAATCTCTAAATCACAAAATGTCATGCCTTCTCTTAGTGTTAACCCTTCTTGAGCTCTTTGCACTTATCACCCTGTTAATTATCTTCTTATTTCTAAGTTTTCATAATAGTACTCTTATTTCTCCTTCTGGCTTTCTGACCCATTTTTTTAAGTCTCCTTTCCTGAATTTTCATTAAGCTCATGCCCATTAATTGTGGATATACCCCGAGGTTCAGTCCTGGATCTACTTCTCTTCTTCCTCTATAATGTTCCAATTAGTGATTTCATCAGTTGTCATAGATTCAATAATCATCTCTATACAGATGATTCTCTGATCAGTTTATCTGCCATTAATTTTTCTCCTGACCTCTTCTTTTGAATCTCCTATTGTCAAATGGATATCTTAAACTCAACATGCCTGAAATTGAAGTCAATTTTCTTCCCTCTCAAGCCCTCCTCTCTTCTTAAATTTCTTATTACTGTTCAGGGAACCATTATCCTCCCAGTCACCCATAGCCCAAATTTATGTGTATTCCTTGACTCATTCTCTTTCCTATCTCTCTTATATCCATCTGTTGTCAATTCCTTTTAATTTTACATTCATATCATCACTCAAATACTCTTCATTCTCTCTTTTCACACTGCTATCATCATGGCATAGTTCCTTACCACCTTACACTAGATCTATTGAAATAACCTCAAGTTTCTGCTCACTTAAGTCTTTTCTTCACTCAAGTGTCAAATTGATCTTCTTCCTAAAGTCCTATCTCCATTCATGTAAGCTGTAGTTTAATGAAGTCAATAAATTCTAGTATCAAATAGAAAATTCGCTTGTTTGACCTTTATAAAGCTGCCTCCTACTTTTTCAGTATCCCAAGTTCCTTGAGAGCAAGCATTGCCTTTTGCATTTCCTTACATTTCTAGGTCTTATCATAGGGATAAGAACATGGGATATGGAGTTTGAAGGCAGATGAAGCATACCTCTCTTCACCTTGTTTCTTCCATGGATTTTTTTCTCTAGTGTAAGCCATATGTCTTCCCACACAACAAGATGAATATGGAAATATGTATTGTATAACACATGTGTCCACCACTCTTGCCATATTGCTTGCTGTCTTGGGGAGGGAGAAAGGATAGGAGGGAGGAAATATGGATTATGAAATATCTGAAAAAATTATTGAAAATCATATTGACATATAACCTGGGAAACAAATAACTTTTGAAAAATAGATTAGAGTTTAAATAAATGTCTTACCTGACTAACATAATAAACTAGAGACAATTCTAGGAGAGTATATTCTAAGGATGGTGGATAGCGAATACAAAGGCAAGGGGCCTGAAGACAGAATATCTTAGGTAAAGAACAGTAAGAAGGTCAGTTTGTCTGGAAGATAGAGTATGTTATAGTTTGCAATTTATGATAACACTAGGAAAGTAGGCTAGAATTAGAGTGATAAATGAGAGTAGAGAGCAAGGAATAAGTAAAAGAGTTACTATGGATCTAAAATTGACACTCCTTGGCAACTGATAAAATGAAGGAGAATAAGATGTCAAGATGAGCCCAAGGTTAAGAATTTGGTAGAGAAGTTTGGACAAGGGGTAGGTTTGGGGGAAAAGATAATAACTTTTCTTTTAGATATTTTCAGTTTAAGTTGTTTTGTCTATGGAATAGAATAATTCTGAAGGGAATGTGAAGAATGAATTCAAATGTGAATGCAGGCTAACACAAACTTTAATAAATAAATAGTAAAAAAAAAAACTTAGATGAAATAAATGAATTTATTGAAGATAGGATAGTAGTGAGGTAACATGCCCAAAGTTTTGTAATCTTGTTAAGGCAGTTTTTGAGGGGAAAAGTATCTCTAAATAAAGGGGAAAAGAGTGTATTAGAAAACTGAGCATAGAACTAAACAAGAAACAAGGAATCAAAATTTTAAACTTTAAATAAACACAAAATACACATTTTCAAAATCAAAGTAAATAAAATTGGGCAGTTGGGTTAAAGTATAATAAAATAGGAGACATTTAGTTAATATAATCGGAAAAAAGACAGAATAAAAGAACAAAATAAAAATGGAAAAATTCACAGCACATGAAGAAATAAAGAAAATTATTAAAAATAATTTATTGTACTATGTGATGTAATAATTAAAATAAATATTTCTACCCAGAAATGTATTTTGTAATGTTTATTGGAGAGGGTAGACAATGTTCCTATAAGTAACCTGACCCCATGGTACCTAGCCTTCCAGTTTCTTCCTCATTCCCCCTCACCTGCCTGCTCTGCATCTTCTTGGTTCTCCCTTTCAATTTTCCCCCATTCTCTCATAGTTCTCTGGATTCTGCCCAAACTTTAACTTTTATTGATGTACAGAACAAACACCCTGGTGCAACTGCAGTATGTCAGGAATGTTTGATAGATAGGTGAAGTTACTCAGGAGGGGAGGGGATGAGCTTCCTTGACATAGTGAGCAAAACTAAAAACAAATGAATTGGATAAATGATTATAAAAATTGAAGAAATTATGAATTTTGATTTTTAAAGCTTATCTTTATGAGCATTTCAGTAAAAAAAAAATGCCCTCAGAGGGCTGCATGGTAAAACAAAACAAAACAAAACAAAACAAAACAAAACAAAACATTCCAGCTTTCACCACCATGGCTGCCCTGGGCCTAGGGGTACTGGGGGAAGAAGAGGAGGAGGATCAGGGGCAGCTTATACTGATCCAAAACCTGAAAATGGCCTTTGATTATAGAGTGGGCTCAATCTTCCAGAAAGCTATGGATGCCAAAGGGGTCAAGTTCAGGAAGCTGGTCATCTAGCTGATTTCCAAGATCACCTTTTAGCAACCAAATATTTTGCCAAAGATTTTTAGATGTCTTTCAGGCAAACAAAGAGAAGCATAATTAATATGGAGGACATGTTGCCCTTAGCCAGGAGGAGTAAGTCATTGTAGTCTAATTAGCAAGGAACTAAAGTGTAATAAAAAAAAAAGTAAGCAGAAGGAAGCAAAAAAATACCACTTGGCAAATGGCAACTGAAATGGGCATTGCCAATTGAGATGGCTTCCTGTCAACACTTGACATTGCTTTTTCAGCTGTGCTTTGGGGGCTGTGGGGGCTCAAGAGTGGACAATGACAGAGCAATTGCCATCCCACAAATCCTACTCATTAGAAAAGCCAACTTTTAAGGAATGAACTGAGAGAAAATAGATGTTAGTGGATATTTTTGTGCTCATCTTTTTGTGGCTTAAATGGATGACTATTATAAATACATAAGAAAGGTATGAATACTTAAGCAAGATATTCCAGTGGCTTTATTAGAACCCTGAGAATGGAGTGTGGAATCAGTGAGGACCTGAATTTTTTTTAATTTTGGAATTAATGAAATGTTTTGTTGTTTTTATTTCAAATCAAACTTTTATTTTATCAATTGAGAAACCCTTTTCAAATTGTTCTTAAAAAGCTGAAACTAATAGTTTTTAGAATAACCAATGAAAAACTGACTTCAGATAATGCAGTTTAACACTAGTTCTTTTGTTACTAAAGATATTCTAGTCAATACATTTGTTCTCAACCTTCCTTTCAAACAAATGTGTATGTTTATTTGTGTTCAATTTCCTGTCCCATGCAACAAAACATCAACATCAACAACAAAATATTGTTCAAAAAAAGAAGTAATATGTCTTATCCCTTCACTAAAGTTCAGTGGCATAGTGTCATGAAGGGAAGAATAAACATTTTGACAATATTTGTTCATTCTCCACTTTTATCTGAATGTACTTAAAACTACAAAGTTTTGTGTACTGATAACAATGGAACCACACTATGTTTAAAAGAAGTGTTTGTGACAGCTGGAGTCTGATTGCTAGACTCCTATTCAAGTATTAAAATATATTTTAATATAATTTTTATGCTCAAATGAGGGAGATAAAACTTACATTTAATGTACTTTATTTTCCAAAGTTCAAAAAGCTCTTCTAAAACTGTCGCTAATAAGTAAATATTTTAAAACATTGAAGATGTTCCTAAATGACGCTTTCCTAAAGGTCAGGTAGACATACCACTCTTGTTACCTTCACTTGCAATGGTAGTCCTATGTTCTTGGACTGGCCCCCTTTAGTTGCCTTACATACAAGGCACTATTGGACTGCTCCAATTTACTAATCATTTTGATAAGTACCTTTCAAGCTTCTCTGCTTGCCTCTGATTTCTTCTGTTTTTTTTTTCTATTCTTTTCTTGCTTTGAGGCATTATAACCACTTTTTTTCTTCTTCCATCCACCTATAATCTCCTCTTCTCCAACAGAAAAGAAAGTAAACAAAACCAATGAACCAAAGCACCTAAGATTAGCCTCAAAAATTGATTACATATAATAAGGGTAGATCTAAGGAAAAGTTCTTAGTTCTTTATGTTTTCATTTAGTTAGTTATCCTGATTAAATGTTTTATTGCTCTTCATTATTACGGTGTCACTTACCTATTTCATGATGCACAGGATCCAGAAATCCATGTAAATCCATAACTGAGTAGCATGTGATTTAAGTATGTATATGTGTTGCTCTTTTCTATGATAGATCATATATTCCATTTTATCCAGAATATTTGGAGGAATAAAGTATTCCAATTAATTACAAATTTAAAGGATTTGTCTTAAAATTATTTCATGATTGTATAAATTATCACTATACCTGGTTAATATTTGGCATATTTAGCAACTTGGAATTTTGATGAGGGGGTAGGAAAGAGATATGAAACAGTTCTTTAGATTAGAAAATTATTAATATACAATTGTATGGGCTTCAATTACAGGTGGTTGGTAATGATTTTATAGGATCTAGAAAGGAAGTAAAAACTGTTTCAAAATTCCTTTACTCTCATTTCCTTTCTTAGAGTGTTGACTTAATTATGGCTCTATATTTAATGTGGTCCCAATAATATAATAAACCAAGTGCTTCGTGTCTTATTTTTTGTTGTTCATGCTAATATGCCAGTGCTATAGCCTATATATGTTATGTCACAGTTAGCATCTGCTTTTAGTAATGAGACAGATGGGAATCTTCTATTTGCAATGCATGGGCTTGAGCTATATTCTTTTTTAAGCAAAGATCGATTCATGCCCCAGATCCCAAAGGAAAAAAATAGTATAAATTACTCTTATTGAAATGTTTTGGAGTAACATGTTGAAACTAAATTTGGATGATTTGATCCCATTTATGTGTTCTCTTTTTCTTTCTTTTAGATCAGACAAGGATTGTATTCAATAAGTTGTTAGGACTATTACTAGCATTGATTTCATATAAACTGAATGACTTTTTAGTCCTAGATCTCTCCCAAGATAGTCAGGCTAGGAAAATAATATAAAGAAAGGCCACTGCTTAAAATCAGCTCTTGGGTGGGGAAAGAGGGTAGTGGTAAATGGACCACATTGTTTTATTTACTTTTCATTTCTTTCCTTTCATTTTTCTCTTCTCTTTTTTCCTCTTCTCTTTTTCTCACTTAATCTCTCTTTCTCTTTTACTTTTTTCTAAAACTACCCCAAACAGATTCATTTAACTCCTAACCCATTTTGTTTTCCTTTTTGGAGTGCTCACTTTATTATTGATGACCTCCCCTTTTCAAATAATATCTCTACTCCTTTTTTACCTTCATAGTATTTTGGCTCTCTCCTAAACTTAGAGCTACCATACTTTTGCATTCATCCTCACTGGATATAATAATTTTTCACTCCCCTTAACAAGGGACAAGATCAATAACATTTCTCCCCACTGCTTCTTTTGGATAATTCTATTTCTCTCAACCTCAATGAACTTTCATCTTTTGAGCTGGATGCATCTGTATATACCATCCATTCTATATCCTTATTGGTTTTAATTACGGATCACCAGGTAAACTCTCAATGACATTAACTCCTGACTCACAGCATTCACTTGATCCCCTACTATCATTCTCAAGGACTTGATATTTCATTTTCTCCATCTAGAAATCTGACATCTTATTATTTTGAACTCCTCAGCTTCAATGATCTCTTTCCTCAAACTGAATTGACCAATTGCTAACATGCTCACATATTATCCCTCATATTATCCTTTAATTTCTAAAAATTATATTGCTTTCAAGGGCTTTTGTTTTCAAATAATTCTCTCAGAACTTCCTAACATTTGTCTACTTCTTATTTCAGTCACACCATCTCTGACTTTTTTGGGCTTTGCCCTTTGAATTATTCTCATCTTCCCATCTCTTTCTCCCACTTTGGCATCATTTGTCCCGTTAACCATTCTTTATCTAATGATAAAACATGTCAGATGCTTTAATGTTCTGTTGAGAGCTGAAAAGTGAAGCAAAAATGAACATTTTTAGAAAATAACCATATATTGCTCTTTCTGGAAGGAATAACAAGATAGCAAGAGGTTAGCCAGATGATTATTTAAAAGGAATTTCAATCATTAAATCAGAGGGAAAGATAGCAGAAATAACCCAACAAGTCTATTCTAGCAATCACTTCTACTGACTTTTCATGGAAAAATTTATTTACACATGATCTTTGAGAATTGGTAAGAGATCTGGAATCTGATATGGGCAATAATCTGATTTGAGGGTGAGGAAATGGTAAATTAAATCCAAATACACTAATATTGCTTAATGGTAATGCTTGGCCCCCTGTTGATCTATTGGTTACACTAAGACAAGTGGTACATAAACACTACATTTACAAATTCAGTTCTGAAACTGTCATTTGTGTGTGTGTGTGTGTATCTAAATCATTTTGCTCATTCATCCCAGACCATAATAAAAAAAAGATTCTGTCTAATGGTACTCCTTTCTCTCTGGTCTTTCATCATTCCCAGACTAGAAATCCTAATTCTTGGGCAGCCACCACCATTCAGTTTCTATGTTTCTACTACAGGCCTATAGAGTGTTGCTGAAGAAAAATCACAACATTAAATTGACTTCACCCACTATAAATTCATATTACATATCAGAAGTTCTTAACTTTTTTCATTTATGGATTATTTGATGGTTTGGTGAAACCTCAGGATGTCTTCATAGAATTTTTAAAATGAAATACAAAATGCTACATTTTTATTACAGATTAGTATTCCTGGACTTGGGGTTCTGTGAACCCTGGGTAAAGAACTTTTGCAATAAATGCATTACTGGTCCTTTAGATAGCTTGAAAAAAACAATCTTATCTCCTTACTCTACACATATCAGCATCAAATATTCTCTCTGGTAGTCCATCATTCCAATCTTTTTTTTTCTTTATTCTATGCCAGCATTATTTCACAATCCACCCCAATAAGAAACAATCAACATTTTAATTTATTAAGTAGAAGCCACTTGGCAAGCTCTCTTCCAGCTCCCCCCTGTGATACAGGAATGATCTCCCCCCCTTTTTTGGGGGGGGAGGTTCTTCCGAATGTCTAAGTATTATCATCTACTTTCTCCTCCTCTTTTGGAATAAATAACCCTATTCTTGACTCAGACTAATCTATTTACATAAATTCATTTCTCCTCTAGATCCCTTCTTCCTATTCAGAAAATTCAATGACTGCTTTCTCCTTTCTGCCTGTAGGCAAACAAGCTCAGAGCTCCTAAACAAACAAAAAAGCAAGCAAGAACAAAAAAACAAACTTTGATCCTTGGACCCTATTCTACTCCCTCCCCAATTTTTCTTTATTAGTAGTAGTCTCTCAGTGACTGAGAATGACTATTGTCTTTGTGCAGTTTCATCTACGGTGTACCCTCATGTGGCTTTGGAGTCCAAAGGCTGAGGCGCACAGTTTGTGGCACATGGGGCCTGGGACGCCAGTTGTTACGGGAGGTGCGGTTGTGGCCTGGTGTCGGCGTTCACGCGCAGCGGCAAGACGTCAACGTCGCTCATCTTCAAAGGTGGTGGCGGCATGGTGAATGTGGGTTCGCCAGCTGCTTCTGTCAGAGGCAGCGAGTTCTAGTTGCTTTGGTGTAATGCCAGCCCACTTCAAGTTGGACTTGAGCTGATCCTTGAATCTTTTCTATGGTTGGCCTTGTTTCCTGAGTCCAGCTGACACTTCACCATAGAATACCTGTCTTGGTATTCGCTGTGGGTCCATGCGGATGACGTGTCCAGACCATTGTAGCTGGGTTTGGAGGACCAGGACTTCGATGCTGGTGGAGTTGGCTCTGTCGAGGACTTCCTGATTGGTCATTCGATCCTGCCATCAGATCCTCATGATTGACCGGAGACAGCGTTGGTGGAATTGCTCCAGCTGTTCCATGTGCTTCCAGTACAGTGTCCATGTCTCACAGCCGTACAGGAGCGAGCTGAGGACCACTGTGTTGTACACTTTGAGCTTTGTCGCAGTGCTTACACCGCTGTGTTGGAGGACTTTGCAGCGCAGCCGCCCGAGTGCCTGGCTGGCCTTTTGGATCCTGGCATTGATCTCGTGGTCAAGGGACCAGTCGTTGGCGATGGTGCTGCCCAGGTACTTGAAAGTGTTGACGTTAGAAAGCTGCGTGCTGTCGATTGTAATGCATGGCTGGTTCCTTGGCCTCCCTGGTGCAGGTTGGAACAGCACCTCTGTTTTGCTGAGGCTGATAGTCAGGCCAAACAGTTTTGTTGCAGTGGAGAACCTGTCCACAATGGTTTGAAGATGATTTTCTTGGTGGGCCATGAGAGCACAGTCATCTGCAAAGAGAGCTTCCAGGATGAGTCTCTTTGTTGTCTTTGTTTTTGCAGTCAGGCGGCGAAGGTTGAATAGTGAGCCATCCAGTCGGTATTTGATGTAGACACCCAGGTCTAGATCCATCACAGCATGTCATAATACTTGGGTGAAAAATAGGTTGAATAGTACTGGAGTGAGGACACAGCCTTGTTTCACACCATTGGAGATGTTGAAGCGATTGGAGGTCTCTCCACCAGATAGGACTTCCCCTGTCATGTCGACATGAAAGAGCTGGATCAGTTTGACAAATTTCACTGGGCAACTTGCTGAGGATCACCCACAATGCGTCCCTGTTCACTGTGTCAAACGCCTTCATCAAGCCGGCTAAACCTTGTGAGGGTAGCCATTTGGTTATTTCTTTATTAAGCTTCTTGAAAATATCTGGTTCCTCCACTCCATCTTCTGGTCAAATTTCTGCCTTAACCATTTGACCAACACAACTTTATCAGAAGTCACTTTTGAACCACTATATCCAATGACCTGTTTTCTCTCCTCCTCCTTAACATCTCTGCAGCTACTGACCCAATTTATGACTGCTTACTAGTGAATGTTCTCTCCTTTCCACTTCAGACAGCACATTTTTATTTCTCATCCTACTTCTTGAACTGATTTGCCTCTTTTTTCTTCATTGTCTTTTCCTCCTCCTATTCCCAACTCTGGTTCAATAAATCTCTCTTCTTTCACTACATTCTTTCCTTAGATAATCTGATTTCCTCTCAGACCTTCCCCCACTACCTTTATTTTGATCTTCCCTCCCTGTATTTCTATCAGGGATGATTTCAAAATATACATAGACTATTCTAAAATATTTACTCCAATGTCACTGTCAGTCAGCCAATAACTATGTATTAAACATTATTAAATTTATTAATTTAATAATTTAAACATATTAAATTTATTGTGTGTCAGGTTCTTTGCTACTTTACTGAGGTTACAAACAAAAACATTATCCCTCAGGGAGAAAAAAAAAGCAATCCCTGCTCTCAAGGAGTTCATAGTCTAAAAGGGTAGACAACATGCAGATGACTATATGCAAATAAAACACTGAGGATGAATTAAAGGTTATTTCTAAGGGAAGATTCAAAGAATAAGGCTACAGGGAATGTTTTTTAAGGAAAGTGGAACTTTTGGGGTCAACCAGGTGACTCAATGATTAGAGAACCAGGTTATGGCTTCGAATCTGGCCTCAGACATTTCCTAGCTGTGTGATCTTTGGGCAAGGGTCTTAACCATTCTCTGACTTGGAACTAAAATCCAATATTGATTCTAAGATGGAAGGTCTTTTCTTTTCTTTCCTTTTGTTTTATTTTTCTTTTGTCTTATTTCCTTTCCTTTTTTTCCTGTTTTTTGTTTGTTTTGTAGGAAAACAGAAAAGCCATGAGGCATATTAGGAGAGAAATAGTTCCAGACATGGAAGAATCCAGTGAAAAATGCTCATTTTGGAGATGGCATTTCACCTTCAATGACTATCAAGGAGGCTCAAGTCATTGAATCAAAGAGTACTCTAGAAGGTGGTAATGTGTAAGAATATTGACGAGGTAGAAAGGAACCAGATTAATAAGGTCTTCAAAAAACAAACAGATAGTTTTGTATTTGATCCACTGGAGCGACTGGAATTTATTGAATGGGGTAAGTGACATGGCTAGAACATCATTTGACAGCTAAATGTAAGATGGACTGAGTGTAGATAAGATGTATGGATGTGATTCCATACATATTTTATAAATTCTACCTTTTTCTTCTTGACTTCATTTATATTCACATATTATAAGAGTGCTGATCCCAAGCCTTAGTCTGATATGGAATTATCTAGATGGGTTCTTGAAGACTCTATCAATGAAATGCTCTCTATGGAAAATTCTATCAAGATGAGGTCTTCAAGAATAGTCCTGGCAACATCTCTTTTCTGTGTATCTTTCTAGACAGGTAATGCAGAAAGACTCATTACCAGCAGATCAGTCATGATTTGATCAGTTTTTAGACACAACACACTCTGAAACATGTTGCTAAACATTTTAGTTATTGCTAACAATCGCATTCTTATTGCAGATGGGGAGGTGGCTCAGGGGATAGAGCATTGTTTCTGGAGTCAAGAAGATTCCAGTTCAAATCTGGACTCAGAAACTTACTAGCTTTGTAACCTTGGGCAAGTCACTTAACCTTTGTTTATTTTAATCTATTGGAAGAAGAAATGGTAAACTATTGTAGTATCTTCGCCAAGAAAACTCCATGGACAGCATGATCCACAGGGTCCAGAGGAGTTGAACAATTGAAGAGCAACAGCATTCTTACTGAATAAAGTTATGATCTGAGGATACACAAATTTATATTGAGACGTATTTCCTAGGAAGTTATTATGCTTATTAGTTCTCAGAGGGGAAAGGAATGGGCCTATAATTTCATTGGCACAAGGAATTCTGATGAAACAGTGGCCTCTACCAATATAGGTGGACTTTAAATTTAGTATCTTAGAGGGTTGGTGGGGACACTGTGATGTTCAGTTGCTTGCCCATGCCTGATTGAGATCAGCTCTTTTCCCACCATGTCACATTATTATTTCTATTTGCAAGCCTTAACAATAAGGTTTGGATCTATTACTTTGTTGTGAAGACATCCCAGGGAGGACTGTGCTTTTACCAGTGAAGGCTGGCAACATTATCAGCAATTTAGAATCTCAAGGAGTTGCCTAGAGTGCTAAGAGTTTAAGTACTTAGGATTAAGCAGCCAGTGTCAAAGTTGGACATACCGTATCACTGATTAAATAAATGTACTATATTTTGAAGTCTTTTGAGATTTGTGTGTGTGTGTTGTATGTTGGTGTGTAGATGTGTATGTTACAGCTCAAGATTGTAAGTATAGTGGTTCAAATGAAACTCAAATTCCCTTCCCTAGTTTTTATTTTTATTTTAAACTGTGTGTATGTATGTGTGTATGTATGTGTGTGTTGGGGGAAGGGGGGGGTACTTTTGCTGTGTCACAAAGAAAATAAATTACTCCAGGCTGAAACACATAGATTTTCTGATTCATGGTTCCTTATATACTTATCCATGATCCCACATAATTGGAACTAATGAAGCCTAATGAAATCGAGTGCTGATCTTCCATTTTAGAAGAACTGAGTTCAAATTCTGCTTCTGACCTTAGCAGTTATGTGACCTTTGTCTGATCATTTAACTACTTTGAGCATCAGCTTCTTTTCTGTAAAACAAGTGAAGTAATTCTTGTGAAGAATTTCCTCCAGAGTTGTCATGAGGCTAGAATAAGATAATGCATATAAAGCACTTTGTATACCCTCATGTCTTGTATAAATGCCAGCTCTCCTTATTATTATGTCTCTCCAGTGCTGTGATAGGTGCTAAATTGTGTCTGTATTTTGACATCTTATATTCTTAAACTGCCAAGTCTTTTCGAAACAAAATGGGAGTGAAGTGTTAAATTAGCCATTGACACTTACCCTGCACTTATTTGCTAACATAGTGAAATTGATTTAATTTTTTATAGGTTATTTCAAAAATGAGTGAAATTCACCAGAAGCTAAGAACTTACATATCCTGTCTAGGAGCTTTGAGACTTGACCTTTACTTTTTTCTTTTTTAGTCAATGAAATCCAAAGTAATTAGTGAAATTCTTTTCACATTCCTGGGTGGCTCAGGTTGCTTAGATTATTATCAGCAAAAAATGCTTTAACATTAAAACAGAGTATTGTAATAATTACTAATGTAAAATACATGGAAGTCTATAATAGCTGACTACCAATAGGTTTTGCAGTTTTTTTTAAATGGCTCATTATAGAGTATAATAAGTTGAAAGAGATTACATGTTAAACTGAGTACATTTCCCCACTGTATTATACTTTTTTGGAGCTTGTAAAAGTCCAGGGAAGTAAAAATTTTAATTTAATTTTAAAAGGTTGACCAAAATGTTAATAAAATATTAGGGACTTGTAAGTCTCTTGTCCCTAAGGAAACCTGAGCCTATTCCTTCCTCTCTGTTCCAAAATTTATAATCTTCATGTAGACCTTCATTAGCATCCACCTGGAATATGGCAGAATCATAGAGTCATAGAAATTTGGACTTAAAGAGTGCTTTAGAGATTGCTTAGTCCAACTTCTTCCAGTATAGACACTTAGAACTGGATATAGTGGTCAAATCTTTCTTCTTCATTATCTTATATCCTGGAAGTCTAGCTGTTTGTTACTTGACTCATAATTTTATTTACCCAGACAGAAATTTTTATTCTTAGTTTCAGAAGCAATAACTTTCACCAAACTGCTTTCTTCCTTTTATTTTCCAATGCAGTGCAGCTAGGTGGCACGGTGGATAGAGAGCTATGACTAGAGTCAGGAGAACTGGACTTCAAATCCAGCCTCTAATATTTACTAGCTGGGTGACATTCTGCAAGTCATTCAACCTAAGATTCCTCATCTGTAAAATGGGAGTAATAATAGCACCTACCCCCCCAGGTTACTGCGAGAATGAAATGAGATAATAGTTGCAAAGTGCTTAGGTCAGAGACTGCATGAAGAGAATTATATAAAAATTATTAAGCATGTGCTGTAAGAAGATTGGAAAGGTATATATGGGGCAGGTTCTGAAGGACTTGAAATACCAAAGAAAGGATATTATGTTTGGTCCTGGAGGTGGTATGGAGCCACTGGAATTTATTGAGTGTGGAGGTGTATGTGAGATGGTCAAATTTGCACTTTGAAAATGAGTGGATGATGGACTTAAATGGAGAGAAAGTTGAAGGAGGCATTTGCGTGGTGCTGAGGGCCCATACTGGGCCCTCAGTAATAGTCAAAAGAGAGAAGGAGGCATCTGAGAGTGATGCTACAAAGGTATAATTGATTATAGCAACAGATTGCATAGGAGGTGCAGATAACTGGGATGTTAGTGGTACCCTAAATAGTAATAAGGCAATTAAGATGAAGGAATTGCTTTGGAAGAAAGATAATCAGTTCAACTTTCACATGATGATTTTAAGCAATTTAGAAGATCTGTGGGCAGCTTGATGGCACAGAAGATGAGTGTTGGCTCTGCAATAAGGGAAACATCTTCCCAGATTCAAATCTGGCCCCTGACACTTACTAGCTCTGTGACTCTGGACAAGTCACTTAACCCTCTTTACCTCAGTTTTATCATCCATAAAATATATTGGAGAAAGAAATGGCAAACTACTCCAGTATCTTTCCCATGGAAATCCCAGATGGGGTCATAGAGAATAGAATGCAACTAAAAACACTGAACAACAACAGCAATAACAAGTGAAGAGCTTTAGTCTGAAATGTCCAATAGACAGTTGTAGATGGGAGCCTGGACTTCAGCAGAGAAGTTAGGGGCTGAATAAGTAGATTTCAGAAATATCAGCAGAGAGAAAATCATTAAACCTATGGAATCTCATGAGATCATCAAAGGAAATAGTAAGGACAAGAAAAAAGGGCCTCAAACACAATTCTAGGGGGTGTCAATGTGGCATCTAGAAACCCCAAGTTCATAGCAACTTGAGATCTGAAGACCCCCAAATTTGGCCTTGTCACATGAAAGTTTCTCCAGATCCCAGACTCAGGAGTTTCAGACTAACAATAGACCTTAAAGTATTTTAGGCGGGGCTAGCAGACTCAATCAGATGTTAAATTTCCTTTTTGTTCTCCTAGTTTCTCTCATTGTGTCAAAGTTGTTTCTCAGGTAGCCCAGCCCATGGCTGGATCTTTCCCTTTTTTTTCTTCATTGTAAAGCATTAGCCTCTTCCTGATAATCCTGTCTTGGACTTCTCATTTCTTTGTAGCCATAGTAAAGCCAATCAACCATACTCCCTTGTTCCCAGTTCCCCAAGTGATATATAAGTTCCCCAATTTTCATGGTGCACTGGAGCTATCATCTTGCATGGTGGTACTCCCAGGGAGATTGTGCCAGTGCCAGAGCTCTGTGTGGTTTTGGGTATGTGACTATGTGGAGGTCTAAATATTGAACATTATCCCTGTCCTGATTAATGAAGGCTTGGTTTTTCTGACTATTTAATAATTCTGTGGTTTTTTTTCCAAGTTAACACTGGTCATGACCGAGATGAGGATCTAACAAAGAAGAATGAGGAATATTTAGAAAGGAGAAGAAACAGGAGGGAATAATGTCATGAAAAGCAAGATAGAAGAGAGTTTTAAGGAAAAGATGATAGTGATGAAGATTGAACTGTTTAAGGAACAGGATTAAGAAATGACATTATGATTAGACATTTATGAAATTGTTAGTAACTTTATTAAGAGCAGTTTTAGCTAAATCATGAAGTTAGAAACTATTCTATAAAGAGAATTAAGAAGAGAGTGAGGAAAAGAGAAATAAAAACATGCACAGAGAGAGGTTCATTGTGAAAGGGAGAATTATGGGGCTATAGTGGCAAGAGATGAAGAATTTTTTGATGACTGAGGGAGATATGGGCATCTTTGTAGCATTAGGGAAATAGTAAATAGGCAGAGACTTAAGAAAAATGACAGTAAGGTTCATAGTGGGGACAATGTTCTGGAGAAGGCAGAATTGAAGGAGTTTACTTATGTAGGAACAGGGGTGTGCTTGGAAAGGAGAGGGGCCATATTCTCCTGTGAGACAAGAGTGAAGGAAGATATAATGGGAGAAGGAATCTGAATGATTTGAGATGGAGAGAAAAAGGAGCTCTCAGTGAATGATCTCAATTAAATATATATATATATATATATATATATATATATATATATATATATGAGGCACATTTCTCAGCAGGGAAAGGGAGAGAGGCCATGAGAGGTTTTATGAGGGATGAAAAGATTTTGACAAACCATTTTGGTGAGTATAATGCTGAATTGATTAGAGAGATGTAAAAGGATTGTCTTAGAGAAGAGGGGACTTGACTGTTAAGCAGCATACATTTGTAGCAGACTAGTCAGCAGTTTCTTGATTGTCTTCAGCTTTGTTGAGTAGCACATGTGTGGGAGATAAGATAAAAGTTGGTGGGAGTGAAAGAAGTCTGAGACTTGGCAGGGGAAAATTGATAATAAGAGAAGGGAGCAATAAACTCAAGAGAAAAGGACAGTGGAGAGTTGAATGGATTCACCAGAAGATCAATATGAGAAAAGGAGGAAAGTATAATTAATGTAGGATTGACTGCCTGGGAAATTACTGAGGAATGAAGGTAAAGGAGGTTAAAAGGAGGATGAAAATTAGAGTTTGGGGTTATAAGGCAATATATAAATATATATATATATATATGTATATGTAAGTATATAAGAGGTAGACTGATATTAGATTGTGACTAGATAAGGGAATTTCAGAACTTATAAACATGGAAATAGTATGATTGGGTGATAAGATCAAAATATGACCACCTTTGTGTATAGTTTGGTGGGATGGAAGAGTAGTTTATGTGAAATATGCAAGTTGAAGAACTGTGAGGTTAAGGTATTTGAAGAAGCATCAATTTATATTTGGCAGTCCCATACTATGAGGGCAGGAATTGAAGAAGAGGAAAAAAAATACTAGGATCCCCAAATACTAGGACTAGGATCTTAACTCATTGAAGGAAGAAAGGGGTTGTCCTATAGTTCTATAGACAATAGCTACCAGAATTTTGATTGGGTGTTTGGTATTGATTGAGTGAACTTTAAAAGAGGAGACTATGGAGTGATGGTGATAGAAGAACTTGGAAGTGATAATGAGGAACTAGGAGTACTCCAGCTCCCCTACTTTGACCAGTAGTACATCAGGAGAAATAAGTGAAAGTGCAACCAGTGCTGAAAAGGGAAGCTAAAGAGTCAATGCCTTCAGGAGGCATCCAAGACTCAGTGAGAGCCAAAAGATGTAATGAATGAGAAAGGAAAAGATTTTAAAAACAACATTTATTTGCCTATGAATCCAGCATTTCAGGGATTGCCTTAGAATGGAACATGAAATGGGTGGAGAGGACTTGGAGACAAATATGAATAAGGAGTTGAGCAGTAGGAGATAGAATAGGTTTTAAGTACTGAAATTATGGGATTCAGAATCACTGGGATGTGCAGGGTATGACTCCAGGAGAGTTTGATAATCTTTGAATAATGAGCTCCAGGTTAGGCTTGACCTCAAAGTGGTATTGGGTTGAGATGAAAGAGAGCTCAGGTGATAGGAAAAGTTCTGGGAACTGAAGAAATGGTGATATACCTTTTCTTTAAGGGAAGAGACTAGGCTGAGACCTGATAGATAGTGATTCTACTCTTCCTAAAGGAGACTAAAGACCAGTTAGGACTAAAAGTCTATTTTATACGGAACAATTTGATAATTCGGGGTTGGAAAATTTTTGAAACTACCATTTAACTGCTTAATGTGATACTTTGTCCTTGGAATTCATTTCAGGATCTCTGACTCAAGCAAAACAAAATAAGATATCTGTAAAGGCCTTTGTAAACCTTAAAAAGGTATATAAATGTTAGTTAAGAGGATGATGATGTAGGTTTCATTGGGTGAATTGAGATAATCCTGAATATATCTCCATATTATTTCTTCTCTCTATCCAGAATAAGAAGGACCAATGTAGATTTTCTTCAAATGAGATCATAATATTCCAATTTAAACTAAAATATTTTAGGGATATAGACATTGGGATTAATCAAATAAATGCCTAGGCCATTGAATTATTTCCTCTATAAGCCAAAAACATCAAAACTAAACCAAAACTCAACCCTAGATATCAAATGATGTTTGCAACCATTTCGTATTGATGAACAGCTCACCCATGAGCTTTAATGTATATTATTTATAAATGCTATAACCTTAGGCTCCTTTGTTTTTCATTAACTCCAAGAGAGTCATGTAATTCTAATGACTTTTTACTGAATCTATATCCCTTTTCTTTTTTCATAGTAGCTTTTAGAGAATTCTTAATATTTCAACTGCTGTTGTGCAGATTCAAAGAAAATAAATCACCTACTATGGAATATGTTTGCTTCAATTTAAGAAAAACTATATTCAAAAATTGTAATTTCAAAACCAAATACACAGGGAGCAGTAGCATAATGGATAGAGAATCAGCATTGGAGTCAAGAAGACCTCAGTTCAAGCCCCACCACTGATATATTCTGGCTGTATGTGTTCAGACATGCCACTTAAATTTTCAGTGCCCCATGCATCTATTTAAGAATGTAAATTTTATATAAGTTGATGATCTAAATAGCCTTAATGAAGGAAATTTCCACAATAGGAGGTCCCTTCAATGGTGATCACAGATTTGAATTTATATCTATGTAGCTATCTATCTACATATGAAGAAAAGTATGTTATTACTCTGGTCTTTTGGTGAAAAAGCCAATAACTTGTTCCCAACTAGTACAAACCTTTTTTAAAAAATATTATTACTTAAACTTTAAGACTATGTTTACAAGTTGAATATGATGCATTTTTCAAATATTTGTTATACACAACCATTTTGTTTTTTCAGAATTTAAAAAAGGGGCAATACACACACACACATACACAAATACCTGCCCAACTGACATTTCTGGAAAAGATCCTTCCCTTTCTGAGGGGATTTTCAATAGATTCTTTTAAATCATGACCTCCTCTAGTACATGTTAAATGCTTTCATTTAAGAAGAAAAATGAATTTAAACTGACTTCTTAGGAACATATTTCTTAGATCAGTAAAAGGAGAAAAGTTAAAGCTCAGCTTTTATTTTGAAGTTCTGATGACATTAACAAATAAGGAACTACCTGAATGTAGTCAGATTTAAAACTGAAAAGGAGAGGGAAGAATTCTTCCTTATATTGCAGTGAGCATAGCCATACTTGGAGACCAGATTATTCTCATTAAAATGTATTTGTTTATTTTGGAGCAAATACTAGGGAAGACTTTTTGTAAATGCATTTAATCACTGAAGGGCATCTTTTTTTTTTTTGCTTTTCATGTCTAATGACAATTATTATTTACATGCAAATCTATCATTAGCTTTAAATGAAATTGATTTGTAATACCATTGACTATTATTAAAGTTTAAAGGGTTCTGACAAAAGCTTTAAAATGTTTTTTTATGTTTACTTAGTTTTCATTAATATTGTGGAATAGTTTTCCTTCTTTTTCTTGTTTCAAATGGAAGGTATCAAAAGTATATAAACATAATGTTTATTATTGTCATGTTTTAAAATGCTTATTTCAAAATTTACATATGTAATATATAGATAGCTATTAAATATCTCTATGTTAGCGTTGTTTAATCTTTTTGAGTCCTGACATTTGGTGACCTATTTGGGGTTTTCTTGGCAAAGATACTGGGTAGTTTGCCCTTTCCTTCTCTAGCTCATTTTAAAGTGGAGGAAAATGAGGTAAAGGGGTTTAGGTGACTTGCTCATGGTCACACAGCTAGTAAGTGTTTGAGGTCAGATTTGAATTCGGGATCTTCCTGATTCCAAGCTCTGCACTCTCTCCATTGTATCACCTACAATTTAAGGGGTTTTATTATTAAATCTACTTTTAAGAAGTAGGTGATGTTAAAATCAAACTCAAGTGAAGTAGAAATCTGAATAAGCTATACATTTACAGCTTAGGAATCTGAATCATAGAGAGTTTAAGTGACTTACTTAATGCTCCCAAAACAGAAAATGATATTCCATGGGCTTAACTCAGGTCACCTGAAAATTCAAATCTAATTCTTTAAACTGTCCCACATTGCCTCTGGACAAGGGATCCAATACTTTTTTTTTTTTTTAAACAAAGGGAAAATTAGCTTGAACATATCATGGCAACAAAAATTTCTGGACCACCATACTCTCAACTACTGCATTTCTTTCTCTGGGTTTAGTAGGTTCGAACTTATTAAAGTTTCTACACACTATTGGTTCTACCAAGTTCATGCAAAATTTAGTATTGGCCCTAAGTGAGTCCTGACTTAGCTACCACTTGATTTGGATCTGGAAGATCATTGGTACCATGAGGTACTGATGCTGAGCTTGCTGCAAACTCAATATGGACTTGATCCTTTGACATCTTTACTTTTGGATGACTCACTTTTCTGACATATTGAATGAGACCATGTTGTAGCCTCCAAACTCTTTACCTAAAAGAAAAGAACAAACCCAAAGTAAAGAAATAAGGACTGTATGCACTGCCACACATTAGCCTCAGAGGGAAAGGACTGGTCCTTTTACAGTATTTCTCACTATAGTCTCTCACCCAAGAAGAAGCCCCAGATAATGAATGTATCAAAACCAGAAAATAATACTAGACTAAAAATGCACCTCAAGTTCTCAACTATCCTTCCATATCTAATTAAACAACTCTTCTTTATCCCTCCTTGAAGAGATCCCTTCCAGCCTATATAAATCAGATGCTGATCCCAATATATAGATTATTAGAACTACACCATGACTGATCCTTGCCACAAACAGGGAAAGGAAGAGAAGCCAAGCACTGAAATGTTGGTGCCCAGATTAAAAAAGAATGAAAGAACACCTCCTCCCCACCCCACTATGCACAATTGCTTTGTATTTTCATGTTGTCAATGTGTGCTCGAGAGATGAAGATAGAACCCTATTATTAATGTAATCATAATTAACCTGCTTTCTCCTTAAAAATTTGTCTCTTCACTAGTTCCTACCTCCCCACCCATAAACTCCCAGATCAATTCAGTTTCATTTAATATTTTATTCTTATAATTTCCATATTTCCTAATAAATATGAATCAACATATTTAGGTGACAAATGTCAAACAAGTAACTTTGATGTTACAGGACTGAATTGTTGGTAGAGAATCACTGTTATTGTTTGAGAAGGCATTTATTCAGATTTTTGATGTGTCAGAAGGGAAGCCTTTACTAACCTCCACTAAAAACCACACAGAGTTGGAAAAGTCTATATATCTATACATGTTCTTTCATGTCGTCTACTGGTCACATGTAAGTAGGTTTGTAGAATCAGCATTTATATAACCTAGTCATAAACACAATGATGCAGTCCATTATTATATTTTTATTGTAAAAAACATGGAAATTGTGCTGACCTATGATAACAACATAATTCATTGTCCTGAACACTCCAGCTATACTACTGCTTCTCATATCAATAGACTCATTAAAGGACTAAAGATTTTTCTTCTTGAGTTATGGTTCTCTCTTGAACAGTCAATGAAGCCTTTGGCAATTCTCTTGATCCAAACAATTTGCTTCTGTATTTCTAGAGAAGGCACTAGACAAATTGCCTTAGTTTGAAAGAGACCACAGCTACTTGGAAGAAATAAAACAAAACAAAAACAATGCAAAAATGCAATTTTCTTTTCACTGTTGCTCATTATTTCCCATCACTGAGTGAATTTAAGGTTCTCTGAGGTCAGGGTAAACATCAACATGACTTGTTGTAAAGAGAAAATCTTGGTGGTATTTTATTTAAGGTCCGTAACCTTCCTCTACTTGGAGGCCCTGATGTTTTAGGGAACAACAATGTTTAAAAGTAACTTGTCTTAAATTTATTACTTGGATGGCACTTACATGGTTCAATTAATGAGGGGACAAGAGAAAACCTCTTTGATACTCAAAAAATGGATTCACCGCCCTCCCTTTTACTGACTTTGATGTAGGAAAAAAAGTCTTATAAAAGGGCCTCAATGACTGTTGAAAGAACATAGCTGCTTGGAAAATCAGCCAGTCATTGGGTTCTGTAAGGGTTATGTCAATCCATCTATCAGCAAGGATTTATTGCATATCTGCTTAAGTGCATGGCACAGGCACTGGGCTCTGCCACTGGAGTCTGGCTTTCAGTAGGACACAGAATGCTAAGCACATTCAAATGCAGGCAGAAGTGCTCTATAAGCTCTAGGAAAGTTGCTCCTTTTCTTTCTTTCTATGGGTCTGCTTGTCTGTGCTCAGGAGACAGAAAACACTGCCTTTCTTCCCACTTTTTTCCATGTAAGTAAGCCTTCTGTGAGATGGCAGAAAGACAACAAATGGTGCTGGGCTGGGTGTCAGCCAAGTACAGTGGTATTCAGTTTGCACCATGCCAATCCTTTTGTCACTTGTTAAAAATTCAGTGTTATCTCCTCTCCCAAACATTGCAACCATCTGCCTACACATGACATTGACAATGATTATGTGGTAATTGCAGCTGTGTCCCTGATTCCAATTATTATGCTGTGGAATGGCCAAAACAAATTCATTTTCAGTATCAATCTTTTGATTCTTTCTGCATCTCCAACTATTTCCCTTCTCTATCTCCCTCCCTCTTGCACGCATCCAAGCTCCCAGACTCATGGAGGCAGCCCATCTCTTTCGTAAGCTTACCACCAGCTTAGGCAATGGTCAGCCACATGAAACAATGAGCAGAACACATTCTGCCCCCTCCTCCATATTAAATCCATTTTTTTTGCAAGATTAAGAATGTGAATTGGATGTGGACCAGGCTAAGAGTCTGTTCAGTTTACATAAATAGAGCTGAGATAATGTAATAATGAAATAGTCCTACCTTTCTAACTATAATTAATGAAGGGTCAAAGTTTTCTTTAGGGATTTTAAACTACCTTTCAAAGTTATAGGTGTGGGAAATAAGATCCAGTGTGAAATCTAGTTAGGAAGTGCTATCTGTGATACTTTGGGTTGTTCCCTGCCATGAAAAACTCTAGAAATAGGAGCTTTTTTGTGTTTTAAAGATTTAACTACACTGGTCCTCCTCCCCTTCTCCTTCTTCCTCTTTTACAAAAGTGAGTTGTGTATTCCTACTTTGGACGTCTGTTTTATGCTAATAAATATTTTTTAATAGATTTACCAATCAGACATGAATCTATAATTCCCTAACAAAACAGAAGCCATACTCATAGCAGGTTTCTGACTATATGATTTGGTATATTTCCTTTAAAATCTATTTGATTTGATCCATCTCAAATACACAAGAAGGGTGGGAGGTAAGACCAGATCTTTCTCATAAGAAAAGGAAATCAGAGGGATTAGGTAGAAAAGGTCTTTATTGTTTCTCTTGATCAGTCTTTATAATTAATCTGAGACAGACATTAGGGAGTACCTTGTTAATGTATCAGCATCCTGAATAATAAAGACATAAAGTTGTGAAAATATGAGCTAAAGAAGCAAGGCTAGAAGTGCTATGATGCCTTCTCACTTTCTCTTTTTATAATATACCTCATTTTCTCCCTTCAGTCCAAATTCTGCCTATGACTATTTCTTTGGAAGTCTTTCCACTCTAGGGCCTTCCAGTTTCATCATTTCCAAAAACCAGTTGCATTTATGAAGATATAAGGAGTTACTTATTTTCACACATGTAGTTTTTTATTAAGAATTTTATTTTAGATTCCATGATGAATTAGATTTCATTGATTTAAACCTTTCTGAAGCAAATTATATGCCAAATGTAAAGAGACATTAACTTTCTCCATGGTCTAGGACACCCAGACTACAAAAGAAAGTTACAACAAAAAACCATGAAGCCTACCCTGAATTCACTTGGAACTCTCCCCTGCCCCATGCTACTGGCAGTAAGGCTGAAATAACAGTACCAAGGATCTGATGTCATACAGACTTACAAGAAAACCCAATCCTACCCTCCACTCCCCACTCTCTCCTTTCAACACCAAAGAGATATTGTCTCAAGGCAATGGAAATCTGCTTCAGCCTTTACAGAGAGATAGTCTTCTAGCAGTAGTGGTAGTACCCCAGGCTGTAGATGCTTTCTGGAGATATAATAAATAGCCAGCACCTGGCTATAGCATTGTATACTATAAAATAATTCTGTAGGAGATCAGAGAAACTGAGGGAAGAAGGTAAGATAAATTTCTGGGTTTAAAATTTCATGGGCCAAGATGATGGAGTACAGACTAGGGATCCAGCAAGATTCTCCCAATATACCCCTCAAAACAACATTATCACCTCAGAATTTTTGAAAGGCAGATTTAGCAAAAGGTCAGAGGGAGACATTTTTCTAGTCTAAGACAACTTAAATCACCGAGAGAGGTCTGTAATACTTGAGTGGGTGCCATTAGCAGCAGTTTCAGGAGCTCTCAGCTCAGAGATGGTAAGGGGGTCAGACAACCAATCAGAAAGAAATTACAAGGAACCTTTTGCACATACTAGTATAGCTGATGTTGATCAGCAACTCTATTTCCAATAAATTGTTCTGGTACATAGTTCCTTGAGAGAGAGGCCCTGGTCACAGTTCTAAGGCCAAGAGGAACATTAGTACTGGTGGTTACTCAAGAGCAGGGGCCCTTCCTGGGAGCAGACCAGAGATCAGTGGCCAACACCTTTCCCTGGATCATACCATCATTGAAGTGCTAAAAATTTTCAGATCCTCTGAACTATCTCTGAAAATAGCAAAAAATGTCTAAAGATTGGCATAGTGCCTCCCTTCCCCCAGATGAGCAGAACCTAATTTTTTAAACAATATTTTATTTGATCATTTCCAAACATTATTCATTAGAGAAAAGATCATTTTCTTTTCCTCCCCCCACCCCCTCCCATAGCCGACGCACAATTCCACTTGGTATCACATGTGTTCTTGATTCAAACCCATTTCCATGTTGTTGGTATTTGCATTAGAGTGTTCATTTAGAGTCTCTCCTCAGTCATATCCCCTCAACCCCTGTAGTCAAGCAGTTGCTTTTCCTCAGTGGTTTTTACTCCCACAGTTTGTCCTCTGCTTGTGGATAGTGTTTTTCTCGAGCAGAACCTAATTTTAACAGAAAGTTCAAAATAAAGAAATAAGCTAGAAAAAATGAGCAAACCAATTTTTTAAAAAATGAGGCCATAAAAAGATTCTATATGTCATGGAAGACCTAGTCATAAACTTAGAAGACAATGATGTGAAAATAGCTGCAAGCAAAACCTTTAAGAAAAATGCTAACTGAACCCATAACCAGCAAAAATTCATGGAAGAATTAAATAAGGAGATAAGAGTAGTTGAGGAACAAATGGGAAAAGAACTGAGAATGATGTAAGGAAATTATTAAAAGCAAATTAACAGCCTGGTGAAAGAGGCACTAAAATATTAAAGAAGATTATTTCTTAAAAGATATAGTTGGCCTAATGATAATAGAGACATGGGAATTCTCAGAAGAAAATAACCCACTTAAAAGCAGAATAAGCCAAATAGAAAAAGAGTTGTAAAAATTCACTGATGAAAAGAACTTAAAAAATAGAATGGCCAAATAGAAAAGGGGTATGAAAATTCACCGAAGAAAAGAATATTTTAAAAAAGAATGGGCAATTAGAAGCTATTATGTCCATGTTACTTCAAGAAACAATGAAACAGATTTAAAAGAATAAAAAAAAAAGAAAATGTGAAATATCTCAGTGGAAAATTGGAATTGACCTAAAAAAAAAAAAGATTAAAGAGAGATAATTTAGCAATTATTGATCTATGTGAAAACCAGGATTAAAAAAAAAGAACCTAGACATCATATTTTAGATAATCATGACTATAGTTTCCCTGATTATCTTAGATATAGAGGTTAGTAAAAATTCAGAAAATCCAAAATCCACTGATAATCTCCTAAAAGAGATCCCAAAATGAAAATTTCCAGGAATATGTAGTTAAATTTCATAGACCACAGGTCAAGGAGAAAATGTTATAGGCAACTAGAAAGAATTAATTCAAACACTGAGGAGTGATAGTTAAGCTTACATGAGATTATCAGTTTCTATGTTAAAGGAGTTGAGGATTTAGAATATGATATTCTGATGGATAGAAGAGCTAAGATTTTTGCCAGTAATTATTTATACAGAAAAACTGAGCATAATCCTTAAGGAGATAAAAAGAATATTTAATGAATTAGAGGACCACAAAGTGCTCCCAATACAAAGATTAGATATTGTGAAGATTGGATTTAGCTATCTCCTGATTGAAACAATGAAGATACTTAGGCTTTATTTATTGTGAAGATAAAATTGTAATCTCCTGATTGTAACAATGAAGGTACTTAGCTCTTCCTTTATAGTGAAGCTAGAATTGTAAGCTACAATTTATTTTTAGATTTTAACTTCAAAAAGGTGTTAAGTATCTATAAAAGGTGAATTTACCAAAAGAGGTGTTAAGTAACCAAAAAAGATATAATCTAACCAGAGAAGGTGAGAACTAAAGAGTGGGTAGTCCTGGAGAAAAGTGTCTGCTGTGATTGGTAGACATGAAATTTAGGGGAGGTGACACAAAAGAAAAAGATCTTTAAAAAGAGGACCAAAAGGCAGAAGGAGAACATTCATTCGGGTACTGACTCAGAGGAGCAACTGGAAGACGGACCCTTGAGGAGTAACTGGAATATAGACTCCCAAACTTCTTTTAGACTGTCACCATTGGTGAGTGAAAAGCTGACTTAGTGACCCCACCTTGCAGGTAAGACCCATTTTCTTGAGACTCTCTTCCCCTGGCTGGGGCTTAGAGAGTCTAACTGGTATCAGAAGAAGGCAGAGTGTTCTTTCTCTCTCTCTCTCTCTCTCTCTCTCTCTCTCTCTCTCTCTCTCTCTCTCTATATATATATATATATATATATATATATATATATATATATCTTCCTTCTATGTAAATATTGTAAATAAACTAACATAAATTCCATTTATTTTAGTAATTCATTTTGGGATTTAGAAATTAAATCCCTGGTGACCACCTAATAATATATTTCAGAGTCTCAACCACAATTAATTTTAACATATATTTTGGCTGACCAAGTTGGTTGTGACAAAATACCCTCAATCTTCTTAACTTTCCTAAACTTTTTCTTTACTGTGACTATCCTTAAGTCAGCTTTTAATAGTTTATTTTGATCAGCTGTAGAGGTAAGTAAACTTGTTTTTTTTTCCCTTTTCTCTCCTTAAATTAGATAGAACACAGCTGTTTTAATCTTAGCAAGAAGGCCCTAAGGTCCTACCTTGGAGAGCTGTTTCTAAATCTTCCTTGTCTTAGGGAACAAACAACCCAATTAGCTGATCCTCACTGGCAATACTAACTGACTGAGGTCTTAAGAAGCTGTGAGAAAAACCTGGAAAAGTAGCTCTGCTAGAGAGAGTGATTGTAGTAAGTTTTAGCCTTTTCTTGTTCAGACCTTTTCACACAAAAGATTTAATTGAATTGAAACTTTAAAAAGGACCACACCCAAACACCTAAAAAAATATGGTTACAGCCAGAACACAACTTAACAACTGGATTTTCAGTAAAATGACCAAAATTGGACAAACATTGCTCTTTGTCTATTTCATAATTCCAGAGAATGTATGGAAGTGGTTATACTCCACAATGCTCCTGGTTGGGATTTTAATTATTAAAGCTGTAATATTGTATCTATTTTCCTTTAAGAAAAAACTGGAAAATGCCATACATAAGCTAGAGAATCAGATGGGAGAATTATGTCAGTCTCCCCTTGAAAAACCCATTTCTCGGTCAAACCGACCAACTGTTACTTTTACTACTCAACAAAATGCGGAACAAAAAGCTCAACTTGAGTTTATAGAAAACTTAATAAAATTATAAAAAGGTAAACTTGAAAGAGTAATAAAGCAACTTAATGGAGTTGAACTCTTTACATTCTTATACAGGAAGATGATACATGTAATCCCTAATAACATTATTATTATTAGGGCAGTTAAAAGGAGTATACATAGAAAGCATTAATATTAGCCAATTGTGTTGGAATTATCTTCAAAAAATGAAAGGGTGAGAAAGAGGAATGCACTGGGCAAAGAGGAAAGGGAAGTATAGAATGGGGAAAATTTTCTCACATGAAAGAGGCATGCAAAAATGAGCTTTTATGGTACAGAGGAAAATGCAGGGGTGGAGTGGTAAGCAATGCTTGAAATTCACTCCTGTCAGAGTTGATTCAAAGGGGTTAGGTTTCTGTATCCAAATGATTATGTGCATATGTGTGCAAATTGAAGTATACCCTTCTTCACTTTATTTCTACTATGAATTTTTCCTCTAAGTGTAAGCAATATGTGTCTTTTACCACATGATGAATATATGCAACCAATATCAAAATACCTGGGGGGGGAGGTGGTAGAAGGCAGGAAGAGAACATGGATCATAAAATATCAGAAAATTATTCTTAAAAATTGTATTGATATGTAATCTGGAAAAAATATTTTTTAAAAAGTGCAGAAGACAGCATTTTGCATTGTTATTCAACATTCTCTATAAAAGAAACAACCAAAGTATACGTTATACCCAGAAATTCAGTTTCTTATGAAACCATCTTTCCTTATGTATTGAAATGTATATTGTTATTTTTATTAATTTTATAATAAATTTTACAATAAAATGTAAAATAAAATTTTAATAAAGATGCAGGCTTGGAAGATCCAAATGCAAGTTTTAGAATTCCCTTTAAAGGTATATCCTATGCCATTCAATTAAATTCATTAAAATTTATTAAGTGCTTACTAACTTCCCTTGCTTCTTTTAAGTCTCAATTAAAATTTCATTTTTTTATTGGAATCCTTCTCTAATCCCTCTTATCTAGTACCTTCTGTCTCTTAATTCTTTCCTTTTTTCCTGTCAATAGCTTGTGGTATATATATATATATATATATATTTTTTTTTTTTTTGCATGCTACCTTCCTCATTAGATTGTAAACTTTTTGAGGACAGAGACTATCTTTTGCCTCAGCATGTATCCTTGGTGTTCCAGACAGTGTCTGGTACATAGTAGACACTTCAGAAAATTTATTGATTGATTAAAATAACTGCTATGTGCAATGCAATGATCCAGAACAATTCTGAGGGACTTATGAGAAAGGACACTTTCCAGACCCAGAGAAAGAACTGTGGGAGTAGAAACACAGAAGAAAAATAACTGCTTGATAACATGGGTTGACGGGGATATGACTGGAGATGTAGACTCTAAACTATCACCCTAATTAAAATTAGGGTGACATCACCCTATTATCACCCTAATATCACCAAATATTAATAATATGGAAATAGAGCTTGATCAATGATACATCTAAAACCAAGTGGAATTGCAGGGTTGGCTGGGGGGAAGGTGGGGGCGGGAGAGAAAAAACATAAATCATATAACCATGGAAATTCTTCTAAATCAATTAATTAAATAAAAAATTTCAACATCCCCCCCCCCCCAATACTGCTATGTGCAAGGCATGAGGGAGAATAAAAGAAAAGAAAAAAATACTACCAGTTAAGAAGATATTTTATTGGGGAAATATAACTAATCAACTCTAATAGAAACCATACTTTGTTTATATTATGTGTATAATTAATGTACAAGAACATCCTAAAAATTAGATCATTGAAGAATTCATAGGGGGAGAAGATAAGTATCCCAGTGGATTGAGAGTCAGGCCCAGAGACTGGAGGTCCCAGTTCAAATCTGGTCTCTGATACTTCCTAACTGTATGACCCTGGGCAAGTCATTTCACCCCCATTGCCTAGCCCTTGCTACTTTTCTGTCTTGGAACAAATAATATAGTATTGATTCCAAGACAGAAGATAAGGGTTTAAAAAAAAAAACAATTCAGGATTAGTGTCACCTAAGTGAACCATGAAGGAGAGCAAAGTTTATGAGAGATGAGAGAAGGTCAGAATATATTCCCAACATGGTGGCTGGCATGGTCATAAATATGTGAAGGGGAATGGACACTATGAAATAAAATCAGACTGGTTATTATAGCCTATAATTCCATTTTGAAATAATACTGTTAAAACAACATAAATAAAACTCCCTGTAACATCTTTCAGGTACTGGCCTGCTGAGAGCATGTGAAATTCCTCTGTTTTGCCTAAGGTTGCATTTTTATGGAACCATTTAATCCCAAGAGGCACGGTCTGGGTGTCCGCACTCCTTATGATAAACACGGCTTTCTAGTTTCTTTAGAGGTTACCTAATTGCTTTTCTATCGCCTCTTCCATCCCTTTTCCAAGCATACATTTGTTCCCGACACTTCTCCAAGGTGGGATCTTTTTCTCTTACACGGTGTGGCAGTACTGCGTAATGCCAGGAAATCTGGATGTGACTTTCTAGTTATTCGGCCTTTCATCTGTTAAGCTCCCACATGTACTTTTGAAAGCGCTCCAGTTTGAGAAAGAAAACCCTCCAGGAGAAGGAAGTATCCGCTTCATCCGCCTTTTACTCAGGTAGCCAGCCATAAAGTTCCTGGAGGGAAAGCTCTAAGGGAACCAGCCGGAGGTGATCCCAAAGAGAGAAACGGTGGCTTCTATAGCTTGATGCTTAATCTGTCCCCTATAGAAATGATAGGAGACTTTTATCTTAGAGAAAAATTAGGTGATTTAGGCGGGGAACAAGCAGATAGACCCCTGCAGTAGCCGCTGAGGCTACTGCTCTGCTGTGACTTGTCTTGGTGGTAAATGCAATTCTGTGCGTGACATATGTGAGTTACTGGCAGAGATAAACTTCACTAATGTAATGGCTTCTGGGGACAGTTCAGACTTTCCTTTCAGTCTCTTAAACTGTTGTTACCTTGCCATGCTGGGCTTCATTGTAATGGCAATGCTTGATCTACTGCACTTAATGATCTGTCATCGTTTCTATTATCTCCGGACAAATGAGCTCCAGGCTGAGGCCTGGCATACAAAGTCACAAAACAACTGTAGAGGCTTTTGACACGTCTTAGAACTTTATAATTTAGTATGAAAACAACAGTACACATATTCTGAATACTTTGATAAATGTCTGTCACATAATTGCTTTCTTGCCTTTGAGTTTTCCCATCCTAAAATTAATTTAATAGACGCAGGAACTAGAACATCCTAGAATGCTAGAGAAATAATTTTATTGAATAACACAAATATAATTGATTCACTCTATTTAAAATACCTTTTTTTTTCTGTCAAGTGAGTTCTAATGGGTAGTGATTATAATTTCTAATGCTCTTTTTCACAGTATATTAACATGATAATCTTATGGAAAAGGAATAATTTATGGCATTTACATGAATTTTTCCTTCAAATATACAAATTATCTTCACCTAAGATGATGTTTTGTTTTGTTTTGTTTTGTTTAAAGATCTATACATTTCCTAGAGTCATACGTCTTAGACTGGAAGTGACATGAGTGATTTTTGGGTTTCTCTCCCTTTATCTCAGAGTAATGGAAATGGAAAACAAGATCAGAGAGTTGCAGAGCTAGGGTTCAAATTTAGAACCTAGGACTCAAAATACAGGTATCTCTTCCTTATACAACACTGAGCACCTTTTAATCTAACCTTCATAGTGGATGATTAGAAGTAAATCTTGTGTTTAAGGGACGCTATTCTTTGGAAGGGATTTCTATGATATTTTCCTAGAAACAAACAATCATTTCTAGGAGTAGAGTTAGCCAAAATCATGGCCAGGGCGAAGTATAAAAGAAGATGGATGGTTCATCTTTGGCGCCTTCCCACTTCCTTTTCCGCATCTTTTTTTGTCTTCCCTCTTTTCTCTAGGACCTCCACTACCACTTGAAGATAATGTCCACTTGAAAACATTAATGTCTTCATGGCCCCAAAGAATGCTGTGATAATAGGAGAACTTCAGGTAGCAGGTCAATCTAGCAAGAGTGAGCAGAGCTAGGTAGGATCCATGAAGATACATGATTTTCTTTCTCTGGAAGATAGGACAATCAAATTATCACTTCATTTTCCTCTTCTGGGGCTATTTTTCCCTTGACTGGTAATGAATGTGTAGCCATAGCATTAGACATTGAATTCTGACTCTGTCACTTACAAACTGTGCTTTGGGTTATAAGATTAATTTCTTTCTAACCCTTTGTTTTCTCAACTATAAAATGGGAGATATTTATATTCCTACTACCTATTTCACTTTGTTATTGAAAGGGAAGTAATTTGTTAACCTTCAGAGCTAAGTAAATGTAAGCTATTATCTTTAAGAGGGAAGGTGATAGTTAAATAGGTGAGACAGGCTAGTAAACAGAGCACAAATAAAAGGGGTGGTCAGGGATTCATGTCTCTAAATAAGAATTCCAAGGTAGCATAATAAAATTGAAAGGCATAGTGATCACTATGGCTGGGAGCCATCAGGCCATGACGCCTTGACAGAGTCACATGTGGTAGCTAAGGAAGCCACAGAGTGGCCCTTGGCAAGATGTGCTTGCCCACTCAGTCCCCCTTGAATGGCCTCTCTCGTCAATATCCCTTACCTGTGGAATTGAGATGATTACTATTCCCCCTAGTCTCAGAAGGAATAATGCAAGAGCAAAATACCTAATTCTCTAAAACATCACCAAAAGATCATACCCTCAAATCCTATCCCAAAAGACTATCAAGGGTTAACTGTTACTTAGATACATAAGCTACAGGCCAAGCGCAAAACTTTCCCATTCACAGAAACCTATTCTCATGAAGCCAGCACACAAATCAATCATAAAGGCCCATACAATAAGTACAAGTAGATCAAGCTTCAATATGCCTCAGTGACTTGACTTCGCAAACCAGTAACTTGCCAGTGGGAAACTCCCTAGTAAAAACCCTGAAAAATGACCAGTCTAATATTAAATTTGAATTGTGTTCCCAGTACCCCTCAATCTCAATGATATGATTGTTGGATTGGTTTTTTAAAGAATTATTGATTAATTATTCCATTTTATTAAAAGCAATAAGTAATTTTCCTTGATTATTTGTAAGCTCCAAACTTCTCACAGGGTAATGAGAAAATTAAGCCACCTATGATGAAATCATTTATCTTGTATGCTATCTGTAATCACAATATAAGAATATAGGATGTTTATCAAGTGATTTGTTAAAAGTTAATGTATCACTTTTCCAATTATCTCTCTTTGAACATGTGTTTTAGGTAATGTATCTGTGTGCCAAGAAAATGGGTATAAAAATAAACACTAGGCATGGGGATGGTAGAGCAGCTATCAGATGCAAAGCAGTCCCATGGCCCTAATGATTAAGCTGTCTTCTGTTTGTTATTTTTTTGACTGAAGGTTTGCCACCTTTCGGGTAGCCCTGGAGTCATGAGTGAGGCTGGATCCTGCCCTTTGCATTAATGGATGAAAGGAACAACAGCTATTTAGAGAGTTATTTCAGAGACATTTATAGCTAAAAAGGACTTTTGATGCTATTGTTACCACATATCTAATTTCCTATGAATCTGAATGCTACTCTATAAAATGTGCTTTTATGTGATGGTCTAATGATCCTACTTGCTATTACTTTGTTATTGCTAATTTATTCTTAGTGAACACATGATAGCTCCCAGTGGTCACTACTATTTTTTTTTCTCCCTTGAAGACTTAGGAAATAGAAGAAAATTTTCTTGGGATCCCACTAAATTAATAAATTCTGTATTTTTTGGAATTTATCTTCTTTGCCTTCTTGAAACTCATGGTGTTCAAGAGTTAAAAAAAAAAGACTATTGACATACAATTATATCTCCAGGTATTTCTTTAATATTTTAGAATATAATTAATCTAGAAACTGGGGATTATAATCCATTTACAGAAGCAAACTATTTACTTTCTATCTCATGTATATTGGGCCTCAGTTTCTTTTTAACAATACTTATGTCATTCTCAGTTTGGAGTTCATTTTCTTAGTAAAAGTAGAATTCTTTTATTTCTCATCAAATTTTTCTATTGTTTTATCTCAAGGATCCTGTATCTTCCTTAATTTCCTTAGCATTTTCTTCAATTTTTTGTTTGAATATTTAATCTTTATACTATCCATGCTATTTAAAAATATCTATTTATCTTTGGTTATAGTCCTCTTTTTCTATGTTTTGTATTTTTCCTTTAAAAATCTATGTTGATGGCAGAGTGAACTTGGAATCATATTTTTGCCTTTCATTCTTTTGGCATTATTTACTGTTGTATAGTAAGCATTCATTTTTAGAGCCATTTACCCCTCTTAAGCAGTTTCCTTTTGCCCAAGGAAAACTATGTAACTTTTCTCTAAAGTCTTAGAAAGCTATTTTTAATCTTTTTCATTCTGCCCATGTCTAGTTTCACTTTCTTTCAATGTTATGAATTCCCAAATAATTCCTCTCCGATGTTCTCTTTCCTTCAATATATAAGTGGGTTTCTATCCCTACCCTGCCCCAATTAATCACAGAAGGTCTGGTAGCTAGAATGAATTAATAAATCAATCAAATTCCAAGCTAGTTCTCTGACCAATTTGAAAGGGATAAAGAGCTCTAGACATTGGATAAAAGGATGATGACATGACACAGGGAATATCTTGTAATTTGCTGAACATCTTGGACATCACTAAGGCATCCATATAACTAGTTTGAATCTAAACAAGCATTAATTTTTTGTTCAAGTCTCCTAGTGAAGGACTTATGAAAAGGAGTTATGCCTGGTGGTAAATGGATAGTTTTTTCATTCTTACATGATACTTGAGTTTGAATCCCAGTCTTGTCATATCCTACATGTATGACTCTAGACAAGTTGTAAAATTTTTTTGTGCCTCAAATTCTTCATCTGTAACATGAAGAAATTGGACTAGCTGGCCTCTAAAATCCTTTTAAAGTCTGAACGGATGATAATCCTAGAATCTTGTGAAATTAAACAAGTCATGGAGTAGGTCTTGCCTGTATTTCCAGAAGACAGAAAAACCACTGGGGCAAGGTAGGCTGTCTGCCTATAGATTGGTCCCTCCTAACTCCTAACTCTAGGCTTATGGCAGGAAGTCACAGCTGGACCATCCCTATCTTGGGACGTGGGGGATGATCCAAAAGGAGGGGCATATCTTAACTAGACTGTCAAATTTTCTCCCAACATTATCTGACTACCTGACAATTATCACATGATGAATCTTCAATAAGACTTTCAAAGCATCTGTGATTTCATTAGCACAGAGATTTCCTGTTGTAGAAACTTTCAACCAAAGCAGATAACATATCCAAAGAATGTCACTAGCCCACATAATAAACTCCATTTGCTCTGTATTACTTTTCAGGATGAGATATAAAATCCCATTTGACATTTAAAGCCTTTCGCAGACCAGACCTTCCTACTTTTCCAATCTTCTTAGACTTTACTTTTCCCCCCATATTCTCTGATACAGATAAGTCACACTGACCTTCTTGCATTGATTCCATAGATGCATTCAGTGCTCTGACAGTGTATTTTCACTAGATGTTCATTTGCCCAAAATGTTTTCCCTGCACCTCTGTGTTTTCTGGTCTTCCTATCTTCCTTCATGACTTGCTGAAATCACACCATCTGCAGAGTCCTTTCACTATGCATTTTCACTGTTAGTGCCTTCCCCCTGAGAATATCTTCATCTATTTTGTATATTTTGTATGTACAAAGTTGTTTACATATTGTCTTACCTCAGAACAGGAGGTTTATTAAAACAAGAATTATATATAGTATTTATTTGCTTCTCCATTGCTAAACACAGTGCCTATGTACATAGGAAGCTTTTTATAAATGGTAGATCATATTTTACTTAGTAAATACATATTACAAAGTGACCTGAGTCACTTATATTGGAAGCGTTGGAGGCAAATTTCAGCTCCAGTCTTGCCAAATCCAAACCCAGCCCTCTATCCCTTATTGTGTATTTTCTCTGAGTTCTTTAAGATAAACCAGCTTTAATTATTATCTATTTTATTGTTCATGTATGAATGATTAAAAAAATTATGGTCTGATACTCACTTGTTTGGCTTTGCTATCAGCAACAAGGGAAATGAATATTTTTATTATCACATGTGTTTCATTACACCATAATTCAGTTTATTTTTTTAAACTTGGGTTATATACAAAATTATAAAATTGAAGTAATTTTAAAAGAAATTTTTGACTATTATTAAACATTCAGACCTGCAATTTTATTAGTGTAGGGATGAATTTTGGCAGTGGATCTTTAATTTAAATGCCTTGAAGAACTATTTCAGACAATGAGAGGTTAAATAAATGGTTCAGGGTAACATAAACAATAGTTTGTATCAAAGGTAGGACTAGAACTCACTTTTCCTAACTCAGAAACCAGCCGGACTTTTTTTCCACAATGTCATCCAGACCTTTTATCCAGGAATACATGTTTCTAAAAATAGAATGCATGAGAAACCACCTTTTCTGCTTCTAGACTCTTGTTTGAAATTCCCTGTCATATAAACATCCTTATTTCATACTATAGAATTACCAAATAGGTGAAAATTCGATAGTTGGAAATTCTAATTGCTTTAAAGTCCACAAAACTCTTCACTATTTTAAAAGACTAACAATGTCACAAATGGATTTATTATTAATTCCTTCCAGAGCATCACTCTATGTGACATGTTAAACAGTACCAATTTCAATTTATTTCTCACCTCAGGGTAACCTCGAATCTTAGATTAATGTCATTTGATAACTGAATGCAATTTTGCATGACATATTTTCAGTTGCCACAGACAATGCTTTGATGAACGCCTTTAAAGTAGAATAAATAAATCTCTTATGCTATAAAACAAATGGCCTGGTAAGCTTTTTGCAACCACAATGAATATTTTCAGGAATGAAAATGTCAACAAGAACTTCCAAAGATAATTAAAATCTCCCACTGGTGGTCCTTTATCTGTACACAATACTTTGGGTCACATTCAGGATAGATCCTTCCCTCACATCTATACAGCCAGGTGCAAATAATGGCTTGGGTGACTCACATATAAGTGAAAGAATTGTCTAAATTTTAAGTTCCATCACAAAGCCATGGGGATTCATTGAAATGGGTTTGACTCTCAAGTCAAGAATCCTTGAATTGTCTAGAACACACACAAGCACACATGATCAATTGCATCTTTAAATAAAGAGCAGAAAGTACAATGTTCCTGTAACTTTGAAAATGGCACTTCATAATAGAATTTCGAAGCACTTCATCACCCCAATAAAGTGACTCATATTCCTTGACAGCCTCTTTGTTTTGCTTCATTTTAAGCATACTAAGTGGTACAGGGTTAGAGAGCTGGACCTAAACTCAGGAAGACCTAAGTTCAAAAGTAGCCTCAGATTCTAGCTGTGTGACCTTGGACAAGTTAGTTATCTTCTGTTTTTCTCCCTTTTCTTAACTGTGAAATGGGGAGAATAATAGTATCTACCTCCTAGGATTATTGTAAGGATCAAATTATTCTTGTAAAATTTTCTATACATATGTATGTGTATTATTATATTTTATGTAAATTTGTAAAGCATTTTGAGTTAATTGAGGGTACTTATATAAATGCTTGTTTCTTTCTCTCCTTCCTCTTCCCTATAGGAATAAATGATATCTTGAAACTTATATCAACTATAAGTTCCAAATGAACCTACATTCTTAATATAAATAAGCATAGAAACAAATTATAGAAACATAGAAAAAAATCTACTAGATATATAGAGATAAAAATACAGGATCAAAGAAGATAAAATGGATGATTTTGATTACATCAAATTATTTTTTTCTCACAAAAATCTAAAGAGGCTAAGATTTAAAGATAAACAATTAACTGGTAAAAATGATTTCAGCATGTTCCTCTGATAAAGATTTCACTTCTAAATATATGTAGTTTCAAAATTGTAATAAAAATATCCATTTTCCAATTGATATGTGATCTGAGGATATGAACTGGCAGTTCTCTAGGGAAGAAAGTGAGGTTATCTATAGCTATATGAAAAGTGCTTCTAATCACTACTAATTAGAGAAATGCAAATTAAAGCAATTCTGAGATTTCGCTTAACGCCTACCATATGGGCAAAGGTGACAAAAAGGGGAAATCGATAACTTTTGGCAGGGCTAAGGAAAAATAGGCTTATTTATATACTGCAGATAGACCAGTGAATGAATATGATAATCTGGGAATCCATTTTGAATTATACATAAACAGACACAAATGCACGCACAGAAAGTATATTCCATTTGACTCACTATAGAACTGCTAGAGCTATTCTCAAAAAAAGATCAAAGAAATAGGAAAAATGCTATAAATATGATATTTATATCAACTTTTTGTGGTTACAAAAATAATACAACCTAAAAGGATACCTATTAATTGAGGAATGGTTGAATAAGTTGTGGAAAAGGCTGTGAAAAACTATTATTGTGCTATTAGAAATTAGGAAATAAATATTTTTGAACAGTACAATATTTTTGAATGGCATAGGAACTGATGCAGAGTGAAACAAGAACCAGAAGGACATTTTATACAGTAACATTAATATAAGGATGAACAATAATATACATTTTTATAAACATATGAAGACTGAGATGAGCAGAAACAGAAGAGCAAGAATAAGAATAATGTAGAGACAAACAACTTTGAAAGACTGAAAAACTACAACTGCTAATAATCATTCATAATTCCATCATGTTCAATCATGAAATATATTATCTACTGTTTGACAAAGAATTGACAGATTTATGATTCACAATGAGTATTTGGGTATCCTAGGAAGTAGGTGCTACTATTTTCCCAATTTTACAAATCATATACATACATACATATGTGTAACATTTTGTGTACATGTGCATATTCTGTTTTTATAATATACAGACTATATATGTATATAATATTTTATACATATATGTTATGCATTTGTATATATGTGCATATACCTACATGCATTTTGCTGTTATCACCACTTTTTGGAGATAGATTGCATATTTTCATCATCAACCATATGGAAACATGGATAATTTTTTTTATCAATTGTAATTGTGAAATCTTTCAAAGTTGTTTATCTTTACATTGTATATGTATATTTATATAAACAAATACATATATATGTTTATGTATATATACACATTCAATAAAGGAATTTGTTTTCCTTGACTATGCATCTTTATTAGAAAGAATTTGCTTTTATGTTCTATTTTTTATTAATAAACTGAGGAATAAGAGGGAGAAAAGATATATTTTTATTAATTTTAAAAATAATTAAAATAGGTTGAGGGGAACTACTACAGATGTAGAATATTGCATGTACTTTCAGATGAGGTCACTGCATTGATCTTTATTGTTTTACTTTGCTACAAGCATCCTCTCTCTTAGTAAAGTCATATGTACATGTTTGTAGTGTAAAAACAAACCAATTCAACCAAATAAAAATAATTTTCAAAGTAATGCAGGCATATGAGGAGTTTCCTTTTTCTGAAATTTCTTCTACTAATGGTTCCTCATATTTCTATGACTTTATTATTTATTCTCTAAGAAAGAGTTGTCAAAAACTACTCATGTACTGGCTATATCTAGCAACATTCCCAAGTGCCAACAGAATCAGATTAAAATATAATTGGGAAATATTTATATTTCTTTATGATTGGAATGGGAAAGTCCCAGATATCTGGCTGGGATGGGACTTCCTATCTCTTTAACTGAGGATGGACTTTTGTGCACTTTGTTCCAAATGAGGGTCCCAGGAATAAGAATTTTTAATTATTATTCTGTAGACCCTACATCTGAATTACAGTAATGAGACTCCTAAATCCAGAGTACCACAAGATGCCATCATATGTCATTTTCACATATGGTGCTATTTAATTTATTTTCGTAGATGAATATATATGTTTTTAGTCTTGGGAGAGGTTTTCAGGACCTGTTTTTCCCATTATTTATGGCCAAGTTTTCAGTATTATATCCCCAGATTTTATTTTTAGATCAAACTATCCCCTAAGGATGTTCATCAGCTTCTAAAACATTCATTTAAAAATTACCATATCATATGGAATCTGCATTATGGATGAAAATTAACTAGCTTCACAAGAATAACCAAAATCTTCCAATATTATCTATAAAGAGTGGCAGTTCCAAGTTATAAATGGTTTCTTCTCTCCTTCTTTAGTTTGATTGCCACTTGCCACTGCCAAGGTCATAAGGAAAAAAAAAATAAAAACAACAACCAAAACAATAAGGGGATAGTTACTTAATAATCTATAGTTTTTAAAAGGAGAGGAAAGGACAAAGTTATTTAAAAAAATCTAAAGGTATTTAACTATAGGGAAGGATGCAGCATCTCACTTGTTTTCTCACTCATCATTTATATACTCAGTCTCATTATCTTTTATTTTGCTATATTATCTGAAAAGCCACCCTTTATAGACTTTTTGGATAAGTAGACATTGCCTTTTTTCTTTCAAACCCAAACCAATACTGTGTATTGGTTCTAAGGCAGAAGAATGGTAAGGGCTAAGCAATGGGGGTTAAGTGACTTGCTCAGGGTCACACAGCTGAGAAGTGTCTGAGGCCAGATTTGAACCTAGGCTCTCAATTCACTTAGCTATCCAGCTACCCCTAACATTGCCTTTTAAAATACAAGTATCTTTGAGAATTTTAAGGGAGCCATTAATTCAGTCATTTACATTGTATATTGCCATTTACTTTGAATTATTACAGTCAGATTGTTCTTACAATCAATTAACTAATTAAGGGTCAAGCATTTATTAAATAAGTCTGATTTGTGCCAGACATAAGGGATAAAAAGACACGGTTAAAGTGTATACTCTGTCCCCAGAGAACTTACATTTCATTGAAGGATATTATGTGTACATATATTAAAAATGAGGACCAGCTAGAAGGTAGAATGGAAAGAATTACAGCCCTACCTAGAATCAAGAGGGCCTGTATTCAAGGCAGCACTTACTAGCTCTTTGAGCCTGGGCAAGTCATTCAACCTTGTTTGCCTCAGTTTCTTCATCTGTAAAATGAACTGGAGAAGAAAATGGCAAACCATTTCATTAACTTTTCTAAGAAAACTCCAAATGGAGTCACAGTCAGACACCATGAATCAACCAAAAAAAAATATTCAAAATGAGAGATAGGGATAGATATAGATACTAGACCTGGAATTTCACTAGCATAAGGAACTTGGGTGAAAAAATTTCTCTACCAGTAGAAAGGGCATATTCTCTGCAGTTTATAATCTTTGAGAGTTATCTGGGGAACTGAGTTATTTGTATAGGGGCACAATACCATTGTATATCAAAAGCTAATGGACACAGTTCCCTGGTTTTAAGGACAGTTCTCTAATGACTATTTCAAGACTGAAATACATATATCAAAATATGTACATGGTAATATATGTTGGAAGTAGAAAGTATTATTAGTTGAGGGAGAAGGTATCAGGTAGGGCAAAGGCCAGAGACCAGAGATGTATAAAGAAGAGGAAGAAGGTTAATTTGGCACAACCCAAGAAGACAGGAAAAAGAGTAATGTATAATAAGATGGGAAAGGTGGGTGGTAATCAGGTTGCATAGAGCCTTAAGTGCCAAAGAGGATACAGAGACTGCAATGACCTCTATAGCTACTGGATAAGGATATGTCAGAATAGCAGTTTGGCAAATGAGTGGAAGATGAATGCAGGAAAATCTTCAGCCAGGGACAACACTGAAGAGGAGACTATTGCAATAGCCCAGAAGAGAAGTATTGAAGGTTAATATTTCAGAAAAGTCATTTTAATGATAGACTATAGTAGGTAATTTTGAAGTATAGGATTTAGGGAAAAAGAAAAGCCTGGGCAGGATTCTTAAAACAGGTGGGCATTTAGGCTCTAAGAAAAGGATACAGAAATTCAGGTGTGAGAGTGCCAAAGACAAACTATATGCTATTAAGATTTTTTTTTTTTGCCTGATGTTAGTTCTATACAGAAGGAGAAAGGAAATATTTCTTCTCTTGGTTGAGTGAAATAGCATAATACATAAAAGATTTGGAGTAAGAAGATCCACTTTACATTGAAATTTTGCCTTTTACCAGCTAGAAGAACACAAAGAAGTCACTTTTTTTTCTTTTTTTTAAGCTTTTACCTCTTCCATTTAGGATCAATACTAAGTATCAGTTCCAAGGCTGAAGAGTCGCAAGGGTTTGGCAATTGGGGTTAATTAATTTTCTGGGATCACACAGTTAAGAAGTGTCTGAGGCCAGATTATTTTTTTTACTTCACCAATTATTAAAAAGCTCAAATGAGATTTTATATATAGGTAACATCCCCTTGTAGCATTCTCTTGCACACTTCATTCTGGGATGGAGGTTCAGTACCCAGAGGACTTGGCTGCTACTGCTTTCGGAGGTCTAGAAATATCTTGTGGGTTTATTTTATTCTTGGAGACTCAGATCTTTAGCCAATTCAATTACTTGAATATCCTAGCAAGATATATAGTAGTTACCAAACATTTCCCCAAATATCAGGTGAGTATTCTCCCACAAGAAAGCCCAAAACATAGGTGAGGGGAGAGTGGACCCACATTTAAAACAATGGGAATGAAGCACATGACCTGGAAATAGGCATAGCTAAGGCAACTCTGGAACTGCAGGTCTGGATGTCCATCCTCTCCTGAGAGAGCCCTCGCAATGTCAGCTTTAGGTGATGAACACCAGCTGGGCTGGCTCTTCACAGGACAGTGACTGCCCAGCACTGCTGAGGAGGCTAATTGCTGTTGGACAGCATCCACCAGGCTGGGCTCTGCTGCTGGGTTCTTCAGGGGAGAGTCAATGGACAAGTTGATCTACTAGCTTCCCTGGTTTGCTTTTTGATGGGCAGATGTAACCTTTTCCACCTTCAGCCAAAGCTCTGGCTGAGTGAAACTACATTCTCTTCAGCTGGAAAGTTGTATTTGCATTGTTGTTGTTATTGTTGTTTTTCCCCCAGTTACAGCTGGGGTTGGCAAACTATGGCCGAAGCGGAAAATCCAGCCTGCTGCTTGTTTATGTAATGCTCACATTAACATTAGTTCTTACAATTATTTAGAATATTTTTCCATGATTACATGATTCATGGTCCCCTCTTCCCCTATTTTCTTCTCCTCCCTCCCAAAGACAATAAGCACTTCCACTGGGTTATACATGCTTTATTTTTTCAAAACCTATTTCCATGTTATTCATATTTGCAATAGAGTGATCCTTTAATATCAAAACCCTTTGCACTACATGGTCAATCATATATTTTTCTAATGTATTTCTGATTCCACAGTTCTTTCTCTGGATGTGGATAGAGTTCTTTCTCCAAAGTTCCTCTGGATGGTCCTGGATCATTGCCTTGCTACTGGTAGAAAAGTCCATTACACTTGATTGTACCACAGTGTATCAGTCTCTGTGTACAATATTCTCCTAGTTCTGTTCCTTTCACTCTGCATCAATTCCTGGAGATCATTCCAGTTCACATGGAATTCCTCCATATCTTTATTTCTTTCAGCACAATAATATTCCATCATCAACATATACAACAATTTATTCAGCCATTCTCCAATCGATGGACACCCCTCATTTTACAATTTTTTTCTACAACAAAGAGCACAGCTATATTTTTGTACAAGTCTTTTTCCTTATTATCTTTTTGGGATACAAGCCCAGCAGTGGTATGGCTGGATCAAAGGGCAGGTAGTCTTTTAAAGCCCTTTGGGCATAGCTCCAAATTGCACTCCAGAATGGTTGGACCAATTCACAACTCTACCAGCTGTGTATTAGTGTCCCAATTTTGCCATATTCCTCCAACATTTATCACTTTCATTTGCTGTCATGTTAGCCAATCTGCTAGGTGTGAGGTGATACCTCAGAGTTGTTTTGATTTGCCTTTCTCTGATTATAAGAGATTTAGAACACTTTTTCATTTGTTTATTGATAGTTTTGATTTCATCCTGTGAAAATTGTCTATTCATGTCCCTTGACCATTTGTTACCTGGGAAATGGCATGATTTTTTTTTCTACATTTGACTTAGTTCCTTATAAATTTGGGAAATTAAAAATTGTCAGAGTTGTGTTATAAAAGTGTTCTCCCATTTTGTTGCTTTCCTTCTAATTTTGGTCACATTGGTTTTGTTTGTACAAAAACTTTTTAATCTGATATAATCAAAGTCATTACTTTTACATTTTGTAGTGTTCTCTATCTCTAATTCCTTCATTTCCCATAGATCTGATAGGTATACTAATATATGTTCACCTAATTTATTTATGATTTCACTCTTTATATTTAAGTCATGTACTCATTTTGAATTTATCTTGGTATAGGGTATAAGATGTTGATCTAAACATTATTTTCCCCATACTGTTTTTCCAATTTTCCAAGCAGTTTTTGTCAAATACTGAGTTTTAACCCAATATCTTGGGTCTTTGGGTTTATAGAACACTAGTTTGCTTAGGTCATTTACTCCCTAGTGTATTCCATTGATCCAACCTTTTGTCTCTTAGCCAGTACCATATCTTTTGATGACCTCTACTGTATAGTACAGTTTAAGATCTGGCATTTCTAGACCCCCATCACATTTTTTTTTCATTATTTTCTTTGATAGTCTTGATCTTTTATTCTTTCAGATAAACTTTGTTATAATTTTTTTCTAATTCTATAAAAAAGTTTTTTGGGCATTTGATAGGTATGGCACTGAATAAATACATGAATTTGGGTAGAATTGTCATTTTTATTATATTAGCTCATCCTACCCAGGAGCAGTTAATGTTTTTCCAATTGTTTAGATATAGTTTTAATAATGAGAAAAGTGTTTTGTAGTTGTGTTAATATAACTTCTGTGTCTGTTTTGGCAGAAAGATTCCTAAATATTTTATATTGTCTAGAGTGTTTTTAAATGGAGTTTCTCTTTATAACTCCTTCTGCTGAGTTGTTTTTTGAAATATATAGAAATGGTATTGATTTATGTGGTTTTATTTTGTATCCTGCAACTTTACTAAAGGTGTTAATTATTTTCACTCGCCTTTTAGTTGATTTTTAGGGATCCTTAAGTATACATCATAGCATCTGCAAAGAGTGATAGTTAGTCTCCTCATTGCTTACTTTAATCCCTTCAATTTCTTTTTTTTCCTCTTAATTGCTACTACTAGTGTTTCTAGTACAATATTTAATAAAAGAGGTGATAATGAACATCCTTGCTTCACTCCTGATCTGATTGGGAAGGCTTCTAATGTATCCCCATTGCAGATGATACTTGCTGATGGTTTTAAATATATACGGTTTATTATTTTGAGGAATGGCCCCTCTATTCCTATACTTTCTAGTGTTTAGTCTAGGAATGGGCATTTTGTTAAAGGCTTTTCCTGTATCTATCGAGAAAATCATGTTATTTCTATTGGTTCGATTATTTAATTGGTCAATTATGTGGATGGTTTTCCTAATATTAAATGATCCTTGCATTCCTGGTATAAATCCCACCTGATCATAGTGAATAATGCTTGTGATCACTTGCTGGAGTCTTTTTGCTAGTATTCTATTTAAGATTTTTGCATCTATATTCATTATGGAAATTAGTCTGTAGTTTTTTTCTCTGTTTTTGGTTTGCCTGGCTTTGGAATCACTACCATATTTGTGTCATAAAAGGAATTTGGTAAATCTCCTTCTTTGCTTATTTTGTCAAATAATTTTTATAATATTGGGATTAGTTGTTCTTTAAATATTTGGTAGAATTCACTTGTGAATTCATCTGATCACGGGGATTTATTCTTAGGAAGTTCCTTGATGGCTTGTTCAATTTCTTTTTCTGAGATGGGATTGTTTAAGAATTCAAATTCCTCTTTTGTTAATATGGGAAATTTATATTTTTGTAAATATTCAGCCATTTCACCTAGATTGTTATATCTATTGCTATATAATTGAGCAAAATACTTCTAAATAATTGCCTTAGTTTCCTCTTCATTAGAGGAGAGACTGTCCCTTTCATCTTTGATACTGTTTCTTTGATTTTCTACTTTCTTTTTTATTAGATTTACCAGTACTTTATCTATTTTATTTATTATTTTCAAAGTACCAGCTCCTAGTCTTATTTATTAGTTCAATAGTTCTTTTTCTTTCAATTTGATTAATTTCTCCTTTAATTTTTATCTGAGAATTTTAAATTTATTCTTTTTCTAATTTTTTAAATTGCAAGCTCAATTCATTGATCTCTGCCCTCTCTATTTTGTTGGCATAGGCACTCAGCAATATAAAATTTCCCCTAAGTACTGCTTTAGCTATATCTCATAGGATTTGATATGATGTCTCCTCATTGTAATTTTCTTTACTGATGTCTATAATTATTTCTATAATTTCTTCTTTGATCCAGCTGTTTTGAAGATTTAGATTATTTAATTTCCAATTAAATTAAAATTTGACTTTCCATGGACCCTTAGTAATTATAATTTTTACCACATGATCTGAAAAAGTGGCATTTATTATTTCTGCTTCTCTGCATTTTTTTGCAGAAATATTTTCTATGCCCTAGTACATAGTTGATTTTTGTATATGTACCATGTAGTGCTGAGAAGAAGGCATATTCCTTTTTATCCCTGTTAACTAAAATTTTTCTATCATTTGATTTACTTCCCTTACTTCTTTCTTATTTATTTTTTGGTTCAATTTATCTAGTTCTGAGAGGGGAAGGTTAAGATTTCCCCACTAGTATGGTCTTACTATCTATTTCCTCCTTGAGCTCCTTCAATTTTTCCTTTAGAAATCTAGATACTATACTATTTGGTGCATAGATGTTTAGTAATGATATTGCTTCATTGTTTATAGTACCTTTTAACAAAATGTAATTTCCTTCCTTATCCCTTTTAATCCAATCAGTTTCTGCTTTGGCTTTGTCTGGTATCAAGATTGCTACTCCTGGTATTTTTGTTTGTGTTTTTTTTTTTTACTGTATATGATGCATAATATGTTCTGCTCCAGCCTTTTACCTTGAAACTATGTGTGTCACCCTGCCTCAAATGTGTTTCTTGAAAACAAGATATATTAGGATTCTGGTTTTTAATCCACTCTGCTATCTGCTTTCATTTAATGGATTAGTTCATCCCATTCACATTAAGCATTATGATTACTAACTATATATTGCCCTTCGTCTTATTATCCTCATTAGATCCTGCTCCGTTCCCTTTCACTCTATTCCTTCTCACCAGTATTTTGCTTTTTGTCATACACCCCCTCCAGATTCCCTCCTTTCTATTACCCCCTGCTTTCCTTGTCTTGTTCTCCTTCTACTTCTCTGTAGGGTAAGAGAGAATTCTATGCCCCACTGTGTATAGTCATTTTCCTCTCTCTGAGCCAGTTACAATGTAAATAAAGTTTAAGCATTGCCCATCACAACCCTTATCCTCCCTTCTCTGTATTGACTTATCTTGCCTCTTTATCTTATATAATATACCTTTGTCATTTTTTGGTTCTCCTTTTTTAATTGGTCCATTTCTTCTTGCATCACTTTCATTTCTCTTCCCCACTTTTCCTCTGTCTCTAGTAATTGGTTTTTGAAGGCTGTTTTGAGCTCTTTCAGAATCTGTGTCCAATCCATATTTTTTATTTTGTACTTTGGGTGTGTTTCTTTTAATTTCACTGTCCCCTTCTGGGTCTACACATTGTTTTTTAACTCCATAAAAAGTCTTTAGAGTTAGGTGTTTTTTTTTTATTTGTTTGCTCATTTTTCCTATCTAATTATAGGTAGGTTTTGTTTTCTGTGGAGTTAGGTTATGCTTTTAAACTTCAGTCCTTCCTTGATGTTATTTTTGTCTTATTTTTGGGGTTGTTACTAGTTTATTGGATTGTCTGAAGCCTGAGAGCTCTGAGAGTCCCTTCCCCATGCTGATTCAATTGATCCTTGAGATACTGATAGCTCAAAGGCTTTCTTCAGGTTTGGGTGTAAGCTTTAGATGTCAATCTACACTTGATTAGATCACCTTCTGATCAGATTCTAGCCCCAAACTTAGAATCCTTTTTTTTGTTTTGTTTTGTTTTGTTTTGTTTTTTGGTCTCAAGGTGTTCTTTTTTTTTGTTTTAATTTTATTTAGTCAATTTAGAATATTATTCTTTCCTTACAAGAATAATATTCTATCCCTCCCTCCTCACCCACCCACCCTTTCTGTAGCCAACATGCAATTTCACTGGGTATTATATGTGTCCTTAATCAAAATTTTTTCTATGTTGTTGATATTTGCACTAGGATGTTCATTTAGAGTCTATATCTCCAATCATATACCCCTCAACCTATATAAACAAGAAATTGTTGGGGTTTTTTTTGGTGTTTCTACTACCACAGTTTTTCCTCTGAATGTGGATAGTGTTCTTTCTCGTAGATCTCTCAGGGTGGTTCTATAAATCTTGAAATTTCTCAGACTTGTGAATGTTAAAAATTTCCACATTGAGGAATCCTCCATTGGAACAAATTCCCTACTGGAAACATTTCCCATTTTGATGTGAGAACTTGCCAGGATCAGAAATGGGAGGACCTCTACTCCACCCGTACTTAAGACTGCTTTAGGGGAGAAAACTCCTTGCTAAACAATGAAAATACTTGGACCCATGCTTATAATAAGGCAAAGAGTTCTTTGAACATGCCTGTTTTTAAGAATTGATACAATGGAATGCTAGGTACCTAAAAGGGTCGGGCAAGTTTTCTCTTAATGAGATTAGTTGACAGCTGTGTTTTCTCTGGTTCAGACTTACTGAGGGGATTAGTCAACACAGCAGTATTTTCTCTGGTTCAGAGTTACTGAGGAGGTTAGTCGACTTAGCAGGAATTCAGATGGGCTGTCTTTTAGAAAACATCTACGGTGATTGATAGATGGAAGAACTTAGGGGAGGTGACATAGGAAAAAACCTCCTATATAAGAAAAGGAATCTCTGGAGCAAGGGATCCTTGGAGGCTTGGAGAGGCTTGGAGATCCTTGGATCCTTGCAGATAGTTCAGGGTCATTGCATTGCCACTAATGGAGAAGTACATTAAATTCGATTGTACCACAGTGTCTCAGTCTCTGTGTACAATGTTTTCCTGGTCCTGCTCCTCTCACTCTGCATCATTTCCTGGAGGACATTCCAGTTCACATGGAATTCCTCCAGTTTATTATTCCTTTGAGCACCATAGTATTCCATCACCAACATATATCACAATCCAGCTATTCCCCAATTGAAGGGCATCCCCTCATTTTCCATTTTTTTGCCACCACAAAGAGTGGAGCTATGAATATTCTTGTACATGTATTTTTCCATATTATCTCTTTGGGATACAAACCCAGCATTGCTATGGCTGGATCAAAGGGCAGACAAGCCTTTTAGTGCCCTTTGTACATAGTTCCAAATTGCCCTCCAGAATGGTTGGATCAATTCACAACTCCACCAGCAGTGCATTAATGTCTTAACTTTGTCACATCCCCTCCAGCATTCATTACATTCCATTGCTGTCATGTTAGCCAATCTGCTAGGTTTGAGGTGACACCTCAGAGTTGTTTTGATTTACATTTCTCTGATTATAAGAGATTTAAAACACTTTTTCATGTGTTTATTAATAGTTTTGATTTCTTTACCTGGAAATTGCCTATTCATGTCCCTTGCCCATTTATCAATTGGAGAATGGTTTGATGTTTTTGTACAATTGATTTAGGTCTTTATAAATTTGAGTAAATAGACTTTTGTCAGTGTTTTTTGTCATGAAGATTTTTTCCCCAAATTTGTTGCTTCCCTTCTAATTTTGGTTGCATTGGTTTTGTTTGTACAAAACCTTTTTAACTCAATGTAATAAAAATTATTTATCTTACATTTTGTGATTTTTTAATAACTCTTGTTGGTTTTAAAATCTTTCCTTACTCAAAGATTTCTTATGTATACTATTTTGTGTTCACCTAATTTACTTATAGTTTCTTTCTTTATATTCAAGTCATTTACCCATTCTGAGTTTATCTTGGTGTAGGGTATGAGATGTTGATCCAAATCTACTCTCTCCCATACTATCTTCCAAATTTCCCAGCAGTTTTTATCAAATAGTGGGTTTTTGTCCCCAAAGCTGGGATCTTTGGATTTATCATAGACTATCTTACTGAGGTCACTTACCCCCAGTCTATCCCATTGATCCTCCTTTCTGTCTCTTAGCCAGTACCATATTGTTTTGATGACCACTGTTTTATAGTATAGTTTGAGATCTGGGACTGCAAGGTCACTTTCCTTCACATTTTTTTTCATGATTTCCCTAGATATCCTTGATCTTTTGTTCTTCCAAATAAACTTTGTTATGTTTTTTTTTTTTTAATTTAAAACCCTTAACTTCCGTCTTGGAGTCAATACTGTGCATTGGCTCCAAGGCAGAAGAGTGGTAAGGGCTAGGCAATGGGGGTTAAGTGACTTGCCCAGGGTCACACAGCTAGGAAGTGGTAAGGTCAGATTTGAACCTAGGACCTCCCATCTCTAGGCCTGGTTCTCAATCCACTGAGCTACCCAGCTGCCCCCTATGGTTTTTTTCTAATTCAATGGGTATGGCACTATAAGTAAATTAGCTTGGGTAGGATTGCCATTTTTATTATGTTAGCTCTTTCTATCCATGAGCAATTGATGTTTTTCCAATTTTTTAGATCTAGTTTTAATTGTGTGGAGAGTGTCTTGTAGTTGTGTTTATATAGTTCCTTTGTTTGTCTCGGCGGATAGATTCCTAAGTATTTTATATTGACTAGGGTGATTTTAAATGGAATTTCTCTTTCTAATTCTTGCTGCTTAAATGTGTTGGAAATAAATAGAAATGCTGATGACTTATGTATCCTGCAACTTTGCTAAAGTTGTTGATTATTTTGACTAGCTATTTAGTTGATTCTCTATGATTCTTTAAGTAAATCATCATATCATCTGCAAAGAGTGACAGCTTGGTCTCCTCATTGCCAATTTTAATACCTTAAATTTCTTTTTCTTCTCTAATTGCTACTGCTAGTGTTTCTAGTACAATGTTAAATAATAAAGGTGATAATGGGCATCCTTGTTTCACTCCTGGTCTTATTGGGAAGACTTCTAGTTTATCCCCATTGCAGATGATGTTGGATGATGGTTTCATATAGATACTGTTTATTATTTTTAGGAAAGGCCTTTCTATTCCTATGCTTTCTTCTATTTTCAATAGGAATGAGCATTATATTTTGTCAAAGGCTTTTTCTGTATCTATTGAGATAATTATGTGGTTTTTGTTGGTTTGCAAACCAACAATGTGGTCAGTTATGTGGATGGTTTTCCTAATATTGAACCATCCTTGCATTCCTGATATAAATCCTACCTGACCATAATGAATAACCCTTGTGATAACTTGCTGGAGTCTTTTTGCTAATATCCTATTTAAGATTTTTGCATCTATTTTCATTAAGTAGACTGGACTGTAGTTTGCTTTCTATGTTTTTGACTTTCCTGGCTTTGGAATCAGTACCATATTTGTGTCATGAAAGGAATTTGGTAGAACTCCTTCTTTGCTTATTCCATCAAATAGTTTGTATAATATTGGGATAATTTGTTTTTTGAATGCTTGATAGAATTCATTTGTGAATCCATCTGGACCTGGGGATTTTTTCTTAGGGAGTTCTTTGATGGCTATTTCAATTTCTTTTTCTGATATGGCACTGTTTACATATTCTATTTCTTTCTCTGTTAGTCTAGGCAATTTATATTTTTGTAAATATTCATCTATATCACCTAGATTGCCATATTTGGTGGTAGTAGTCTCTCGGTAACCAAGGATGACGATTGTCTTTGTGCGTTTTTGTGCACAAAGACACTTGTGCATGAACATTTAAGTGGAAAAGTCAATGCACAGAGACAGTCCCACTCTCTTGGCATTGGAAGCCTGGGTCCATTGGCATGAAAAGTCGTTACACCTGGAGACTTCTTCAGCTGCATTGGATGGCCGTGTTGTCTTTTGTGCTCCAACATGCCCTAAGCACCCCACAGTGCCTTGCTGAGTCGCCATCTCAGCCATTGAAACTTCTTGTTGGTTTCTTCCACCTGTTCTGCCGAAAACAGTCTTCAGATGCTGGGTGAGCAAAGCCCTAGTTCACCAGGGATCCATGACAACCCGATGGCTACCCTCACAAGGTTTAGCCAGCCTGTCAAAGCCGTTGCCCGGGGTGTGGCTGCTGCCACATGCTAGCAGCTACTAGGATCCACAAGTGAGAGCTGGGTGTCAGTTGAGGGTCAGAGGCTGGAAAGCTGCCCTAGGAGGGCATGACAAGCCCTCCATACCAAAGATATTATTCCTCCATGAGCACCCCATATACCCGATTGCCGTATATTATTGCCATATAATTGGGCATAATAATTTTAATGATTGCCTTAATTTCCTCTTCATTAGAGGTGTTTTCTTTTTCATCTTGGATACTGTCAATTTGATTTTCTACTTTCTTTTTTATTAGATTGACTAGTACTTTATCTATTTTATTTGTTCATTCAAAGTACCAGCATCTAGTCTTATTTATTAAATCAATAGTTCTTTTACTTTCAATTTTATTAATTTCTCCTTTGATTTTTAGGATCTCTAATTAGTCTTCATCTGGAGATTTTTAATTTGTTTACTTTCTAGATTTTTAATTAGCATGCCCAATTTATTGACTTCTGCCCTCCCTAATTTGTTAATATATGAGCTCAAGTATACAAATTTCCCCCAGTACTGCTTTGGCTTTAACCCATAGATTTTGAAAGTTTGTCTCATTATTATAATTTTCTTCAATGAAATTATTAATTGTTTCTATGATTTATTCTTTAACTAACCGATTATGGAGAATCATGTTGTTTAATTTCCAATTAAATTTTGATTTGCATCTCCATGTACCCTTACTAATTATCATTTTCATTGCATTGTAGTCTGGGAAGGTTGAATTCATTATTTCTACTCATTTGCCCTTGTTTGAAATGTTTTTATGCTCTAGTACATGGTCAATCTTTGTAAATGTACCATGTACTACTGAAAAGAAAGTATATTCCTTTGTGTGCCTATTTGTTTTTCTCCATATATTTACTAACTCTAATTTTTCTAAAATTTCATTCACTTCTGTTACCTCTTATTTATTTTTTTGGTTTGATTTATCTAGTTCTGTTAGAGGAAGGCTCAGGTATCCCACTAGTATAGTTTTTCTATCTATTTCATTTTTGAGCTACCCTAGTTTCTCCTTTAGAAATTTTGATGCTATGCCATTTGGTGCATACATGTTGAGTACAGATATTTCCTCACTATGTATACTGCCTTTTATCAGGATATAATTACCTTCCCTATGTCTTTTGACTAGATCTATTTTTACTTTGGCTTTGTCAGATATCATGATTGTGACTCCTGCCTTCTTTTTATCAGTTTTTATCAGCCCAATAGATTTGGCTCCAACCTCTTAGTTTAACCTCTGTGTATCTACCTTTCTCATATGTGTTTCTTGTAGATAGCAGATGGTAGGGTTTGGGTTTCTAATTGACTCTGCTATTTGCTTGTGTTTTATGGGTGAGTTCATTCCATTCACATTCAGAGTTATGATTACCAGCTGTGTATTTTCCAGCATTTTGCTTTCTACTCCTAGTCTGCCCTTTCTTCTTTCACTCTTTCCTTCTATGCCAGTGTTTTGTTTTTAATCAGTCCCCCTAATTCCCACCCTTATTTTACTTTCCTTTCTACTCTCCTCCCTTCTTATTCTCTTCTTATTTTCCTTACAATCTTTTTAAACTACCCCCACTCTCTCCCTTCCTTGTATTGCTTCCCTCTCTACCAGTCTGTTTGTTACCCTTCTAATTCCCTATAGGGCGCAAATCAATTCTCTGCCCCAATGTATTGGATTGTTCTTCCCTCTTTGAGTCAATTTCAGTGCATGTTAGAACTGAGTATTTCATATCTCCAACCTCTTTACCCTTCCAGCGTTTTGATGTTTTCCCTGCCTCCTGCCATGTGCTTCTTTGTGAAATATAAATTGTGTCAAAGAAGATCTTCCCCTCCTCCCTCATCAGTAGCTTGATCTGTCCATTAAACATTCCTGACATAGCACAGTTGTGTCAGGTTTGTGTCTGCATATGTGTTGTGCGTCAATAAAAGTCAGGGCTTTTGACTTAAGATAAGGGATTCAGGGAAGAACCAAGAAGAGAAGGAAGAAGAAGGAAGTCAGTAACAGAGCAGGCAAGTTTGGTGGAAGGAGGAAAAGATATGCAGGCTAGGGACCATATGGTCTGGTTACTTATAGGAATGATTGTCTACCCTTACTAATAATCTTTGTAAAATATATATCTGCTTAGAAATATTATTAATTTTTTACAGAATGATGAACAACTTTGGTTTAAAAACGAACCCTTAATTTTCTTGTGAGGGAAATTTTAAATAAGTGCTTAGCTTAGGTAAGATAAAAAAAAAAAAACAGCTTCATTTTGCTGGCCTGCCTTTATATGCAAAATGGACCTTGGCGAAGCGATGGAACAGGCCACTGTTTTTCCCAGATCAGATTACATTGGATTAGTGAGGAAAGCTCCTTCCCAGGTGGCATCCCTTCTCCACTCCCACCCCTTATTTTTCTTTAGGCTTGAATAGGGGTGAAGGGGCCTTTTTGCCCATACAGAATCTGGTGGATTTTAGGACCCATCAGGGACTCCTGCTCTTTAACTTTCCACAGCAGTCAAGGTCCTAGTGTTCCTTCCTTCAGCCTAGTGCAGTGCAGGGTGGGGGGAACCCCTTGAACAGATCCTGGGGGGTCTTGGTCTGTGGATTAGAGTTAGGGCCTCCCTAGGGGAGTAGAGAAGGGAAAGGACGCCTTTGCCCAAAACAGAACTGGGGAGCCAGGCAGGGGAGCAGCTGTTTTTCCACCCAAATTATTAAGAACTCTCCCCACATAGTTCTCCACCCCTTGTAATATTTATTGGGAAAGGAAAGGGAGGATTGAAAAAAACGGGATAAAGTGAGGTTTGTATGGGGGTATGGAGGAGAGAGGGGAGAGAGGGTATATTGCCCGGTGCGGCAAGGGAGGGAGATGCCCCTTGCTGAGAGGAAACAGCACATTTTAGATGAGAATAGGTTGGTAAAGGACACAGAAGGATCCTATGTGCCCCCTGGCAATTTGACTTTCCTGGGCATGAAAAAAGCAGACTCGTGTTTCTTCCCAGTCTCTGTACTCTCCACAGATGCATAGTCAGCACAGCCCAGTGCATGGGGGCCCAAGTTGGTTTTTTTTTTTAAGCTAAAGGGCACTTGAACCCAACATCTTTCCCAGCCCAGTGTCTGCCAGACTTTCCCTGAGTGCCACACCCACTGGACCTCTGTTGCTTCGGACCTCCTCAGAGACACCCATTAAATTAATCCTGGGGGTTCTTCCAGGCTGTGGAGCAGAGTTAGGCACTCCCTTACTCCCCCTACTTTGAAAAAATGTGTCCACTGCCTAACCTCTTGGGGAAGGGAAATTGCATTTTTACAAGGAAGTTCTATTTGAATTTTTCTATGCCCTTCCCGACCCTCAAACTTTCCTTGCAGAGTGATTGCCTTCTTTAGTGTATCAAAAGCCACATTTTTTTCTTTCTCTTTATCTGACTGCTTGCTCAGATAGGTCTTCCCACAGGTGCCTTCCACTCTACACGGATGTATAGCACTACCTACTGTCGAGAATTAAAACTATAGGAAAATAAAAGAATTTCTTTGCTACTACTACTAGTGATCTAATGTAATGCTATTAAATTGAATAAATTTAAATAAAAGGATTATTAATAAGAATTATTAATAATATTGAATATAAATTAAAACTAAATTTCTAAAATTGAACAAAGCCAACATTAAATTGAATTAAAATACATGCAATATTAAGGAATAATTTTAGAACACAATAGTATTAATAATACTATCAATAACAATGATCATTAATTTTCAATAACTATTATTAGTCACTATTAATTTCTAATGGTTATTATTGATGATTAATAACATCAATGATGATAAGTGCATATTATTAATAACACCATATAACTGTTATAATATATGCATGTTGCTATTAATTATTAATAACAACAATTATTACACTAAATACACATTCATTATTGATACTATTGCTGTGCAATAATTACTGTTTCTTTAAATTACCTTTTTGTTTTAAATCTCCTCTTATTGCCTTCCATAACATTGATGAACTTTGTGTCTCCATTTTTTTATGTTTTAGGAACTTTTCATTGTTTAAGCTGACCATTTACCAATACTCAAACTAGCTTAAATAGGACATACAGACTAGACAATATAGGGAATACTGCAGCACCTCAAGGGAAATCTGGAGATATTCCTTCTGATTCACCCCTGCATACATTTTTAAATTCCTGGAGTGATCCTAATCTGCCTAATGAGAACTGGATGACAAAGGAAGAATCTAGAAAGCTTTGTAAGGCATGGATAGACATATCTTTTACATGGTCAAAATATGGTTCTTTTGACTTCAAGATCTTAAAAGAATTGAAGTTAGCTATTAAAAACAGAAATTCCAAAGATCATACATATTAGTATTTATGGGCATATCATGTTGATAAATTGACCATTCCCTTCAGTTAGGAAACCTTTTTTTTGGAACCAAATCATTCTAGCCTAACTCCCTCAGTGAAATCTAGCAAGAAACACACTTTATCCTCCCACCTAGCCTGTGAGGAAGTTTCTCCTCATACTGACCCAAACTGGTACTTGAACCCCTTAGCTCCTCTCCCTGTTAGACCTTGCTCATCCCCTACTCTTCCCATCTCATTTCCCCCAATCTACCTCTCTACCCTAACTACCCAGTGCCCACCCATCTCCTCTATCCCCACTCATACCATCCCTACTTCAATCTATTTCCTTCCCTTCCTTCCTTCCCACCTTACTATGACTCCTCTAGACCTCACCCCTCCTAATCCTCTCTACCTTGTATCTGGTCCCATCCTTCCTCTCTACTCCATCCCCATCCCCATCCCCTCCCCATTCCTCTCTGTCATGCCCCAGCCCCATTCCCAATCTTTTCCCTCTGCCTCCCCACCTGCTAACCAATTCCATTCAACCACCCTACCCCCTTCACCTACCAGCCCAACTCCAGAATACAGGCCAAGCAGCAATTACCACAGATGATACTAGCTGTCCAAACTGAACTACTATGGACCTTGAAGACTTATAAAGAGTGGCAGTTTATACTTTTGAGGGACATAAGGAGAATGAGGAGAACACTGATTTAGTGGAAGCATTAAGGAAGGAAATAAAGGAATTGACTTCTAAACAGGGTGAGAAAGATAAGGAGAATGTTACTTTAGTAGAGACATTAAGGAACAAAATAAAAGAATTAACTGAAACAGTTGGAAAGGTAAAGCAAGGAGAGATCATAGCTCCCTTATGAGAATCCACAAAACAATCACTAACATGTTACCTTTGTGGGAAAGTTGGTAATGTAATTATGGATTGTAAGAAGAAAAATAAGGAGAATAGGAATTGAAATTTCAGGAATAGTAATAGTGATAGGAGGAATAGTTATTCAAATGAGGCAAATCAAAACTCACATCCAAATACCTGTACTCAGTATGGAGGACCCCAGAGGTGTGGACAATGATATTGTGTTTAATGATGGTACTTGGAAGGGGAAGGAACCTTAAAGAGTCTGGGTAATATATATATATATACACACACACACACATATATACACATATATACATATATCTATATAAATATTTATGTCTTGGTATTTCATCCTATATAGTTTGTAACTGTTCCCTCTAAGTATGATTCTTCTAGCTACCCAGGTGATAATAACAATTTTTAAGAGTTACCAATATCTTCTTTTCTTGTAGGGATTTGTATCATTTTAACTTATTGGATCCCTTCAGAAAAGTTTGTTTGTTTATTTTTGGTTTTTTCCCCCTTTCTTAATTACCTTTTGATGATTCTCTTGAGTTCTGTGTTTGGGCATCAAATTTTCTGTTCAGGTCTAATCTTTTCTTTACAAATGCTTGGAGTTCTTCTATTTTTTTAAGTGACCACACTTTCCCTTATAAAAATATAGTCAATTTTGCTGGGTAGTTGATTCTTGGTTGTAGACCTAGTTCCCTAGCATTTTTGGAATATAATATTCCATGCCCTTTGGTCCTTCAGTGTAGATACAGCCAGATCTTGTGTTATCCTAACTGTAGTTCCATGATATCTGAATGACTTTTTCTTATTAGCTTGTAATTCCTTGGTCTGGTAATTCTTGAATTTGGCTATCCCATTCCTGGGTATTGTCATTTGGGGATCAAATACAGGAGGTGACCTGTGGATTCTTTCAATCTCCACTTTCCCCTCTTATTCTAGAATATCAGGGCAGTTTTCTTGAATAATTTCCTATAGGATGATGTCTAGGCTTTTTATTTTGTCATGTCTTCTGGTAGACCAATGATTCTTAAGTTGTCTCTCCTGGAACAATTTTCTAAATCTTCTGTTTTGTGAATGAGATGTTTCATTTTTCCTCATTTTTTTCATTCTTTTGTTTTAGTTTTATATTTTCCTGCTGCCTTGTGAAGTCGCTTTCTTCTAATTGTTGTATTCTGGTTTTTAAAGACTGAATTTCATCCCTGGCTTTTTGGTCATCCTCCTTCTGGTCTGATTTTCTTTGGATTTTCTTTCTTTCATCTTCTTGCCTCATCTTTCATCTTCTTTCCCTGATCCTTCATCTCCTTTGCCTCATTTTCAAGCTGATTAATTTTGACTTTCAAGACACTATTTTCTCATTTTAGTTCAAGTGCCTCTGTTTCCAGATGACTTATCTTACTTTTTAAGTTTTTTCCCAGTTGTCTTCAGCCTCTCTTAATTGTGTTTTGAATTGTATTTTGAGTTTTTCCAAAGGCTGCATCCAATTTGCTGGAGCTTCTGTGTTTTTGCTTTGTGTTCCTTGATCTTCTTCTTACATTTGCTCTTTGTTCTTTGCTTGGATAGAAGCTGTAGATTGTAATTTCTTTTTTCTTTTTCTGTTGTTTGCTCATTTTCTCCCCTTCTTTCCTCCCCCCTGTAGTTTCCTGCATTCTTTCTCCTCTCATTGTGTGTTGGATCTGTGAGTTTGGGCTTTTTTGTCAGCCTTCACCCTTGGAGCTTAGTCAGAAAATCTCTCAGTGAAGTCTGTGGGGGAGAGGTGTTGGAGCTTGAGCTTCCCTGCCCTCTAAGAGCTTGATGAGATTAAGCCCAGCTGAGTTGAATTTGCAGAGCTGGATGTGCTCTGAGGCTAAAACCTCGGGAAGGTGGGGGGGGGAAATATGGAGTATCTCTGATGCTGCAACTAGGCTGTCTGCTCTGTACTTCTTCTCCAATTGCTTTCCCACTGCCTGTGTTCAACACTCTGATCCTGGCACAGCTTTTCCTGCAAGGTACTCCCTTGCCTGCCCAGAGATTCCAGCCTCTGCTGGAGGCTCAGTACTGTGGGTGGGGGAGGGGTCCTTGGACTTTCTTCTTCTTTCCCCTTAAACTCGAGTGTTCTTAAATTCAGGCTTTTGATGGGGCATACCTTTTAAATTGAGTCCAGCAGGAGGGTTCCTTAGCTCTGTCCTATTGTTAGATTTGGTTTTCTGTCCCCTAGGAGCATTTGGTTTTTAAACCAGTAAGGAAGGGTTTTTTAGAGCTCTGAACTTTCGCTGAGTCTATGACGCCATCTTGACTCCACCTCCTCAAAGTGTTTTTGATCCAGTCAGACACACCTTGATTGCCAAGTCCTGGAGCTCTACCCTTAGTTTTGGGCAAAAAAGATCCCAGGGATATTTCCCTTGAGAACTCTGTCTTCATCGTAAGCCCAAGCTGGAATACCTGGCTTCGCTCTCTCTGGGCCCACTTGGATCAGCCCCATTCATCCCAGGTTGCCTTGGGCTCAAGCTGTGGACTTCTCCACAGGTTTGCAATTTCAAGGGTTGTTAGATGTCTTAGACCACTAATTTTCCAGCAGGATCTCAGGGTCTGACTTAGTTTGGACTTAAGTTCAAGAACCTGTGAGAGCAGATGTGTGGTGCAGTGGGGTTGTCTGTTGCTCTTGGCTTGCTCTTCCCTCACTGCTATGCCTCTTGCTAGTTCTGCTTCCTTCTTGCCTCAGTTCCTCAGATGATCTCTGCCTACCTTTTGGGTTTTTCTTTTTTTGACGGTTGTTTCCCTCTGTCTCTGTTGCTTCTTTCACTCCTGTATTCACTTTGTGGTGATATTTTACTCTTGGTTGGAGAGAATTTTTGTAGTGAAACTGTGCTGCTGCCCTAGTTACTCCTCCATCTTGATTTCATTTGTAAATAAATTTTTAAAAATGAAAAAAGGATATTTTCTGACACATGAAAATTACAGTGTCCATAAACAGTTTCAATGGAAAAAAGCCATGTTGCATGTTGTGTATAGCTACTTTTATGCTTTAATAGCAAGGTGGAATCATTGAAATGGTATGTGGCCATTTCACATCTTTCCTCTGCTGTTAGACATGTTACCAACTCCAGGGATAACAGTGTTTCAAATGCGATGTGTATTGCCATAGTGTGATATTTTATTTCTTATTACTAATGCATAGCCATCATGTCAAAAAGTAAAGAAAAGGAAAGTAATTTTCAAACATTGTGCTTTTAAAGCACAGTGGAGTATGGATTATTTATTATCAAATTAGAAGGCAAAGCATTGTGTTTATTATTCATTGAAACTACAGCTGTGTCAAAATGTCAATATATGTCAACATTATCAGACTAAACACTCATCACGAAATTCCCAACTCAGGAAAGTGATGGTCAGAAAAATAAGAAAATGTCAAATAAAATTGTTTGTTAACAGAAGAATTTTTTGAGAAAAATTAAAGAAAATGAAAAATAGTTCTTAACCAAAGAAAGTTTCTGAATGACCCATTTGCTAACCAAATAAGGAAAGCAATTTACCTGTGATTAGTTAATTACATGTTTGATTACAGCAGCCAAAGAAATATGTCCAGAAAAAAATAAATTTAAGACTATTAGTCTTTTGGCTCAATTAAAATGATATACTTATGCTTTGATATCAATATATAGCAGTACCTATTGGTGTGAAAAGACATTTTCAAAGATGAAATATATAAAATCTCATTACAAATCAGCATTGACAAATGAACAATCATTTTGAAACCTAATTAAGGAAAAGTTATATCTCACCAAAATAATGTCATCTTCTCATTCATAGTCCTGTATTATAGATTATGCTAATGTTATTATTATATCTTGAATTTTTTGAATATAATTATGGAAATTTGTTCTCTCTTCCTTGTAGTAAATAAATATTCTCCTTTGGCCTCTTGACTTTCAAAGCCTAAAATAGTTATTATCTCTTACTTTATGGAAAAGACCCTGAGCTAAATAAACAAATGTCTTTTAGCATAGCAATAGCTCAGTGCTTAGCACAGTGCTAGGCACATAGAATAGGAGTTTAATAATTGTTTATTGCTTGATTAATTCATGGGATGAGGAGAACCCCTTTCACTTGGACTTTCTCCAAGCCAGGATTCTGAGGCTGCTTGTCACCTCTAGATATGATAAATTCTCTCTGACCTAAAAGGTCCATCCCCTAATGAACCACTCATCATGTCTTAGACTGAAGAGTTTTAATTCCAGCCTTTCAACTTTACTACCTGAGGAAAGTTCAATTGTATTATTGTTCAATTATTTTTCTGGTGTGTCTGACTCTTTGTGACATCATTTGGGGTTTTCCTGTCAAAGATACTATAATATTTTGTCATTTCCTTTTCTAACTCATTTTATAAATGAGGAAATTGAAGCAAAGAGGGTTAAGTGACTCATCCATTGTCACATAACTAGTAAATGTCTAAGGCTAGATTTGAACTCAGGAAGATCTGCCTTCTTGGCTTCAGGGCCCATACTCCATCCACTGGGCCACCTAGCACCCTTGTGAGGAAAGTAATTTATTTTTAAATAAAAGATGTGTAGAGTCTGGGATAGGCATGGGATCTATGATTTTATTAGTATAGACAACTCCTGGATGAAGAAACACACTCTAACGTGGTTGAGCACTTTCTCTTCAACTAATAGTCAGAGAGATGCCTAAAACAGAAGGGTCAAAATTCGTGGGCAGCAAAGTGCAAACTCCAGCAAATGTCCACAATGTGGCTGGAATCAGATTAAGATATACTTGGGAAATGTATAACAAAATAAATAAGAATATAATGTCACATACTAATGTTCATTTTTGGTTTTCTAAGTCATTATGTAGTCCTGCAGGGATCTGTTTTTGAGTTTGATATTAAAGGCCTAAAGTACTAAGAAGTAATGTGACTTGCCCAAGGTCGATGTGTCAGAGGCATGGTCTCTCTGTCTCTTTCATTTAAGTGTAAAATTACCAATTTAATTCTGGGTCATGCTGTTTTTTCTCCTCTTTAAATATATGATATGTTTGTGTGTATACACACACACCCAATATACTATGTAATTGTATTGTATGTTGTATATATATTCAGATCTATGGTATTTTTCCGAATATACACCCATATACATACATATATACTGATTGTCAATATGGTTCTTTTAAGCATGCAGGGAACACCTTTTTTTAAATAATCATTAATCTCTCCAAGCCATTCCTAGCTTACCATAGTGCCCCTTGCCCTCAGAGGTAGCAATCTAATTAAACTAACATATTATATACAAGTAATATGTACAGAAATCTTGAACAAAGTAAAGAAAAAATATGTAAAAACATTCATTTGCATTGTACTCTAGAATTTTTAATAGCCAAGTCACCATCCTCTCCTCTACCACTCTCCTCAATCTGAAAGTTAAATAAAAGGAATATCTCCCTTCTATTGATTTCTTAAAGCTTTCTTCTAGGCGAAGGGTGATTCATGGGTCATGAGTCATTTACTTGAGATTGCAAGGAAGGTAATGAAGTGAACCAGAACAAAGTTAAATTTGGTTAACGTCTTTTAATCCACTTCTCTAAGAAAAGTCTTTTTGTGCCTGGACCAATCATACATCATTCATAGAAGCTTTCCTTGGGAGTCTGGAAGAGGATTTAGAGGAAAGTATTATTACTACTTTTTTTGTTTTATTAAAAAGGATGTTTTGAATATGCTTCAGCAATACCTAAGCATATACCTGCCAATTGAATTCAAATGTATCTATAAAGTTATTTATTTTGTTCATTCTAGCAAATGTATGCCATGTAATGAGTAATGATGCTCTTGTGTTTTGGGCTTTCAGGTTATAAGATATGAATAAGAGTTCTGGAAACAATATTTGTCTTTGTCCTGAGTCTTTGAATAATGCATAAGAAAGGCTCTCTTAGACCAATGGACTCTGAAAGATAAGTTCCATTGTTTCACTAAAATAAGCCTTTGTTGATTAGGGCACTGATAGATGATTATAATCTTGTTGTATTTGTTCTTAGTGCTATCAAAGATACGCATCTTTCTTCTTTCTCATAAGGTCCTCCTGGTCTAGAGTTGATATAAACTTACTTAGAAACCAGGTGACACAAAACTACCTCAAACTCTGAAATTGGCTAATATGACAAAAAAGGAAAATGATAAATGCTGAAAGGCATGTGGGAAACTCCACTGCTCATGGGGCTGTGATCTGATACAACTGTTGTGTAAAGCAATTTGTAACCATTCCCCAAAGGCTTAGGAAACTGTGCATACCCTTTTGACACAGCAATACCACTACAAGGTCTATATCCCAAAGAGATTAGAGAAAGGGAATAAGAACCTATTGGAACAAAATATATTTATAGTAGCTCTTTTTGTAGTGGTAGAGAATTGGAAACCAAAGGGATATCCCTCAATTGGGTAATGGCTGAACAAGTTGTGATATAGATGCTTGAAATGGGTTACTCTAATGCCATAAGAAATGACTAACAGGATGATTAAAAAAACCTGGAAAGACCTATATGAATTGATGAAAAGCTAAATGAGTAGGAGCAGAACATTGTATACAGTAGCAGCAATATTATAGGATAATCAACTGTGAGTAACTTAATGTAAAAGTAAAAGAAATAATGGGAAGCAATTTCTGAGCTCAAACTGATATTTATTGTAGGGACTGTAAATCACAAAACATCAAGGCCAAAGATAGCCCAGTATGTACCAAGACACTGAGATTTGAACCACTCCAGCTTTTGTAGTCTGTACAAAAAAATCAGATTACATAAACTCCTCTGAGAAAAGGGAGTAATCATTTGAATGTTTCTTCTTGGGAAAGGGCAAACAAAATTTCAACTTTAAAAAGGTTTCCTTCTTCAAGAAAGTAAAGTTTTCTTAACTTGTGGCTGATTATATGATCTCTGTTCCATATATAATAAAGCCAAGGCTACTCTGTAGCTTCAAAGTCAACTGCGATGTCATAAATGTCCTACCTTAAGAGCATCTGTGCAGAACTTCCCTTGGCAAGGCCTTTCAGAGGATTTTCCCTTGTTTTGTTACTCATAATATGATTATTTATTTTCATACATAATTATTCAATTGGCAAATGGGATTTTTTACATACTATTAAATATCCAGTTAAAATTTTTCATTATACTAATAGATAGCTAATAGGATTATATGCAAAGGATATAGTTCTAAAAAGGCATAAAACAATGAAAATAAATTGATTTAAGTTGCTTAGTTAGGTTATCTTTTACATTAACTATTAGCAACAATGCAATGATCCAAGATAACTCCAAGGAACTCATGACAAAAAAAGGCTACCCCTTGCCATAGGAGGAACTGATGAAGTTTGGATGCAGATTGAAGCATACCATTTTCCACCTCATTTCCTTCATCAGTTTTTTCTCATATATATGATATGTACCTTCTTTTACAATATGGCAAATAAGTAAATAAGTATTGCATGACAGCATATGTATAACTATTTCTGACTACTTGCTGTCTTGGGAAAGAAGGTGGGAAGAGGGAGAGAATTTGGATAGCCAAATGTCAGAAAAGAAATGTTAAATTATTTCTACATATAATTGGGGAAAAACATAATAAAATATTGGTGGGGTAAAAAAAGAAATAAGGAGAAACCAAAAAAACCCAACAGGTAACCACAATAACAGCAACAACAATTTCTACCCTGACTTAGAATGTGGACACGGTTATAGAGAGAAGCATTTGTGAGGGAAAATTGTTTTATTGTAATCTGGTGTTTTTTGAATTATATAGCTAATGGAAGGGAATTTGTTGATTAAAAAAACAAATAAAAAAACCTAAACAGGCAAACTGTGGAAGCTTTCCAAGGCCCCTTACTGAATGCTTCACATGATGAATGTTATTTAAAGTTACTTTCAACAATTTGCAAGCAACATTTTCTTTGAATTTGGCCAAAATTCAGACTGACAATTCTCTTCTTAGTACTTTTATTTTTCTAGGGAATACCAATTAATACTCCCACCCATTTATTGTATTTGGGGAGCTATTCTAGCCACTGGCAATGAAAGAATAAGAAAAAAACAATTCTTGCTTTCAAGGAATTTACATTCTACTATGGGAGATAATAAAAATGCATATTGTGTTTTGAATACAAACAAAACATAAATGCATTACTGTTTTTGGCACAAGGCATCGCCAGCTAAGCACATCAGAAATGATGTCAGATTGAGGTCATATGAGTTAAGGTTTGACAGAAACTATGGAATCTAAGAAGTAGAATTGAAGAGTATTAGGATAGTTTCTTTAAAAACAAAATGACCAAAGCTGAAGTTTTACATAAGCAACAGACAAGAAGGGCCTTGTCCTGTCTAAGAGGGTGTTGGGGCTGTGGGCTTAGAGGATCTTGGACTGGGACTGTGGCTTGATGTTAAATCTTAGGTCTTTGTTCCCAATTTTCGGGTTGGAGGATCTCCTTCGGGATTTTGCCTTGGGACTTTGATCTTTGGCTTCACTTGTACCTAGGACTCTGACACTAAAACTGCTTCTGGTAAGACTACCCTTGAATCTTCTCCCTTTGGACTTTGGATTGGGGGAGTGAAAAAAGCTGACCCTCCTTTCCTGGCTTCTGGAGAGTTTAGTTCCTGAGAGGCCTCCCCTTCTTGGAGGAGGCCAAGTGAGTTGAACCCTTGCTTAATTCAACACCAAGCCCTCCAGTTGAGGGGTTTATGAGCCCTGTGTGTCTTGAGCAGTAGACTGGAGCAACATTTAGGGTGATAAGTTAGACTTCTTACTCCACCCTCTTTCATATTTCTCTACTTTCATGTTTCCTCTTTTTGCAAAAAAAAAAAAGTTGCTAAAAAGTCATTTTGACTTGAGATTTATTAATTTTTAAAATCAGCAACCACATTCTCTTAAATTTAGTCCAACCATAAATTTAATCCCTACATGCTCATTTTTGCAGCTTTTTTTTTTTTGCCTGTGAATGGGGAATTCTGAAAGTTGCTAGATGATTCTGTTTTCTCTGTTGCTGGCTTGCACAAACCAATACTGTGAGCTGTTTTGTCCTGAAGCTATGTCTTTGTGTAGCAGAACATGCTTGAAAGGGCTCAGTGCTACAGACTTCTGGACCTCACTGTGGGCTAATTCCTGGTCCTGGGACTTTATGGGGTGAGTCTGAAGTGCTCCTTTGTTGGTATAACCCATAACCCAGGACCACAAAATTAGCCTATTCCCAGTGGGGGAACCTGGCACAGTAGGTAGTGGGTGGTTGGTCAACATTCTTCAGTGTACAATTTTGCTTCTGGTTTGCCTAATCCCATGAGAATCAACCCTTGATGCCTATCCTCAAGTTGTATTCAGTGGGAGAGCCCCATCACTCAATTCTGCTTTGACTCCTATTGTTTTGAGGTGTCTTCTAAATATCAGTTTGGAAGGATAGTCAGAGTGCTTTGGGCTCCATCCCAAATCACTTAATCTCATTGGACCTCACTTTAATCATTTATAAAAACAGGAAAATAATAACTCCTTGGGCAATCTCACAAGGACATTGCATTGAGAAGAAAAAAATGAGGTGATGTGGAGAAATAGACAAAACCCCAGTTTGGGAGTCAAGAGTGAATTGAATCTGAACGAGAACTCTGATACTTGCCAGTTGTGATCAAGTCACTTACCTTTTCTCTTACCCAAATTCATTATTTATAAAATGCAGATGATAATATCCTTCAAAGAGTAAATAATTAAAGTCATACTATAAATAAATACTTTGATAGCATTAAACTTCTGTTTAATTGTACACTGACTGTATAACCTTGGGAAAGTCACTTGATATCTCAGGGCCCTGGATGACTCCCTTACACTATAAGTCTCAGAGCAAAGACTATGTTTCAGAGCAGTGCCTTATATTGGTAAAGAGAATATTTCCTTATTGGGAATACTCTGAACTTCTGAAATCTCAGATCTGATTTTTTTTTCTCCTATACAAATGTTAGTTATTAAAATATAAAATTCTATATAATTAGAATGTATCATTTAGCTTAATATTTCATTGAATATAAGGCTGTAATTGGTAGGCACCTTTTCTTCTAATTTTTAATAATTGATTTCAAACTTTATAATGGAGAACATATATTTTGAAACATTGTTAGGATCAACTGGAGAATATTAATTTACAGGCATTTAATAGTAAATTAAAAAGTAATTTTTGGTCTTCATCTTAAGATAGGAATATAGAACACATCTGAATCTTTCATTAAGCTTTGAAAAAACTAGTCTGATTTGTAGGCAAGAATATCTAAATGTAACTAACAATGATTTGTGTAAATAAATTTACATATGTAAAAGAAATAGACTAGAAATAAACTTGCTTTAATAATATAGTGAAACCTAAACTTCTATAGAATGCTCAAGAAAAATATGATTTTAATTTTAATATGCACATGAGATCTATTAATGCATCTCATGTACAAATATGAAAGCAATGACCCTGATTCAGTCTGCTTGTTATTTTTGGAGTTGGCATATGGCTCTCTCTAACAGCAGGCATAATGATTGCAATAAATTGGCTCCTAATGCCATGTAATGAACTCTGATTTGTGTTAATTTGGGCATTACTTAGCAATTTCATGTTAATTTTTTAAAAATCATTTTTGTAAGGTGGTATTAGAATTCACTTTTGCATCTGGGCTTTCAGATATAGAAGAACAAGGTGAACATTTCCATTCAGATTTCATGATAGGGAAAAAACATCTTCACAAGGTGTAACTGGGGAACCTGACCCAGGAAATTGAAAATAGGATTTATTTTATAAACTAATTTATTTTATAAAATAATAACATCAATCCAACCCCTTAAAATTTCTTTCTAGCAATAATGATTTGTAAGTGTGAAGAAATATTATTTTATTAATGTTCAGCTTCATGTTTAAAAATAAATGCTATTAAATGCCAAATAGTTTAGATCTGGACTAGCTCAATTCTGCTCTCTTTGCTTTAGAGAAAGAAGTGACACTCTACTGTCATTCTACCTCCCCAATTCCCAACAATTATAATGAAAAAAAATATGCTAAGAAATAATTGAGATAGAAAGAAAATAAGCTGTTCTCTCTACCCAATTCTATCAGCTGGCCATTAGGTGACAGTGGATAAAGCAATGGATTGGATGCAGGATGACCTGAGTTTAAATCTTGCTTCTGACATTGTTTAGCTGTCTGTTACAATCTCATCATCCATTTTCTCATGTTTAAAATGGAGATGATAATAGTATCAAATTCATAGGGTTATTTTAAGGATCAAATGAGATAATGTATATAAAGTACTTTGCAGGCCTTTAATTGCCTTCTAAATGCTAGTTTTTATTATTATTTGCCACTCATAGTACCTATGTTTCTCCCAATAATGTTGGAAAACCTTGAAAATTTTGTTTGAATTTGTTTTTTTTTCCTGAAAATTTTTTTAAAAATGTAATGTTGAACCTGAGGGAAAACTCAAAAATCATCTGATCTAGTCTGTTTCCTCACTGTGTATAGAAAAAACTGATGTTTTAATAGAGTATAAAAGACTTTCTCAAGGTCACAAACAGAAGAAAGTTCAAATTAACTTCTCACCTTAGGGAATTATTATTTAATATTAAATGGTATGCATAAAAAGTTCACATCAACTAACAACTAAATGAATTCATGAAAATATCCAACGAGAAAAGATTTGTTGTTGTTTTTTTTTATAAAAAAGGAATCCACTCTTTCTAAAATAGACAAATGGGCTTTCCAATGAATCATTCCTCTTCCTTAGCAGCTGTATTTTCATATTTTAATTCAAGGAAGTCCAAGATTCATCTGTTTTTAGTTATAAATAATGGAAAATAAGGCTTTATTTTCCCATAACATAATCTTTAATGATTACTGCAAGTGTCTGCATGTCTTATTGACTCTAGTAAACTTTCTCACTTCTTGGAAAGAACAGAAGGCATGCAAAGCTTACTTCATGATGTTCTCAATTTAAGCTTGCTAGAAGGATAGAAGTGGTTAGAGGTGGTAGGAATATCAATATAGAAATTTGTTACCCTCATTTTTGATCCAAAGACAATAGGAAGACAAAAACCCAAACAGAAACTGTTAGAGGAACAGGTGACTATATGAATGGTTACAGAAATCCATGAAATATGAGTATTACAGGTAAGGACTAGAGAGGTGATTTAATTGTGTAACCTTTTTAGGCTCTTTCATGTCCTAACTACTACTGTTTGCACTAATGAGTTGGGAACTCAGAGAGATCACAACTATATTTTATTTTTTTAATGTATTTTTAACATCCATTTGAGAATTTTTTAATCCAAATTCTCTTCAATTGGGGGATTGCATCATGATTTATTCACTGTATATGTTCATAGAGAAGGGCTCCAATGGACCTGACCACCATTATAATTGATATAAGGACCACTCTGAAAAGGAAACTTTTTTTTTACCAATGCAGGCCAATTTCTGTTTGACTAAATGATCTCCAAAGATTCTATTTATAGAGGGAATATGGTTTTGTTTTTCAGAAATATACAGATACATTAAGAGTATTCATCTCCATTCAAGTTTCATATTTGGTCTTCTGACTCTTTCCACAATAGTATGCTGCCTCCCAATAATATGAAAAATAATTCAAGTTGGTCTTCTAAATGGAAAGATTTGCCTCCCTATCTGCCCTATCCCAACTAAAACATTATTTAAAAGGAATTTGCCTCGGTGAGTTATATTAATATTAATTACATTATATGAATTGGTTATGTTAAAGTTAAAATGACTAGTAATTGAACTTTTTTATTCAAAGTGGATTGTTAGAAAGTGATGAGAATGAACTAGTGAAAACAAAGAAGCTATACTCTTGTCACATAAATGAATAATTGGCTGCCTTTAATTACACTCATATATAAATAGCATATAGAGAAATGAACCTGGACTAAGGAAGATCTGAATTCAAATCTGGCCTTAGACACTTAGACCATGGGCAAGTGAAAACTTCTATTTGCCTCACTTTCTCATCTTCAAATTAGGGACACACTGGAGAAGAAACAATTCCAATATCTTTGCCAAGAAAACGTTGACCATGGAGTCACATAGAATCGGACATGACTGAATGAATAAACAACAACAATAAAATCAATGATAGGTTCAGCAAGATGTGCTATAGGTAAAGGCTAGGACAAGATGATTTCTGAATTCCCCTTCAACTTGGCCATTTTGTGCTGCTACAAGCCTAGTATACTTGAGGTAAATCTGTCTCTTCAATATATTGCTTCCAATTGAATTCAGAAGGAGTAACATGGATAGAAGGGAAGATATTGGCAATAGACTGTTATTAATGTTTGTGCTTAATGGTTAAACAACTATAGATTCTCTACATATTGAAAGGTTTTTTTTTATTGATTTCAAAGCCAAAATTAGAGAGCATCCAATTAGGAAATACTTTAAGGTGAGTTGTGCTAAAATTAAAGTTTAATGGCTTGATATTGACTTATCTTTGTGTTCAGGGATGTAGATATATGTTTATTGAATATTTTATTATATTTTTTTGTTAACTCTCTTTTTTATACCTTTTTTAAAACCAACATAATAACTTCCTTTTATGTTCTTCGCTCTGATTTGAACTGTCCTCTGTAACTTGGTAAAAAATAAACAAAACAATGATATAAAACCAATCAACACAAGGAACACATCTGACCGTGTATGTCTAACATTTTCCTCTCACAATCACCCCCATCTCTCTCCTGAGAAGGGAAAAGTAGGTTTCATCATTTGATCATTGAAGACAAGGTTGTTGTACTAATTTGAAATTCTGCTTTCTTTAAATGTTATTTTTCTTTATATTATTGATTTTATTCCCCTCTATATAAGTTCATTTAAGTTTCTGAATTCCTCATTTCTTTTTGTACATTGTGTTTTCCTTCACATACTGTAATTTTTTCAACTTTGCATAGATGCTCCATTTCCCTTCCCTTTCCTGCCCTGCCTGCCCCATGCCTGATTCTCACAATTTTTCCACTTTACTCCAGTAGCCTGCTTATGCTTAAAGATGCTTTATTTCTGGCAGCTTTCTCAGCATAGCAGATTCCTCCAATTTGTGAATTCCACCCCAGAAACTCCATTTGAGGAGGTGCCCAAGTCAGCCACTCACTCTTTTATAGTTTTACCCCTAACTATTACAATTCTCTACTTTTTCCCTTTAGGTATACCTTCTCCTTGACCATCATCTCTTCTTTCTCTCACCTTTTTGAAAGGGACTTTCATTCTGCCAAATAATTTGTTATAAGCAGATCCCCTAAAAGTGTGCCATATAGGGAAAGGGAGAATGTTCAAAGTGAGGTTTCAGGGATTTCCCTTAGCCGTCTTTATTTCTTAACCATTTGTTACACTTCCCTCCTGATGCACTGTTCTGGTGAAAATTGCAGGTAAAAGTGCCGTGAAGCCATGATCCCACACTATTGTTTCTAGCCTATCCTCTTGTCTTGTAAAATTCTACTTGTACCCGCGAAGAAGAATTCCAACAGACTGGTTGGAAGTTTACTGCCCTTGTTGACAAATGGTTCTTTAGGCTCATCATTTCAGCTTTGGTGTGGTGGATGGAAATATAGTAAATCAAATATTTATATGCTGTTCACTTTTGACAATGCCTATTCGGGAGGGACAGAGAAAAAAACACATATTTTATGAGAGGAAGGAGGCGAGATAAAGTCCTAGTCAGATAATTTACTGCAGTTTAGAGTTTACTACTGGTGTTAATGGCCATCCTCTGCGAGATGGGATATTGAGATTGTATTGGACAGGTGACTTGAAGAGAAGGATTTATGAAATCAGCCACAAAGTGATATAACAGAGGTTACACAGAGACATATAAGTCAGAGAAAGAGTATAGATGGAAATGATGCTATATAGAAGATATATCAAGGTCAAACAACAAATACTGTAAGACTGAATGAATCAAGTCACCGGATTCATAACTGTCACAAGTCCTCCAAAATCTAAAGAAGCAATAGAGCAGAACAAAATGCTCACAAATTATTTTTATTGTGTTGTTACTACTGATGTCAATAAACATATTTATTTAAGGCTGGATTTTCATAGTTGTTATTTTGGGCTTTTTGCCAGCCATGTTGTTTTGCCTGTCTAGATACTTCTGTGTGGAGATTTCTTCCATGGATGCAGATTACATATTAGCAACTTGCTTATAATAGTCTTAGAACATTGCTTTCAGATACTATGAGTCTGAATGACTAGCCTGAAGTAGTTAAAGGAACCAGAGGTAGCAATTGAACTCAGGTCTCCCTAGCTCCTTTATCCACTCAGCAAAGGTATCTCTAAAAGGACAATTAGGACCTAAACAGTCATAAATAGGTGAAAATAGGTGGAGAGATTTGGGGTCTTATTGGCAGGACTTTCAAATGGAAAGAGAATAAGAGAAAAGAATCTTCCAAGTCTCTGGGTCCCTAACGACTTGGGGTGTCCTCACAAAGACTTTGGAGAGTCACAGAATTGTTAAATATTTCTTCTGCCATCCAGGACTTCATAATCTAATTGTAAATATTATGTAAAAGCATTCAATAGTTACAAGAGGGGAGATATTCTGGGGATCTGGTTAATGATTGTTTTAGAAGCAGAAAGTTTCCTTGAAAATAAAGAGGGGAATGCACAGTCCATTGCAATTTGTATTAGAAGTCCAAAACATTCTAAACAAGTTCACTATTTAGACATTTTCTAGGAATTGGAATTTCCTCATGGTATTTCTTGGACTCATAAAATAGTTGTTTTTCTTTTGATAGGATTTGTGATTTTAGCAGTATAGGGAGCAGCCTAGGGAGTTACTGCTTCTAACATATAGTTTCTAGTCCTAGAGAGTTGTAAAAACCAATGGTGTCAGACTCAAATAGAAATGGATTCCCATTCCAGCACACTTACCATTGTCTACATTTTGTTATAGTTTTATTTATTTTGCATTATATTTTCCATTTATATCTTAAGCTGGTTTGTGCTGCACTGGGAGTTTTGGATCTCTGCCCTAGAACATTGAGATTTTGTGTGACTTGCCTAGGGTCCCACAGTCAGGATATCTCATATATGGTACTTGAACTGTGGTCTTCATTACTTCAAGATTTCATTAGTTCATCACTCCAGATGTATCTCCCTTTTGTCATGCTATCTTCCATCATGAGATGATATTGTAAAATAATATATTACAACTATCTGTCATTTTAAAAGTTTCAACCCCCCACATGCACACACACATATTTATATTGTGTGTGTACACAAATTCAAATTAAAGGTCAGAGAAAAGAAGTGACATGTCCAAGGTCACACATTCAGTAAGTATAAAAGGTGGGATTTGAACCCATGCCTCCCTGATTCCAGCTCTGTATCAACAAAATTCAATAGCTAAAAGAGGAAAACATAGGGATTAATCTGTCATTTTAAGGAAAATTTGATTTTAATTAGTAATATTGCTCCCATACTGCCTCTTGTCTAAGGGGAAATATTACTGAACTTGGGATCAGGAAAATCTTTTTTTTTCAAATATTATCTCTCACATTTACTGATTGTATGACCATGGGTAAGTCACTCAATCTTCCTGAGCCTCAGTCTTCTCATATTAAATGAAAATAACAAAATCTCTGGACTCTAGCTCATTGATTTGCTGTCAAAACAAAATAAAATGAAATATGTAAAATGCTTTGCAAATCTTAAATTTCCATGCATTTTCCCTACTTCTATGTTCCATCACCTTTATCAGGATATAGTCCTCTTTACCACAAATCTGAAGTATAATAATAGCCTCTTAGAAGCTGTACTATTCTTCACTTTTCCCATTTAATTATTACTATATAATGTTGTTCAATTAATCTCTCTGAAAATATTCATCATGTCACTTTTCTCTTTAAATCTGATTGCACTTCCTGTCATACACTATACTACCTGACAACTCAGATTAACATTCAAGGCCCTCCTTCAATATCCATTATTATCTATTCACCATTATGTCTTACTATTTCCAAAATATCCTTTTAATTCTATTATCTACAAATAAGATGTTCACTCTCAACAGAAAAACCTTTTCCTTTCTTGATTGGCACTCTAAATGAGGTGCTTGTTCACTAGGTAACTGAGGAGCTGAATTACACCTATTCTTGCTTAACATGCATATATTTAGGGTTTGTACAGCCCCTATTAGCCAGAGATGCCTCAAACATTAAGGAAACTCTGGGGTGGGTGAGAAGGAATTAAAGTTAATACCATCATTGCTGTAGGATTTAAAGTTGGTCTAGACCAATCAAATTGTGCAGATGTGGAGAGTGAAGTCTAAAGGAACTAAGTGAATTGCCCAAGGTTTCATGACAAGTGGTGGATGTAGGCATCAAACCTGAATTCAATCTACTGCTCTTTCCAGTACAGAGCAAGACTAATTTAATTTCTAAATGGAATATATTTAAATAATGAACTTGTTTAGAGTGTTATATTAGAAAGAATTAAAATTCAGTTTATACACTGAAAGCGTAGTACTATTAAAATATTCATAGTAATGAAGAGTCTCAAATTAGATGGAATAAAATGCTACTTCTTGGACTTTAAATCCCTTCTTATTTAACATAGGTGTAATGACATTTATGAAGCTATCATATAAAAATGAGTGAAAATAGTACCTTCTACCTCATATTTCATGAGTTCTACCTTTCTATAAGCCAGAATCATCTCCTAGTAATATATTCAATGTTTTGGGTGGACGGTTAAAACCTTCTATATTAATGAACCTTTTACATTTTTAAGGCATAAACTGATGTATTCCTCAAGGATTAAAAGTCATGCAGTATACATTTTGTTAAAGTGAATGAAAAGTACATTAATTCATTGGTTAACACATTCTCCTAAATATACAACTTGTTAAAGGAAAGCTGTGAATGTTACAGAAAATTGTTTGCATGAGGAAGTGAGCTAAGCATTGAAGTAGACCTGTCTTATGAGTAAACTATGGATTTTCTTTGGAGAAAAAAATCAATTCTGAGTATGTCGGGTTTTATTTTACTTAATAGGAACAGGTTTTGTTTTGTTTTGTTTTGTTTTGTTTTAAATAGAAAGACAGTTTGTAGAACTACAAAGTGTCCCAAAAGACTTAGGGAAGTTTTAGTTTTAGTTAATTGCTTTAACGTGTGCTGAAACTTTTGGGATACCTTGTAGCATTAATCCCACAATATAATATCACATTAAAAATTGTCAATTGGACAATCTTGATGACAGAAACATACCTCCTCCCAAATGTCTACCCCATTCTAGCATGAAGGATGAAAATATTTTCATCTTTGTTTGCACCACAATATTGGGAAGTATCCTGCATCTTGATAAATGAGAAAAATGTCCCTGGGAAAAAGCAATAACCAGCGGCACCTTGGTCAACCTGAAATTTGTTATAAGGTTATTTTTTGCATAAACTTATAATACAATGAGGAAACTAAGCATAGATAATCTGTCATACAACCTTTCTTTGATTAGCTTTATAAGAGAGGAAAGTGTTATTAGGGGATATTGTTTTTGCATTGACCTCAAGAAAGATTTCTTTCAGGATATGAAAAAGAGCACTTTCAGAATCTAGAAAGGAGTGGCAGAATAATGCTCTTATCAAAATCATTAGATCAATGTATTCACTGATTGATTTCTGTTGTTTCTGATAGCATTAAACCCATAGAGAGAGTAGGTTTGTATTGGTCTTAGTTCATGCTAGACATTAGGAAGTGATGTCAATCATTGTTTGTCCTTCCATATGTGGCATGAAAATTTTTTTCTGATATCAGAGGATGCTTGTAGAGAAATATTGCTTCTGTTTTAGAAATGTAGGTATTGGGGAAGGAGTATGGAAATGAGAATCAAAAGATGTGTTGGAGTCCCAGTGCTAGCATTTATGAGCCACATTGTTGTAGCATTAGTAGCAACTGCAGCAATAGAAGCTAACATTTATATAGTGTTTACTGTGTGCCACATATTATATTAAGAGTTTTATAATTATTATGTCCATTCTAGGATCTAAGTGCCATTAGTATGTATATTTTACAGACAAGGAAACTGAAACAAATGGGAATTAAGTGAAATGTCCAGAGTCACATAGTTAGTCAGTATCTGAGGCTGGATTTAAACTCGTATCTTTCTGACTCCAGTCCTAATATTCTATCTATGTGCCATCTAACTGCCCTATTGGATAAGTTATTTATTCTCAATCTGTAATGGAGGTATAAAACACACACACACAAATACATACACACATTTACATAGTGCATACTATTGGTCTCAGGGCCCCCTTATTAAAATGTGAGGGTTTCTCTCCTAAAAGGTGTTTGTTAATGAGCTATATCTTTTGGTATTTATCACATTAGAAACTAAATATTATGAAAATAATTTTGACTTCAGGAATCTTCTGAAAGGGTTTCAAAGACTCTCCTCTCCTTCTAGAGGTCCCAAGTTGATACTCTGAGAACTACTGATATTTAATAGTCAACTGGAGGAAAAGGTTATAGAATTAATTCATTGTATTATAGAAATAGATGTAGGATTGGAGATGGGAAGGGAGAGATGGAGAGGGAGAAGTAGTGAAAGATAGAGAGATAATAAAGGAAGAAGACAAAAAAGGAAAGATGGAGGAGAAAGAGAAGAAGGGAAATAAGTAGAAGCTAGGAGACAGGGATAGAATAACAAAGAAAGATGGAGAGATGCAGTAAGAGATTCTTATGGTGATATTAAAATGTGTAAATGACTCAATTGCATAGTCTCCAATGAAATAAGATTGAAAATCACCCAAATGGAAATACAAAGGAGAACAGAAGTATCACATTATAAACAGTGGCTTATGTGTAAATAGTGGTATAAAGCATACCAACAGAGAAATATATGGCTTGAAAATAATTGACTGGTTAAGTAAAAAGCACAAGAGACAATGGCTGGATAGTTCATTGTTACCCATTCAGTGTGAAGAGATTATTAGAAAGGACTCTGATATATTGAGTGGACTACCACTAGTGAGTTTATGAGAGGAATTTTATTAGAATGAAATGGGTAAGGCAAGGAGGGTTAGATTGTGATCCTCATCAGAAGAAATAAAGTACATTATTGTTTAGTCACTTCAGTCATGTCCAACAATTTTGACTCCCGTTGGCTAAGAAACTGGAATTGTTCCCCAATTCCTTCTCATGCTCATTTCAAAGATGATGAAATTGAGGTAATCAGGGTTGAAATGACTTACCTAGGGTCACACAGGCAGTAAGTGTCTAGGGTCAGGCTGAACTCAGGTTTTCCTGACTCTGGGTATAGTACTCTCTCTGCTGTGCCACTTAATTGCCTGTAAGTACATTAGTGAGATCATAAACCCACTAGAATGCAGGATTACTGTCAAACCTACAAGATTTTTGTGAGGAAAAGAATTTGTAACTTGTAAAGCAATATTATGGTGAACTTTTTGTTTTTATTAAAAATATTCTTATTTTGGTAGGTAGAGTTCTGAGGAATAAATTCCTCTCATGTTGTTGATTTTTAATATTTGGTGATCTATAGAATAATTCACAAGTATATCAAATCACTTTTTAAAATAAAGTATTAGAGTGTAGCCTTATTCTCCATAGGTGCACTCGTGCCTTCCAGGGATGACTCCAGAGTTAGATAGGATTTCATGAAATGTGACTTACCTATTGAAGAAGGTTAAAATTTTTGCAAGTATTCCCTTTCTTCACTAATGAGTTTTGACTTCCAGATTCAGTCTTCTGCCTCTATTCTTCTTTGGTGCACATTAACAAATTTATATTTATTGAATCCAAATTATATTTTAATATAATTGGAGTTTCACAAGATAAAAATTCTGTTAAATGGACTTTTGAGAGTACTAAAATATTGTAATCCCTGAACATAAAGTAATCAATAAAATATTTCGTCATGACTCCATCTTTAAAGTAAAAGCCAGACTCAGTTCTGTTCATGACTGATTATAATGTTTATATGTTTAGGCTGATCCACAGTGAGCTTAAAATGCCTCTGTGGTAGATGCCACCTTTTGTGAAAACTGCTCAGGACATTCATTATTATGATATTGAGTGTTTTAAATTGAAGATAATTTTCAACGTAGGTTCCAAATGCTGTAGCCTTTTCACATTACTTGGTTTTATTTTGTAGATTTGCATGAATAAACCATGAGTGCAAGAAATCAGTATAAATATTGTAGAACTTTTGAAAGGCTTTATTAATAACACCAAAATGATAAGTGGCCTTGCCTTTATAATCTATATGAACCCCAAATTATGTATCTGATTTAGCCCAGTCACATTCTAGTCTTTCAGTGAAGTTACAATTTATGTCATCTCCTTTGATGTAACCATTTTTGTGGTTCCTTATATTAATAATAAACAATGACAAACCAGTTTTTTGATTCACATTTAATCTGATATGCATTCATTGTATTGTATTTCTTTCAACAATATAGACAATATGAAATTTATCACATTTAACACATTCTCCTCTTTTCATATTATTTCTTCTAAAATTTCTTAGTTTTATAAACCTGTATACTATCATTTTAATTGAGATTGAAATATTTTGTTCTTAACATTGCTTAGATTCTTCCCATCAACCTAACCTTTTGATTTTTTTCATTTATAGATGGAAAGTGTTAGACTCTTCTCATATGCTTTCATTTTCTTGATATCTTTTCATTTTTCTTGATTTTTTTGTTTTGAGTTGGATTATATGTTGCTCAAGTCTTCCATTGTTCATAACAGCTAGAAAATGATGTGATTTTCCAGTGTCATTCTTCAGATGTTTAATTGTTTTCTCAATTTCCTTTTGTTATGTTAGCATTCAACACCTTTCCAGTGTATTTTTAGTTCTGCTGTTTCTATTTACCATAATTTATATCAAGGCAAAGGTGTTAACATATAAGGTTGTGGATAGAATCTGTAATGTTTTTACACTCTCTGACAAATAGAAGCTTTTTTGAACTCATCAGTTTTAATAGAGATGCTCTATTACTTGGATTCCTGCTATCAAACTCAGAAAAGTTCCAATCTAAACATGCCTTTTGCCTTTTCACAATCATTGAAGACACTGACATTTTTTAAAAATTCTTTTATTATGAACTTATTAAGCATTAAAAACACAGATATTTCATATTCAAAGAACTGAAAAAATAGAATCTCATATAAAATTGTGAATCTCTGTTACAAAGAGCCTGTACAACATATTTCTTTTTAATTAATTAATTTTAAAATTTTAGTTCCAACAAGGTTTTACTTGTCTGGGTCCCATTCTGCATTTTCTTTTGTTCTCTTATTTATATTTTTAAATAATTCATCAATTTCTTCTCTTTTTTTTTCTTTTGATATGATTATCATTAAACCTACTGCTTTTGAATGACTTCCTATTCAACAAAACACTAATAAACTTTTAAAAATCTTTCCCAACTCCCCAGGAAGGCAAGCAATAGAATCTAGGTTGCTCATTTCCCTGATCATCATGTTATGAGAGAGGATACATACTGATGACACTAGAGAAAAATTCATGGAGAAAATAAAGTGAAGAATGTATGTTTCAATCTGCATTTGGACTTTGCACCTTCTTTATTAGTGGATATATTTTTTTTTGGTCATGTGTCTCTTGCAATTGTCCTTGTTCCTTGCCTTGTCAATAATGGTAAAGTCACTCAAAGTTGATCATCAGCATTATTTTTGTAATCTGTTTCATTATTATGTGATACTTCTGTTGTTTGCTTGAACTAGGTATAAGAATGGAGCATTGAAAAAGCCTCATAATTCAAATTAGTTATGACTTACCTCTACTGAGTTGCTCCTGTTGATATGAATGCATTAATTTTTTTTAAAAAAAAGGTGTTTACCATCTTCCAGGAAGTGTGAGAACTTTGGGGAATAAAAAAAAGAGAAAGCAAGATAGTCTCTGCCTTCAGAGAATTTATATTCTCAAGGCATGAAAATGCATATAGGGTATGGTATTGCAAGAGAATTATTTTGTCAGAGGGTGAACAAAGAATGAGAGTGCATTCATAGTGCATAGTTGCACATTTTCTTTCATGAAATACTATTCAGGCCTAGAGATGCGAAGTACTGGATTCAAATCTGGTCTCAGACAATTCCTAGCTTTGTGATTCAGAACAATTCACTGGACCCCCATAGCCTAACTCTTACCACTCTTGTGCTTTGGAACTAATACATAGAGCTAATTCTAAGATGAAAGGGAAGTGCTTAAATTTTAAAAAGGAATAGCAGTGTTGATATATTTTTTAAAATCAGATGTTGAATTTGATGGGCAGTAGGGGGACATGGTAGAAGATATCTTGGAAATACCATGAGATAGGTCTGAGTAGGGCTAGATCCAGTAAATTCCTGGAAATCAGAGGCTTTGGGCAGAAGAATTTTAACAACTTATACAACCAATTGAGCCTCAGTAGTCCTAGGAATATAATGTCACCCACTCACCTAACCTAGATTAAATCTTTTTAGCTCCCACAAAACCATTTCCTCATTTTAAATGAAGTTCAATATTAATTTCACAAAATGATTTAGAAATAAGAATAATAGTCATTTCAAGTTGAGTCCAGTCTATTCTACTGCTATTTGCCTATTGCGAAAATAATTCTACTGAAGGAAAGATCAGGAAAGGCTTTATGCAGGTGTTTCTTGAGCTGAATCTTGAAGGTAGAGAGTGAGTCCATGAGGTAGAGATGATGAGATGTCCAGCTTAACTCCAATGACTATTGCCTTTAGGGGAACATTTACTCAATTCAGTTTAGCTTTTAGAGCCCTTCACAGACTGGCCCCAACTTATTTTTCAAACCTCCCTGAATATTGCTCTCCCTGTTCCACTCTGTAAACCGGACAAACTGGTTTTCTCTCTGTACCTCATACATGACAGTCTCTTTCCCATCCTTAAGCTGGACATCACCTCTGCATGCATGGCATCGTCTCTTCCTCTCTACCTCATGGACTCACTCTCTACCTTCAAGAGTCAGCTCTAGCAACACCTTCTGCATGAAGCCTTTCTTGGCCTTTTCCCCCAATTACTTTTGCCTCCTATCTTGAATTATCTCATGCTTTATTTTCTTTATTTTTATACTATTTCTTTATTTATATGAACTTGGCTTCCCCATTAGAATAAACAAGATCCTTGTAAATGGGATTGTTTCATTGTTTGTGCTTACATACTCAGTGCCTAGCACTATGCCTGGCCCATTATATGTGCTTAATAAATGTTTGTTGGTTGATTTAAAGTGAACAAAAAAAAAACCTTATAAAGCAATTTAAAAGATGAATTCTGACATTCTTATATGATTCCATAACATTTTCTATTCCACCCTCATGGGCTATCATCCTTTCAAAATCGTGTTGCTATGAGAAGTGAGAGGGTCCAGATGGAACTGGATCCAAAAAAAAAATGTGCCTTTGACAACTGTTGATATGCAATAATTCTGCAATTAGTTCTCTGACTCTTACAAAAAAATAAAATGAATTTTTATTATTCCAAAATAATCATTAATAATAGAGTCAATGGCCTGGTCCAAGGTTTTCTTCCTCTTCCTCAACTCCATCTATTTCTGACCAAAACAAAGAAAGTCACATAATTTTTTACCATTTCAGCTTTTTTGGTTGATTTCTGAGAATGTCATGTTTTACCTGAGATGTCTTAAAATTGATAAGCTTTGAGGTCCTACTGTCATCACCATTATATTCATAACATCTTCACTAGCATTTACTGAAGATCCACCATGTGTATTCATATCACGAACTAGCCCAAGGGTCAGTGACCTACTGTGACAGAGGCTGGCAGTAAGGAAAACGTGCCTCACACTATGGAAAAGGTTTCCAAGGGCATAGACTCTTACTTCAGGGTCTCTGTCAGGACACAAAATGCCATTGACACAAAGAACCTTCTACCTAGTGTCTTTGACTTCTTGGATCATTCAATCAATTTGATAGACATTTAAGTCAACTACTAGTTACCATTCACTTTGTTTTAGTTATTATTCAGTAGTTTTAGTTGTATCCAATACCCCATGACCCCATTTGATTTTTTTTTTTTTTGGCAAAAATCCTGGAGTGATTTGCCATTTCCTTCTCCATCTCATTTTACAGATGAGGAAATGGAAGCTTGCCCAGGGTCACACAGCTAGCAAGTGGCTGAGGATGTATTTGAATGCAAACATTCCTGACTCCAGGCACAGTCTACCATCCATTAGATGGTGAATATTCAACAGCAAAAACAAAATTTTTCTTGCTGCCTCTACTTGAGCAAGTAATAATAATAATAATAATAAAGTTTACATATATAACACTTTGTAGTTATTTCATTAATCTTAACATTAATTTTTTATAGAAACTTTATGGAACAAATAGAACTGGTATTATTAGCATAATTTGAATACCAGAGAATTTTAATCTCTTAGCATTACCAAAGATATTCAGAGAATAATTGCTAAAATATAACACATTAAAGTTTGTGACTTACTCTGTGCCCAATATCTTATTTTGATTCTTGTAACAATTCTGTGAGGTAGGTACTGGAGGTATTATTATTCTCATTTTACAGATGAGGAAACTGAGGCTTAGAGAGGTGACATCCCATAGTCATATAGCTGAGAGCATCAGAAGCAGGGTTTAAACCGAACCCTCTTGTGACTCTCTAACTATAGCTCTCTGTCTTCTTTATACTCCAACATTTTGGCTTTTTATGTTATATGTCTATTAAATCACTAAATCCCTTTCATTAAAACAGTGCTTTTGGGCACTATTTTCAGATAGGCAAAGTTCACTCATACTTTTTTTCTTTTCTGTCTTCTGTCTCATGTAATCAATAAACAAGACATCATGAAGGGCCTACTATGTGCCAGGCATTCTGCCAGATGTTGGGACAGAAAAATAAAAAAAGAAACATTAAAACAATAGTGGCCTCCATAAACAGGTGTAAGGCATATACAAATTATTTTGGGGAGGAAAATATTAGCAGTGGGAGGAATGGCAAATAGCCTCAGTTTAGGTCACACTTGAGTTTAGTTTTGTTTTTTTTAATTAGTAATCACAGTTTATTACCATCTGGTTGCAGTACACAGAAAAAAAAAAACATATTAAGCTGGGGAATGCCACATTGGGTACACAAGTAGCAGGCAGTGATTCCATATATATTATATATCTAAATCAAGGCTGGCCACAAAACAATAAGGCAATTAGCCTTGACAGAACTTGTGCTTTAATGTGAAATAAAATTCCTCCCTAGATGGATGGGAGATGATGAGCACCCACCTAGGGACTTCTTCAGGGCCACTAAAGCACAAAACCTTCTAGAAATAGCCAAATCCAAATTCTGCTTTTTTCCTCTTAAAGCTAATCCATGAAATTTACTCTATCCCTTACTTCCTACAATGCTATCTGGGGATTTTAATTGGCAGAATTGAAGAGAGAATACATTCTAGGCATGAGGGACAGCCCATGTTAATGAACATCAGGAGGAGATGAAATGTCACATGCAAGGGACAGCAATTAGCCCCGTGTGTCTGGACCTGAGAATTCTTGGAGAAGAGTAATGTGAACTGTGTCTGGAAGGGTAATCTGGAGACAGAAGTAAAGGACTTTAAATGTCAAACATAGACATTCGTGTGTGATACCAGAAGAAGTAGAGAGCCACATGAGCTGAATGAGCAGGGAAGAAACATGGCAGAGTTCTGCTCTGAATAGGTCCCTTTAACACCTGTGTGGGAGATGGATTGGAGAGGGCTTGTCCTTGGTACCAAAAGATCAATTAGTAAAGTATGGCAGTAGTAAGAGGTGAGAAAAGCCAGAACTAGGTTGTGACTGGAGAGTAGAATTTTTGGAGAAATTCTGGAGAGAGATTTCTCACTGATTTGAGTCTAGGAGCTCAATAGCTCATGGAATGAAAATCTTTGAAGAAATTGGGTTTCTTGACAGGAACCAGCGATGTTTAAACAGGAATCCTCTATATTAGGATTTCTTGTCAGTGTCAGAATCTCCACAGGTGTCTTGAAAATGACCCAGAGAAACAGTTCCTCCTTCCTTCCACTCCTTTCTGTGTCTCCGCCCTCAAGACCCATCTCCTCAGGAGAATTTCCCAGAAGTCCTTGTTCAGTTTCCAACTGTCATTCCTACATCCCAATTTCCTCCAATGGTTCTTTTGTCCTACTCCCCATCATTACAGATGGAATCTAGTTTGGAAATTTATTAGTGTGTGTATATATAAATATAACACCAACAAATGCCTATATATTGAATGTTAATGTATATGTGCATATATATTTGAATGTGTATTTTGTGTGAGTATTTATATATATATAATATATATTCTCAAACACATATCCTGAATTCCTTTATTTTCTAAAGTATGGGAGAGTATGGATGTGCTTTTTTATATACATATATATGTGTGTATGTAGATATGTAGATATGAATATGAATACATATAATGTGCATGTATAAACCCTACATATGCATACACACAAATATAACAACAAATGCTTAAATATTGAGTGTTTGTATATATGTGCATATATATCTGAATGTGTATTTTGTGTGAGTTTTTATATATATTTTCTAACATATATCCTCAATTCCATTCTTTTCTAAAGTATGAGAGAGTAAGGATGGGCTATTTTTATATACATATGAATGTGTACATATAATGTGCATATATATTATAGGCATAATACAATAATCCCTACATAGGCACATTTATTATACACAAATAAAATACACATTCTACATGCATTCATTCACATGCACATAATATTTACACATCTGCATGCCACACACATACACACTGTTTGTACTTGGAGAGGTGGCACCTCTTCATGGGAGAGTGAATTTAAAGAGAAGAGAAGATAGCGTGGTTTCAAGAGGCAGAATAAGGGAAACTAGGAAGCTGGTGACAAATAGCCTCTATTCTTCAGTAAAGTGTTAGGTAAGAACATGAGGTGAGAGGGTGGGATGGGAAGACCATTCTGTGACTATTGTAATAAAGATAAACAATTAGGAAAGAGTAATTGGCAAGGAGGGCTAATTTGGAATTTTCAGACCAGTCCTACTCTTCACAATCTCATTGGAGATAGTGGAATAGTTTGTCATTTCCTTCTCTGGCTCATTTAACAGAGGAGACCAAAGAGTGAAATGACTTGACCAGGTTCACGCAACTAGCAAGTGTCGGAGGCTGGATTTGGATTGGGAAAGTAGAGTCTTCCTGACTCCAGGTCCACTACACTATCCACTTTACTCCCTTGCTGTCCTAAACTGAGATTAGATAATGCCAGCTATGACCTCTACGCTTAGTATAATTATATGGTTTCCTCTAGCATTGTCTGACAGTACCTGAGTAGGGACAGAATAAAAAACTAGAAGGTTAATTCAGGATGGATATTTGGCAATGTATGGGCTACACAGCAGGATGAGCGGACCCTGACAGGAGAGGACAGTGAGACATTAAGTAGGAGGTCACGATTAGAAGAGCAGAAAAATAAAGCCAGGGTAGGAGCAACAGGCTAGGAGAGTAGCAAGAGAAGAGGGGGCTGAATGTCACAGTGATGATGAAGAAAAGATTGGGAAAAATAAGGCACCGAGAGGTAGAATGACTGGAGGTACACCAAAGGAAAATTTTCCTACTTCTGATGTTTCTATTTGACATTGTGGCTGGTTAGCTCAGTTGGTTGGAGGATTCTGCTAATGGGGAGTTGTCACAGGTTTCTGACTTGTACCTATCCTTACTCTGAACAGGAAGAACAATGAGGAAGCTATTGCAATTGTCTAGTCAAGAAGGGATAAAAACCTGCACTACAGTGACAATTATGTGACTGGCAAGAAAGAGGAAAATGGAACCGACTGACTCCCTGGGTCAGTTAATTTGGATGGGTTTCTCCGCTATAGACTCTGTCTCTTTATAACCAGCCATTCTTGTATATTCATGTCATGGATCCAAAGAGGGAATAAAGAAGAGGTTGTGAACTGGTGGTCCCACACTCAACATTACTTTTAGAAAACTACCTGAACACAGACCTGTTGTACCAAGAGTGGTTCAGTGATGTTGTCTTTGTATTTGAAGGGCGGCAAATTATCAGGCTCTGCAATGTCAGATTTCTCAAACTCCCTGAAACAGCTACCAGGCCTATTTATTTTTGAAGAATCTTGGTAAAGCTTTCATGACACATGCTGGTGGGAGAGAAGAAAAGACTTCAGACTGGAAGGGGAAATGAGGATTAACAGCTTCAGATTCTAATCTTGTAATGATCTACTGATATTGTGATAAATGCCAGTCCAAATCTTGGTTTGGCAGTTTTTGCTAGCAAATAGAGGCCAAATTGGTGGAATTGGGATCATGGCCTCTGCCCTGAAAGCACAGGTTTTAATGTCAGTGTTTTCACCCAGGGCACAATATAGACTGTGAGACTTTAAGGGATTATCTTTCTTAAAGAGTTCATGATCATCTTGTATTACTTTGTAGTGACTCAATTTTGTGGATAATAATTTTTAAAAGCATAAAACTACAATGTATTTTCTTTTGCATTTTCCTTTCTTTTTTCCTGCTGAAATAGATTTTATAGAAATTTAAAGAACTGCTTTTGCAGTTCTAAAAGCTGCTATCATTTTAGAATATTCTTCTGGGTATTGACTAAATTAGTGTCCCTCATAAGAACAAAATTGAGCTCTAACTTTGAACAAAACAGAACACCAATTTCAGGTCCAACTAGACAATAAGTGATTTAAGGCTGTTGCTCTCCTGATAATGAAAGTCATTTCTTTTTCAAGATTTTTCTCTTCTTACAATTGTGCTTGTTAAACAAAAAAGACTAGTTATTTTGTTTTCTGTACAGAATTAGTCAGATGGTAACTCCTAGTCAGTGCAGAATTACTGACACAAGATTCCTATGAAATGACATTTGAGTTACTTTATAAGATCAAATTGTCTTTTGTTATGTGGGAAGGGGTGACAAGTGCCCTTTTTTACTTACACCAGCTAAATGAAAGTGGTCATGGTACACATGTTTTAGATGTATACTGGGATTTTTTCTGAAGATCTCTGAGTACTTAAAGCTTAGAGACAGTAGCAACAATGAAAATAGCTCCCAAAAATAGGAGCTGGAAAAAGAAGTTGGAGACAATGCTTTAGAGAACCTCAAATATACTATTCACATTTTTTGGAAAGAAATGAATTTTACTGGTATTCAGTTTAATAGCTATTCAATATAAATGCTGTTTATAAATACCTCATCAAAAAGATTTTGTTAAATTGGCTAATGCAGCAAAGGACTTCAAATTTAAAAGAATTATTGATGAAACTTTTCATTTATTTATTTCTAAGAAATGAAGTATTTCACATACATAAATGTTCTGGATAATTGAAGCTGAACATATTACCACTTTAAAAAAATTAACTATTTCAGAGAGGTATTTTTATAACCATCACATATTTCCCCAATTCTTAGAAAGAACTTAACCTTTTCTATGACTTAGGGCAGTGATGGTGATCCTATGGCATGGGTGCCAAAGATGGCAGGCAGAGTGCTCACTGTGAGCACACCCCCTCCCCAACCTCACCCCCAACCAACCCTGAGTTCATAACTAGAAAGACAAATAGACTTGGGTGGAGCTGCTGCCCTCTCCCTCTCCACCATGCATGATGACATTTTTTGACACCCTCAGCCCGGTCAGTCCACCAGCCCAATGGGCATGCTTTCTCCTTCCCTTATGTGGAATGATGGGGGGGGGGGAAGGGCTGAGAGTACCCAGTATGGGGGGGAGGGGCATGGCACTCAACCTCTGAGTGGGGTTAGCCCAGCACTTGGCCTCTAAAAGGTTTGCCATCACTGACTTAGAGTAATCATGATGTATATCAAATATTATTATATTGTATTAGGACTATAGGAAGAATAACAATGTAGTCATTGAGGTATATAGAATTATTTCTCTTTAAATGGTAGTTTTTTTCTGATTTTTCTGTCTGCTTTTTTATTATCTATGTCTTACTTTGTTGTCATTTCTTGCTGTTATCAGGATTCTTACCAAAAAGAGCCCTTTGGTACTAGGTTGGTTAAAATTGTGTTCCTAATAAGTCAGTGGGTTTTAATTGAAAGTATGAGGAGTTTTGCAATGAGTAAAGGGCAGGAGCCTTATGGACTTTGTTCCATCTATTTTGACTGCTCGGAGGCTTTTTTTTTTTTGTTATTGCCAAGTTCTTGTGAGGAAAGGTGAGTGAATTAGTGACTAGAGGGCTAGGTTTGGAGTCAGGAAAGTACTCTTCCTAAATTCTTAATAACTCTGTAAAATCTGGGCAGATTACTTAATTCTATTTACCTCAGTTTCTTCAGCCTGAAAATTAGCTGAGAAGAAAACGGCGAACCACACCAATCTCGTTGACAAGAAAAACCTGAATAAGGTCATGACAAATCAGAAATGACTTAAAAAAAATGACTGAATAACAAGTTCTTGATGGTGTTTGCGATACTCGAGGTTTTATCACAGAGGAAGCCTCTAAATATGTGAGTTATTACCATATCCACATCAACATAGTAACATTAGTCTGGACAGTCGACCAGGTGATGGGAATATCATCCTTATATAGAAATGAACATCATAATGGTCTTTATTAAACTGAGATCCCTGGTACCCATAAAATCTATCAGATGATGTTCAGCTAATACCAATAGGTCCTTCTACTAATCCTATGGCATAGGTTCCAAAGATGGTATGCAGAGCACTCTCTGTGTGTGATTTGTGTTCTCATAGATTTGACTCACTTCTGTATATATTTGAGAAATAAGGCTCTGTGAAAGATGGTCATCTTTCTGAGAATCTTTATTTATGACCTTTCTTCAGATAGATATAGATAGAAAAGGAGTACATTCCTCCAGAACAATATTCAAGGTTTGTCTATGTTCCTTGTCATACTAGATTAACTTGGTATATACATAAAAATAAAATTTAAATGAATTCCTCTTATGCTTTATCACCTTGCTTTTCTGATTGGTGACTGATTATCTCTGTAGGCAGTTAGGTGGAACAATGAGTGAATTGCTAGACTTGAACTAAGTACAAAACTAGAATCAAATATTTACAAGGTATATGATTCCTGGGCAAGTCACTTAATCTCCAAGTTTCTCAGTTTCCTTATCTGTAATATAGGTAGAATGACAGCAGCTATCTTGCAGGGTTGCTGTGAGAATAAAATGAGAGTATTAAGTACTTTGCAAACTTAAATAAACGTAGTTATTATCAGAAACATTTTCAGAAAAGTCTATCATGTGCTTTACTTTCCTCTGTCCTCTTCAGTCATCTGAGCTACACCTTTCCAATCACTTAATGGCCTCAGAGCCTGTGGCTCAGAAAAACTTCCACCCTAGGATTCTATCCTGTTCACTCCCTCCAAATCCTGAAATCTTAAACAATAATCAAAGAAACTTGGCCATTGTTCTTAGGTGTCTCAGTGGATAGAATGCTGAGCCTACATTCTGGGAGACACATTTTTCCAAGTTCAAATCTCATCTCAGATACTTTCTATATAAACCATGCTGGTCAAGTCACTTAACTGTGTTTGCCTCAATTTTTTAAACTGTAAAATGAGCTGGAGAGGGGAAAGGCAAATCACTTCAATATTTTTTTCCAAGAAGCCCCTATTTGGATCACAAAGATTTGGACAGGTCTGAAATGACTGAATAATAACAACATAGTACTTGGCATATAACCCTTTAATAACTGAATTTTTATTTATTCATTCACTCATTCAATTTAAGGAAAAGGACAAAGGGTTTAATTACTGCTTAACTACTTGATGATTTATTAAAAGAGATGAAAAATTACTAAGCAATGTAGAAAAAATAAGCCTGGAAAGAAACAAAGAAAAATATATTTGGAGTAGAGAAACAGAAATTAAGTAAGTGGGAAAAGATTAGCATAATTTAGCAGAGAAGGGCTGATATAGACTCCTTGATAACAGGTATTGTCTTTATCTTTCTTTGTATCCACATTGCCTAGGGTCTTGATGGTGAACTTATGGCACACCTACCAAAAAGGGCATGCAGAGCCCTCTCTGTGCCCCCGTATGCAGTCCCTTGCCAGAATTTGTTACTAGAAAGGCAGAGGGACTTGGGGTGGAGCTGCTCCCCTCCCCATCTCCATGCCCCTGGGGACATTCTTTGCTTCCCTGGCACCTCTGCTCAGTGTTTCCTCCTTCCCCTGTCTGGGGTAAGGAGGGCGGGATAATTGGGGGGGTGGGTTTTTTGGGGAGGTATGGCACTTGGTCTGGGGAGGGATGTATGGGGGGCAATGCTCCCTTTCTAAAACGTTCTCCATCACTGACTTAGGGTTAGCTCACACATTGCAAACAAAATAAATTCTATTAATGGCAACTGAGTAGCAAAATGAATAGAATGTCAGACCTGGGGCCAGGAAAATTTGTCATTCTGAGTTCAAATCTAACCCCTGATACTTACTAACTGTGCTACCTGGGGCAAGACACTTTATCCTATTTTCCTCAGTTTTCTCATCTGGAAAATAAGGTAAATAAAGAAATGAAAAACCACTCTAGAATCATTGCCAAGAATAGAGTCTTAAAAAGTTGGCAATAACTGAAACAAATGAAAATGAAAAATGGATGGTATTGGGACAGTTAGGTAGCTCAGTGGATAGAGAGAAAGACCTAGAGTAGCTATGGTGAACCTTTTAGGGACCCCATGCCGGGACCTGGACATGCCCAGACTTTGTGCCTTGCTCAGCCTGCCTATGTTGGAGGGGCAGGGCTAGGCTCCCAGGCCTACCTCCTCCAGCCACCTCCTGGGGCCATGGGGATCTGTCCCTGCACCTAGCTGCATGGGGGTCCCAGAGCTTGGGAGGCAGGCTGGCTCCTGGCTGCTTGCTTTGTTAAGGTCTGGGTTTTCACCCACCACCAAGGAAGTCTGGACAATGTAATCAAGCAAGGAGAAAGCCTTTATTGGGAAAACTTATATGCGCATCAGTGGGAACCTCTACCATCAGAGTTCCAAGTTGCTTCTGACAGGCTGGGGTTTAAATACTTTTTCATGAAGAACCTTTGTTGGAAAGTTGCTTTTTGCACCTGGGGTCTCAGTGCTGGAGTTTATCAGGGACCTTGGACAGGCCCCAGCACAAGCCTGGAGCTTATCTGTCTGTGGGGCCTTGGCATTTTTCCTCGTTGAATTTCTCTGGGCAACTTCCAATTTTGATCTCCCTCATTTCCAACTTCTTTTCCTCTTAGGGGGGAAGAGGGGGTGCCTACCCACTGAGGCTAGATCTCCCTCAGCTTGGGGTGGTAGAAACTCACCCCCACATCCAGCCTCCAGGGGACTGCCAATTGGTCTTCAACCTACCTACATGGGGGTGGGATGGGAGATGGAGAGAGTATAGTCGCCTTTGTGGGGCAGGGTCACTAGTGGTGGGCTGGAAAGGAAGGAAGGAAGTAGAGATCTTTTAGGGGGTGGGGCCTCCTGGGTGGGGAGGGAGGAGACTCCCCCTTCCCCCATCCCTCACCCTGCCCCCAACTCCTAGTCCCTGATGGGGAGATAGAAAGGAAGGCCTTGAGAGCTCAGCTGGGGAGAGAGTAAACCCAGAGGGGCAGGCATGGGGAGGCGTGGCAGAGAGGGGGAGGGGAGCAGCTGTGCCCACAGAGATGCCTCCAAGTGCCACCTTTGACACAGGTAGTTCTCCATCGCGGGCCTAGAGACAGGAGGTCCTGGATTCAAATTTGGTCTCGTACTTAGTATTGCTGCAAAGACAGAAGGTAAGGGTTTTAAAAATAAATGCTAGTTTACTGATGGACTAACTTGTTTTAAGCAATAGATAAATCTTCTCAGGTAGAGTAGGTGTACCTTCTGAGGAAGAGGCAATAAAGGCAACTCTTCGGCCGAACAAGAAAATCCACATTTTCCCCGTAAATCGCACAGAAGTTTTATAATTATATGCACTCAAGCCTCCTCACTATTTTGGTCAAGACCCATTTTGTTGTTGTTATTGGGGTAGGAACTTGCATAAAGCATTTCCACTTTCCAGTGTCCATCAGCTGTTGGCTATGGAGCCGAGAAGTTAAAGGACTTGTTCAGGGTCCCACAGCCAGTTTGGCACAATCTGAGGGCATGTTGTCTTTCTGACAACTGTATATGGGATAGAATGGGTGACTTGTTGAGGCTTATCTACTAATACCAATTAATGTTTTGTTTTGTTTTTAAACCCTTACCTTCTGTCTTAGAATCGATAATAAGCATTGATTCCAAGGCAAAAGAGTGGTAAGGATTAGGCAATTGGGGTTCAGTGACTCACCTAGCATCTCAGAGCAAGGAAGTATCTGAGGTCAAATTTGAACCCAGGACCTCCCCTCTCTAGGCCTCAATTTACTATGCCACCTAGCAGCCTGACCCATTCATGTTCAAGAAAATACTATTACTATTAAAAATGCCTGGAGTGTTTTTAATTATTATAAAATCCCAAGGACAAAAGTAGAGGCATATGGACTGAGATTTCTTTTTTTAAAATCTCTTTCTTTTCTTAAAATGAAAGTTTGGGGATTTCAAGGAGAAAGGAGAATATGGGTACAACAGTTACCTAAGTAAATGGCACTGAACAACAGGGTGCTTAATATACTAGATTGATAGGGTTGTGAAGGTGGACAATACATCACAGGAGGACTGAGAAGAATGCTTTTGGCCTGAGACTTCCAATCTGATCAACAAGGTTTTCACCTGAAAATGGAGAAGAAAAGAAAAATGCCCAGAAATAAACTGAAAAAGAACATACTAGTGGAAAGAAGGAGAAGCAAAATGGTGGGGGATGGGGGGGATGAGAAGGAATGACTTTAACTATAGTGGAGAAGAAAAGGCAGTTGGTCTGGGCAGCAGCCCATCAGCCTGTGGGGGTCCTGAGAGCTGGGACTGTTTTCTTTTTTGTTTGGTTTGGGTTTCGCCTGTCTCTGTGCCCCAAATGTTCAGCATAGTGCCTGGAACATAGTAGGCTCTTCCTGAATGTGACTCCAGTGATTGTCTTTTTTAAGTATCTCTGACAAAAGAACTAACCTAGTTATAAAAGCAGAGCTAGCTCAGGCTGGTGTTTTGAATGATAGAAAGTAGAAATAATTTCTCAGGCACTTACTTCTCTTTCTTTTGCAAAGAACTGAAGACACGAACATAAAAGAAAGACAGTCCCTGCCCTCAAAGGATTTCCAATAGGAAAATATAAGATGTGCTGAGAAGTTGTGACCAGAAAAGGCAGATTATACTAAACTACACTAACTACATTGTCAGGAGGAAGAATAAAAGTACTGGGTGAGAACCACAGTGTGAAAAAAGTCTTTAGCTCTGAGAAATATGACTGTGGATGACCAACCAAAACTATCCATTGCCTCTATTTCTAGCTCCTTTGTTTTTGGAGAAAAGGAAAAGGGGGGAGTGGGGTAAAGAATTAATATAGTGCTTTCTGTGTGCTGAGCAGTGTTAGCCATTTTCTTTTTTAAACAAATACTATCTTATTTGGTCCTCACAATAATGCTGTGAGGAAGGTGCTAATACTACCATTTTAGAGTTGAGTAAACTGAGATAAATAGAATTTAAATGGTTTGCCCAGGGGGGAAACTGGGTGGCTCAGTGGATTGAGAGCCAGGCCTAGAGATGGGAAGTCCTAGGTTCAAATCTGGCCTCAGACACTTCCCAGCTGTGTGACCCTGGACAAGTCACTTGACCCCCATTGCCTATAACTTACCACTCTTCTGCCTTGGAGCCAATACACAGTATTGGTTCCAAGACAGAAGGTAAGGGTTTTAAAGGGAAAAAAAATGGTTTGCCCAGAGTCACACAATTAGGAAATGGCTGGGGCTGGAGCTGTACTCAAGTCTTCATGACTAGCCCCAGTTCTTTATCCATTGTACTACCAACTGTCTCTATATAATACATGAAAGCTAACACCACCACTTCTTAATTATTTTTAAACCATCATAGGATCTAGGGATAGAGAGGTAGTATATTTAAACGTTTTCTTCCCTTCTCCTCCTGCCAAAACTAGTAAACATCTAGCTCCCATTCCTCTAATCCCAACTCCCTCTAATTGGGAAGGTGAATCTGCTGTGAAAATCTGGTTTATTTGTTATCTCTCTTTGAACTCTCATACATAGCTTACTGGGCTTATTTATCCCTCTTTTTTACCTCATTTACCTTTTTTTGCCATCAGAAACTACTCAAGAAATTTTAGTTCTTTCTAGAAGACACCAAATTTCTGATTCTCCTTTTTAGTTCAGGTTTCTCTTCCATTCCTCATGCTAATCCCAAAAGAAGACAGGTTCAGCTCCTCTACTTCTGCCAATAATTGCAATCACTTCTTTCTCTTTCAAAAATTTGTCACATTGATCCATCCTTCCTTATAACTATGTTTGGTTTGAGTTTTTATCATACTTAAAAATACAAAATCAAAAAAAGGAAGCTATCATTTAATCTTAAAATTCTGAGTCTTGTGTTTCTCCTTTCCAAATCAAATTCCTTAAAAGTGAAGTTCAGATCTATGGCTTCTCCTTTCTTACCACCTATCTTCAATGCCTTATAATCAGGTTCCTGAACCAACACTAATAAAACTGATCTATTCAACGTTATCATAGAGTAGATAATATACAGTCCATAGATTATAAAGACCAATTAGATGAATGATTGTCATTGAATGAATAATGTTGAAAGTATCATCCAAACTGAAGTCTCTAAAATAATGCTACAAAGTTATATATTGCTCGTTGTTCTTAAGAATGGATTGGATAGAATTATAGACAGCATGCTGAATACTGAATGAAAGGAAGGCCAGTTAACATGTTGGATAGCATAGTCAAAATGCAAAAATAACTTGATATCCTGGAATAATGACCCATACCTAATTAGATGAAACTAAATAAAGGCAAGTGAAAACCTTTCTCCTTGAGATGATGTGGTAAACTGGAAGTACAGGTAGAATTTGGAATCAGAAGACTCCCTTTTGAATCCCACATCAAACCTTTAAAAGAAGAGTCACTATGGTCAACTACTTCAGTTTTGTGAACCTGTTTCCTTTTCTATAAAATTGATCTCATTCCTTCTTAGGATTCATTTAGATGACTTAGTGGCTGGATCTATAATCTGTAGTCTTTGAGTTTGAATATGACTTCAGACACTAGCAGTGTGACCCTGGAAATTTTACTTAAATGCTACTGCCTGAGTTTTTAGATTTTTAAAATGAAGATGATAAAAGCATCTACTTCCTAGAGTTATGAAGATAAAATGAGTTAATATTTGTAATGTTCTTTGCAAACTTTAAAGCACTATAAAGTTTTTTTATTTTATTTTATTATCATTTAGGAGATGATAATTAAAATAATTAAATTACATTATCAGAATAAACTATATAAATATAAAACAGCTATAGTTTGATTACAATTTGTATAAAAAACACTGCGTTCTTGCCATACTCAGGCCACATCTAGAGAATTATGCCTAATAGGGAGCATCGCATTTTAATAGAGAAATCAGTGCAATCATACAATGAGATGGCTTAATGGTTATACACTCAAAAGAGCTAGTTCAGAGTTGTATAACAGACTGGTATTTATATGACTAAGATGTGGGACATGATTGTTCTCTTCAATCATTTGAAGTGTTTTCAGGGGATTCAATTTATTTTATGTGTCCCTAGTGAGCAAAACTTGTACTAGTGAGCTTAGCATTTTTGCTAAAGATAAGGAAAATCTTTATAACAATTAAAGATATCGGAAATGGACTGTTGGGTGTAATTAGATGGCAGAGTGGATAAAGTGCTGGGCTTGGAGTCAGGAAGACTCATATTTATGAGTTGAAATCTGGTTTTAGGTACTTTTTGGCCATGTGACTCAACACAAGCCAATTAACCCTGTTTTCCTCAGTTTCCTCATTTGTAAAATGAACCAGAGAAAGAAATGGCAAAACACTTCAGAATTTTTTTCCAAGAAAACCCCAAATGGTATCATCAAGAGTTGGAAATGACTGAAAAAAAGACTAAATAATAACAAAATGGACTGTATTGCCTCATGAGTGAAGCAGAACTTGAATGATGAAGTAGCAAATTGAAGAATGATTTCTTCCATTAGGTGAATGATTGGATTTCAAGACCATTTTTTCTTAAAGCTATTTATGATTCTATGAATGAAATGAACCGTGTTGGCCAAAGGAAGAAGGAGGATACTATTTTCTCTCTGTGACTGTCTGTCTCTCTGTATCTATCACTGTCTCTCACCTCTATCAACTCATGAATAAATTTCTTATTCGTCTTTTGCATTATAAGAAATGGAGCCTTGTACACAATTTTATTGCATCATATTGGGCTCTGGTGTTTCTATTATAAGTTGTACTAACAGCAATCGATAGTGAAGAAGATTGATATTGGGTGACAGAGTTTGTTAGCCTTAGATCACTGCTTCAGAATGAGCCTGACTTGAAAATGACTGTCATCTCATAACTGTTCTCTTCTATTCCATAAGCAGTAAGTAGATGTGGCTATTCCTAAGGGACAGGCTCCTACAGGAGGTACATAATAATAAATAGAAGTCAGCACAAGGGAGGCTCTGGATAGAATGGCCAAAAAACTGAACTCTGTGATTATCCCTAGAAGTGGTCCCATCTGTTCTCTATTATATTTACTGTGCTATAGGGAAAAACCTTGCATGCCTTTATCTACTTGATAGCTCTACTACACAGGGTATGCTTTCCTTACTGAATAAATTCAACAAGAGACGGGGCCCTGGACAAGAAATAGAAATCATGGATCCTGTCATATTCTTTTGTTTGTCATCCCAAAGAATGCACCACTCATTCTGTTTTCTCCATGGGAACCTGACTCCTAAAAGTTGGCTTATTACTTCAGAATCACCAAACCAGTTATTTGAGTTACTGATAATGCAGATAGGAGAAGGGCTCTATCTTTTGAATAATATGACCATATAGAACTGCTAGTAGATAATATAGAGTCATCAAGGTTGATTCAGAAATGTGTTACTTTTATCTTCCCTAGGAATTAGAGGGATTTAATTGGATTCAAAATGCAGCAATTAATAGTTTAATGGAAACTGAGGAAGCTTCTAGTGATCCCCCAGGGATCAGGATTGGACCTGTTCTTGTTAATATTGTTATCATTGAATAAAGATATAAATGAAATCTTTCCAAATTTTCACATGAAACTAATTTATGAAGGAAAATATTGAATGCCATTGTCAGGATCCAAACAAGTTGATCATAAAGTTTTGAACATAATTAAATGAATATGTGAATCAGTTTGGATCAATGCCAGTTCTTTTGATTTTTTTAATAAAAATGCATCCTTAGAGGTATAAAAAAAGGGGATGTGTGGCTTGATAGCAATTCATATGGAAAAGATCTAGGTCTTTCAGTGGATTCTGATAGGAATGTTAGTCAACAGTATGATGTGAGCCTACAAAACAAATGAAGTATTAGGCTGCATTAAAAGAGGTGTTGTGAGAACTAGGGAGGTGATAGTCTCCTTATATTCTGCCCTCATAAATCATATATTGATTATTGTGATCAGTTCTGGATACCGCATTTTAGGAAGGACATTGATAAGAGAGAGAGCTTTTGGAGAAACAACCAAAACAAGAAAAAGCCTCAAGTTTATGCCATATAGAAGTAACTAGACATATTTAGACTGGGGAAGAGAAGACTTTTGGGAGACATGATAAGGATCTTCTATAGGTACACAATGGGCACCAAACTTGGGGCTCACAGGCTAAAAACAGAATCCTCTACTGTGGTATGAACCAGATTATAATGTAATTGGGATATATTTAACAAAATGAATAAAAACCTAGATGTTTATGCTTGAGTTTGAGACAACTGGCCTAGATGACTCATTGGGAATATTGTTGAGAGATTTTTCTTTAGTTATGAGTTAAATTAGATAGCCTCTAGAGTCCTGACTGGCTTTGAGAGTTTTTGTTTTTTTTTTCCTTGTACTTAATCTTTCTTTTAAAAAGATGGCAGGTAGTATGATAGAGGTTGAACACGTAGTATCACAATATATATTTTCATGTTGTGAGAGAAGACACATATTGCTTATATGGAGGAAAATTCATGGATAAAATAAAGTGAAGAATAGTATGTTTCAATCTTCATTCACACTCCATCTGTTCCTTCTATGACAGGAATATTTTTTTATCTTGAAATTCTTGGAGTTGTTCTTGATCTTTGCCTTACTGATAATAGTTTAGTCATACGGCTATGGATAGTTTTAATTTCTACATCAGAGAATAACCTGTTCATATCCTTTGACCATTTATTAAATGGGGGATACTTAATATTATTATAACTCTGACTCAGTTCCCTATATAATTGAGAAATGAGTCTTGTGTCAGAGACATGTGCTATAATTCCACCCCCATCCCACCTTGCCATTTGTTGTTTTCCTTCTAATCTTCATTGCATTGGTTTTGTTTGTGCAAAAATTTTTTTTATTTTATGTAATCAAGATTGCCTATTTCATTTTTTGCTATGTTCTTTATATCTTGTTTAGTCAAAAATTCTTTTCTTTTCCATAAGTCTGACAAGTAAACTTTTTCACGTTCCCCAAAATTTATTTATGATTTCACCCTTTTTTTTTCCTAGATGAAGGATCCATTTTGAGTTTACCTTGGTGAGTGGTGTGATAAATTGGTCTATGCCTGGTTTCTCCATTTTGCTTTCCAGTTTTCCTAGTAGTTTTTGTCAAATGGTGAGTTCTTCCCCTAATAGCTTGGATATTTGGGTTTATCTAATACTAGGTTATTATGATCACTCTCTGTGTTGATTTCCTGATCTATTCCATTGATCTACTACTCTATTTCTTAGAGAGTACTAAATTGTTTTCATGATTACAACTTTATAGAATTCTTTTAAATCTGTCACTTTCAGGTTTCCTTCCTTAATTTTTTCCATTGATGTTCTTGACTTTTTGTTCTTCCATATGAATTTTGTTATTATTTTCTAGTTCTTGGAAATGATTTTTGAGTAGTTTCATTGATATAATACTGAATAAGTAATTTGGGTAGGATTGTCATTTTTTTATTAGATTGGCTTGGCCTATCCAATAGAAATAATTTATTTTTCCAGTTTTTTAGGTTTGAAATTTTTATGATATTTTTGCTGTGTTCATTTTGGTAGGTATTCCTACAGTTATTTTATATCATCTAGAATTATTTTGAATGGAATTTCCTTTTCTATTTCTTGCTGTTGGACTTTGTTGATGGTAAGTAGAAAAACTGAAGGCAATCCTTCATTTTCCAGTTCTTTTACCACCATAAACAGTGTGGCTATGGATATTTTTGTACAGGTATTTTTCCTTATTATTTTTCGGGGTAAAAACCTAGTAGTGGTATTGCTGGATTAAAGAGCATATGTAAGGAAGATATTGTAACACAAGACGGATTTGCAAGAAAAAGCAAGAGATTAGAATTTTGGTGAACTGCCAATCAACCAGATCAAGAGAAGATTCCAATAAAATCTGGATGGCGAATTGGGAAGCCCAGCAGGTTGTCTTCACTTTTGCTTTCCTCTGAGTGTGGGAAGGATGCGGGATAGTCAGTTTCCCTCTTGGTCATTGATTGTTGCCATGACTAAGTACTGAGAGGACTTTTGAAGTCTAGCTCAGAAGGAACTTAGTCAAACCTGTTTCCTGTCAATATCCCCCTTTAGAGAAATTAAATTTGTTTCCTGAGTTGAATACCTTGTGAAAATCTTCAATCAACAGGAAATCATAGGAGATTAGGGAAACCTATTTTCCTCTTTCCCCCACCCTCTCTTGACCTCTTCTCCTTCAAAGAATAAACCCCTGTAGTTAAAAGATTTAAATTGTAGGATTGCTTATTGGGGAAACACTTGAAGCTTACTATTCTTGAGAAGATCCTTTAGATTCAGTTGGGGAAGGGACAGGAAGTAGTGTGGGGAGGAGTGTAAGATCTAGCCTTGCCCCTTAGCTAGCTTCCTGCTGTCCCTGTCCTTATTACCACAAATATCCTAATATTGCCCTCTATTACACATATAATCTTTTAAAGCCCTTTGGGCATAATTCCAAATTGAATGGTTGGATCAATTCACAACTCCACCAGCAGTGTTTTAGTGTCCCAATTTTGCCACATCCCCTCAAACAATCTTTTCCTTTACTGTCATATTGGCCAATCTTTTATGTGTGAGGCGGTACCTCAGAGTTGTTTGGATTTGCATTTCTCCAAACAGGAGTGATTTAGAACACTTTTTCATGTGATTATTGATAGTTTTGATTTCTTTATCTGAAAACTGCCTATTCATATCCCTTGACCATTTTCTAATTGGGGAATAGCTTGGTTGCTTGTACAACTGACTTAGTTCCTTATAGATGAGAGAAATTAGACCTTTGTCAGAGATTTTTGTTATAATTTTTTTCCCCAATTTGTTGCTTCCCTTCTAATTTTGGTTGTATTGGTTTTGTTTGTACAAAACCTTTTCAATTTAATATAATCAAAGTAATTCATTTTACATTTTGTAATGTTCTCTATCTCCTGCTTTTTCTTATGTTCCTGCCTTTCCCATGGATCTGACAGGTACACTATTCTGTGTTCACTTAATTTGTTTATATTTTCCCTTTTTATATTTAAGTCATTTACCCATTTTGAATTTATTTTGTTATAGGGTGTGAGATGTTGATCTAAACTTAATTTTTTCTAATACTATTTTCCAGTTATCCCAGGTGTTTTTGTCAAATAATGGGTTCTTGTCCCCAAAACCGGGATCTTTGAGTTTGTTGAACACTATCTTGCTGAGGTCATTTAACCCAAGTCTATTCCGTTGATCCATACTTCTATCTCTTAGCCAGTACTCTATTGTTTTAATAATCATTGCTTTATAGCACAGTTTGAAATCTGGTACTGCTAGGTCTCTATCTTTCATGTTTTTTTTCCCATTATTTCCCTTGATATTCTTTATCTTTTGTTCTTCCAAATGAACTTTGTAATAAATTTTCAAATTCTATAAAAAAGTGTTTTGATAGTTTGATAGGTATAGCACTAAACAAATTAAATTAGATTATGTAGGATTGCAATTTTTATTATATTACCTCATCCTACTCATAATCAATTAATATTTTTTCTAATCATTTAGATAGTTTTATTTGTGTGAAGAGTTTTATAATTATGTTCATATAATTCCTGAATTTGTCTTGACAAGTAGATTCCCAGAGATTTTATATTGTCTAGAGTGATTTTAAATGACGTTTCTTTTTCTAATTCTTGCTGCTGTGTTTTGTTGGAAATATATAGGAATGCTGATGATTCATGTGGGTTTATTTTGTATCCTATAACTTTGCTATAGTTTTTATTTATTTCCACTAGCTTTTTAGTTGATTTTCCCAGATTCACTGGGTATACCATCATGTCATCTGCAAAGAGTGATAGTTTAGTTTCCTCATTTCCTACTTTTACCCTTTCAATTTCTTTTTTTTCTCAAATTGCTACTGCTAGCAATTCTAGTATTAAATAGTAGTGGTTATGATGGGCATCCCTGCTTCTCTTCTGATCCTATTTGGAATGCATCTAACTCATCCCCATTGCAGGTTATATTTGCTGATGGTTTTAAATAAATAATGCTTATTATTTTGAGAAAATGTCCTCTTATTCCTATACTTTCTAGAGTTTTCAATAGGAATGGGTATTGTATATTGTCAAAGACTTTTTCTATAGCTATTGGATAATCATGTGGTTCCTATTAGTTTGGTTTTATATGGTTAATTATATGGTTTATATGGTTTTTATATGGTTTTCCCATTATTGAACCAGCCTTGCATTCCTTGTATAAAATCCACTTGGTCATAGTGAATAATCTTTGTGATAACTTGCTGTAGTCTTTTAGCTAGCGTTTTATTTAATATTTTTGCATCTATGTTCATTAAGGAGAGTTGTCTGGTTTTCTTTCTCTGTTTTTGATATTCCTGGTTTGGTAATCAGTATCATATTTGTATCATAAAAAGAAATGGGTAAGACTCCTTCTTTGCCTATTTTGTCAAATCATTTGTAGAGTATTGGGATTCATTGTTCTTTAAATGTCTGATAAAATTCACTTGCAAATCTATCAGGCTCTGAGGATTTTTTCTTAGGGAGTTCCTTGATGGCTTGTTCAATTTCTTTTTCTGATATGTGATTATTTAAGTATTCTATTTCCTAAGTATTCTATTTCTTCTTCTGTTAATCTAGGCAATTTATCTTTTAAAATATCCATCCATTTTGCCTATTTTGTCATATTTATTTTCATATACTTGGGCTTAATAGCTCTTAATGATTGCCTTAATTTTCTCTTCATTAGTCAGATCTCCCTTTTCATTTATGATATTGTTAATTTGGCTTTCTTTTCTCTTTTTCTTAGTTAGATTAACCAATACTTTATCCATTTTATTTGTTTTTTTCAAAATACCAGTTCCTAGTCTTATTTATTAGTTCAATAGTTCTTTTGCTTTCAATTTTATTTATTTCTCTTTTGATCTCTAGGATTTCTAATTTGGTCTTTATCTGAGGACTTTTAATTTATTCTTTTTCTAGGTTTTTAGTATATGCTCAATTCATTCACGTTGTCTTTCTCTTTTTTGTTAGTATAGGTACTCAGGGATATAAATTTTCCTCCGAGAGATATGGCTTTGACTGTATCCCACAAATTTTTATATGTTGTTTCCTCATTGTCATTCACTCCAGTGAAATCAGTAATTATTTCTATGATTTGTTCTTTAACCCATCACTTTTAGAGAATCAAATTATTTAATTTCCAATGAATTTTTAATTTGCCTCTCTATGTACTCTTACTAATTTTTTATTTCATTGTGATCTGAAAAAATTGCATTTTTTAATTTATGCTTTACTGCATTTGTTTGCAATGTTTTTATGCCCTAGTTCATGGTTGATCTTTGGCAATGCACCATGAGTTGCTGAAAAGAAGGCATATTCATATTTATTACTATTCACTTTTCTGCACATATCTGTTAACTCTAATTTTTCTAACATTTAATTCACATCTCTTACTTCTTATTTATTTATTTATTTAGGGGCAAGGGTTGATGTCTCCCACTAATATAGTTTTACCATCTATTTTTTCCTTAAGATCCAATAGTTTTTCCTTTAAAAATCTGGATACAGGGGGCAGCTGGGTAGCTCAGTGAATTGAGAGCCAGGCCTAGAGATGGGAGGTCCTAGGTTCAAATCTGGCCTCAGACACTTCTCAGCTGTGTGACCCTGGGCAAGTCAGTTGACCCCCATTGCCTATAATTTACCACTCTTCTGCCTTGGAGCCAAAACACAGTATTGACTCTAAGATGGAAGGTAAGGGTTTTTTTTTTTTTTTTAACCCTTACCTTCTGTCTTGGAGTCTGTCTGTATTGGAGTCAATACTGTGTATTGGCTCCAAGGCAGAAGAGTGGTAAGGGCTAGGCAATGGGGGTAAAGTGACTTGCCCAGGGTCACAAGGCTGGGAAGTGTCTGAGGTCATATTTGAACCTAGGACCTCCAGTCTCTAGGCCTGACTCTCAATCCACTGTGCTACCCAGCTGCCCCCTGGAATGTAAGGGTTTAAAAAAAAACCTGGATACTATATCATTTGGTACATATATGTTGAGTAATGTTATTTCTTCATTGTGTATATTGCCTTTTATTAGGATGTAATTACCTTCCCTGTCTCTTTTAACTAGATCTATTTTTACTTTGGCATTTTTAGATATCATAATTAGGACTCCTTCCTTCTCTTTCTTAGTTGATGCCCATTAAATTCTGCTCTAGCCTCTTACCATTATCCTGTTTGTGTGTCTACTTTCCTCAGGTTTGTTTCTTATAAACATCATATGGTTGGGTTTTTGTTTTTAATCCACTCTACTATCTACTTCTATTTTATGTGTGAGTTCATTCCATTCACATTCAGAGGTATGATTATCATCTGTTTATTCCCCATTTTGATTTTGATTTTGATTTCATAGTTTAATCCTGCCCTTTCTTCTATCACTATTTTCCTTTTCACCAGTGTTTTGCTTTTAATCAGTCCCCCTTTTGCCTACCCTTATTTTACCCTCCTTCCCACCCTTTCCTTTTTTTTCCCCCCTTTTATTTCTCTTTAGGATTTTTTGGTTGCCATAGTTGGGGGAGAAGTAGTCCCTTGTACAACTTTTCTCCTTTATAGCATGGGGATCCCCTTTCCTTGCCTACCTTTCACATTGTGTCCAGTAGAAGAACCCTTTTACTAGTCCTGTTTTGACCTCTGTTCTTTTGAGAAACTTTGTAATGATTGGTTTGGAAGAAATTTCTGAGCAGCTCCAAGTTTTTCCTGCTACTAAGCCACCACATTAGCTCTACCCTGGGCATAATAGATTCTGTTTCAACTCTTTACTTTTACTTTTTTATGTCTCCCTGCTTTAAATGTGTTTCCTGTAGACAGCATATATTAGGACTTTGTCTTTTAAACCACTCTACTAAATTTTCAGTTTTATAGGTGAGTTTATCTCCTTCATATTTACAGTTGATTACTATGTATTTCTCACAATATCATTTTCCCTCTGTTTCCCATTTTCTCTTTCTTTTTGGTCCTTCTCTGTTCACAAATGTTTTGTATCTGACCACCAACTTTCATAATTTACTCTGCTTTTTGTCCATCCTCTACTCCCTTCATTCCTGCATCATTTCCCCATCTCCTCCTCTTACATATGAAATAATTTACCAGTTTCATTCTTTCCTTTTCTCTTCTCCTCATTTATTCTTCTCTCCTGTCATTTGGTTTTTTTAAGGGAGATATTAGCTCATTCGATTCTGCTTGCTTTCTTCTTTCTTTCTATGTATAATGGTTCCTTGGTACTTGTAATTAATTAATTCCAGAAGACAGGTTGAATATCAAAAATGTAGAGTATCAAATTCATTTTTCCCATAAAGAATAAAGTACATTAAATTAATCTATTTCAGACACCCAGGAATTCATATTTTATTAGGCAGTCTATGCATTTATTTATTGAGTTGCATTTTACTAAGTAAACATTAATAATACATAGATGTAAATAAAAATATAATTAGATTTAAATAAATAATCTTAATTTTACCTATATTGAGAGGAGCTGAAGGCCTAAGGGGAAGAAATGTTATTGTATAGAAAAGGAGTCCCTTTCTATAATATCTGAGGACAACTGCCCTTCTAGAGTTTTTTCCTCTTTTCTGTCCCTTATCAAATCTGAATCTTGCTTGAGATTCACAAGGTGTAAGTTTCACAAGAAACCTATAAATAACCCTATCTAATGATTGTTTTTGTCTGATTTTCAAAATTCTTGTAAAGCGGGAAATGGTCTGGCCTTTTAACAAATTTACAAAGCTTGTTAAAGCTTAGTTTGGGTAATATTTTTCCACAAATTTTTGTACTTCCACTCATTTTGCACACATTTCTTTGACTGATGAAGTGGAGACATCTATCCCCTTCCTCCTCACATGAAGAAAACTCCCCAGCACTAGCTGTTGCTACTCCCTTTAAGTTCCTTCAGCTTCTCAGTTTTGACCTCCATTTTATATTCTAAATTAACACTTGATTCTTCACGTTGGCTGGTGTGGGCATATGCTTCCCAAGATCATGATGCCAACAAGTTATAGCAAGTTCATTGAGTGCCAAGCAAACATCAAATACTGTGGCAATTTTTTCTCATCCAAATGCATCAGATACCAAATTTGATGATTTCTAAAACTGTTGAGTATCAGTTTTACTGTATCTTGCTGCTTATTGTGCTACTAGTGATCAAGTTCTTAGGTATCTTAAGGATTTTCGATATCTTAAATACTTAAAGCACCTTAAGTATTTCAAGTATCATAGATATCTTAATTATTTTAATTATCACTTCCCAGGTATGAATGTACTCAATTCAACCTTATTAAAAACCCTAAATTTTCAGTTTTCTGTTTACCTTTTTATGAATTTTCTTTTTAATTTTTTTTGTCAGCAATACTTAGAAGTCTTCTATTTCATTAAACCTCAGTCCTTCCCCACTTCCCAAGGAGTATATTCAGTTTATCTGAGTATGTAATTATGGGGAATAGCCCTAGGTTCTTTGCTCTTAGGAATATCACATTCCATCTATTCTAGTCCTTTAATGTAGAAGCTTCTAGATCATGTGTAATCCTGACTGTGGCTCCACAGTATTTTAATTGTTTTCTTCTGACTACTTGCAGTACATTTCACTTGGCCAAAGAGTTCTGGAATTTGAGTACAATAGTCCTAGGATATTTTATTTTAGGGTCTCTTTCATGGGATGATAGGTGGATTTTGTCAACTTCTATTTTCCCCTACTGTTTGAGATCAGGCAGTTTCAGTTTTTCCTGATTATTTATTGTAATATGGTTTCCAGGCTCTTTTTTTCATCATAGATTTCAGGTATTCTGATGATTCTTGGGATGGTTATTGAGCTATTTTCTGGATCCATTATTTTTCTATTGAGGCAGAGCATATTTTCTTCTATTTTTTTTTTTGCTTTTGTCTTACTGTTTCCTAATGCTTTATTAGTTTCCATTTGCTTAATTCCAATTTTTAGGAAGTTATTTTTGTCCTTAGTCTTTTGTGTTTGCTTTTCCATTTGGTACATTCTAGTCTTTAGAGAATTGTTTTCTTCAGTCGTTTTTTTTGTTTTTTTTGTTTTTTTGTTTTGGCTTCTAGTACTATTTGACTCATTCTAGTCTTTCGGAAATTATTTTCTTCACTAATTTTTTGGTCTCTATTTCCATTTTCCATTCTCTTGATTCTTTCTCTCATTTCTTTTATTGCTTGATTTCTTCATTTCTTTTCAAATTCTTTCAAGAGTTCTTTTGGGACCTAACATCCATTCTCACTTTCCTTTGTGGCTTCACATGTTTCCTTTTTGCCATTGTTGTCTTCTTCTTCATTTATATTTTGACCTTCCTTGTCATTAAAGTAACTTTCTTAGGTTAGGTTTTTTTCTTTGTCTTGATCTTTTTTTTTTTAGTTATTATTCCTCTTCCCCCACCCCCATTACATTGTCTATCTGTTGAAATTCTGTTCTGTTCCTGGATTAGAAGGGATTCTATTTCAAGATTGTTGCATAGCCTTCTATGGTACTTTGGGTTGACAGTAATGTGTTTGGGTCCCTCAGTGTTTACATTGAGGAAGTGACCTTGCTGGCTTCTTTTGGGGAGTCTTCTAGCTATTTGTCCAGCTGGATTCCATTCCCTCTACTTTTGTTTTACCTATAGTCTCCTGTACTAGGTTGTTCCCTACTCTGCTTGTTTATTGACTCAGGGCACATGGACTGTCCCCCACTCTGCTGTTTTGTTCCTTCAGGACATATGGACAGATATAAGATTTATAAGGTTGGCATTAAACCACTCCTCCATTTTGCCATTTTTTTACCTCAAGTCTTTGGCAGGGTGTTGGATGGCTTCCCCTCTGCCCTTTCATTACCTCAGGGCACATGGAAGCATATAGGACTGGCATTGGAATGCTCCTCAATACTTCTGTTTCCTTTCCTCAGGATATTTGGCAGAAGTATTGCATGTTTTGCTGGTCCCCTTACCTCCACTCCCTGCTCAATGACACACTCTTTGTGCTCCTATATCTTGTCAACCCAGAAAAAGTATATCCCCCCTCATTTCCTTTGTTTGGAAGCATTTCACTATCTATTTTTGCATGTTTGGAGGGTTTATATGAGCTGAACTTCTCATACTCTGTCATCTTAGCTCCTAACATGCACCTATGATTTAATTCTTATTTACACATGCTATTATTATTCTATTTACACATGAGCTCTTGAGTCAAAAATCCTATATTGAAATATCATTTCTCTTTTTTACTACCAGTGTGATTTCAGACAAGTCACAACCTCCCTGGACTATGGATTCCTTATCTTTAAAATGAGGGAGGGTTTGTTTAAATTTCACTTTGAAAAAAAAAAAGGCATTTTTGTGTCATTCAACAGTGACAAAATAAGTTTTATTTAGATATGGCATAGAAAGAATATTTGAGAAGGATACTTCAATACTTGGATGGATGTAATCTTTCAAACCCCCCATCGAGTAGAAATAAATCTGTTATAAAGGCCAGAGTATGGCACCTCACATAGTCTTAGGGAATCTGTGATATCTGAAGAGCCTTAACTGAATGCTGGTGGGACTTTTTATGTACTTAGATAACCAGGAAGCCACAATAAAGTCCCCAATTTTTGATAGCTTTGTGAGTTTTCATAGAAATACCAGCCTACAAAATGTTACAGAAGGATAGGAAAAGTCTGGTGTAGACTAGTCCCATTATATACATCTTTTTCACTCATCTGTCATGAACTCTTGAAGAGAAAATTGGTTTTCTAGCATTTGTTCTTAAAGGAAAATATAATAATCAAATCTAGGTTGTGGGAAGGAGAAAGCTCCAGATTACACTATTGTAAATAAAGTGCATATTAAAACAAACGATTAAGCCAAATAATGACTATTAAGTACCAGAATGAATAGAACCTAATATTATTAATCCAATCTTTAATGGAAGTTTCCTAGGCCTAGCTTTGTCTTTGTGGTCTTTCTTTTTGGGACTTTTTATATAATGGTAACTTGAGCTACAGAACACTGAGTCAGTTTCAGTATTCATGTAACTGGATGCAAAAATCTTTGAAACATGAAGTTCTAGCTTTTCTGCCACACAATTAGTACAGTGTCTAACATATTTCTAGTTGCATATTTGAATATTCCAGCTATGTTCTGAAATATTTGCTCAATTAACTAGATATTTACCTTTGCCTATCCAAAGGAAGTAGGAAGCTATAGAGAGCTATTGCATAATATTAAAGTTTGTGTTATGACTTCAGAAATAACATGTCTCTGAAAACATATGAATATCAGCCTTTCCACTGTAATAAAAGACGAATAGCAGAAAGCATAGGAAACAGTAGTGAGAAACCCTAATATGACTAATACATTCTCTTTAGCATAGGGGATGCTAAAGTACAAAAGTAAAATAGAAGCTAATACTTCTTTCACCTAATAAAAATGGTTCATTTAAAAAAAAAGGTGGAAAGGGTTCATTACATCTCTGATCTACTTATTCCATTAAAGAAATTATTAAAGATTGCTCCGGGATGTGACCAAAGTAATGAGGTACTTGGCTGAATGTCTTGTAAATGCCATTCATACAAATAACAGCTTCTGAGTAGCCATGTTAAATATTAAAGCACTCAAAGCATCTTTTCGTGCACATTCATACTGCCTCCTTTGGGGAAAGAGGGGGCATCTTCATTAAGCAGTCTGTGTCTATATGTGCCTATGGATTTGTATGCCAGTGACTCAAACATGAATACATCATCTGCTATCCAAGGTACGTCCCCTTATAGCTAAACTGTAACACTGCTTTCAAATTTGCAATAATGGGTATCTGTCTCTTGCTACATAGAAAGTGATGTTATCAGTAGGGATCCATCCAGCTGTAGGCAATCTAAAGGAAGTTAAGATAGTGGACTAGTTTGACAATCACTCAGATGTAAAAATATTCACATAAACACCCATGGAGAAATTGAGTGCTTCACATTTTAAGACTGTGAACAATTTCATCTCTGTGTTCACCTTTAGCCCTTCCGTATGATCTCTAGAACGACTAGTAGATGTAATCTGAGGACCTGGATTTGAATACCAACATTCATAGTTACTACACAGGTTAGTTGGGCAAGCCATTTCCCCATTGTTGGTCTCTGATTTCTCATCTGTTAAATGAATGTGTCAGAATAGATAATTTCTTTTTTCCATTCCAGCTTTAATTCCTTTGGTCTGATGATATTTTCTCCATTTGATCATGGTACTAACTCCAGGTTATGATCAAAACAACTTACTTCTGCTTTTTAATTCATTGTTCTATTTACCTAGCAGTGGATTCTGGCTCTGCATGAGCAATTCAGTGCTCCTGTCTCCTCTGTGAGTGGGAAACATCGTTCTTCTTTTTCTCTTGTCAAGGATTGTCGAGGAGAAACACTAGCCTGTTCTTTAGATAAAGTCCTATTCTGATGTGGCATGAGGATAACTAGTTTATGAATGCAACTGCAAGTTCCAGTGTATCCAACCAAGTTGAAAAAGCTTTGAATACCAGTTGAGAGTGTATTATAAATCTGTATGTAGTTCAAAGACTGTGTATGAGGGACAGTTAAGGAGCAATATGCTGTATGAAGAAGTAAATTTGGGAACTTTCCAAAGAATAATTAAGAGGGACATGGTAGTCCTGGGCAGATTATTCATAATGCTTTAAAAGAATTATACATCCAGATCCCTGCAGGTCACACAATGATTTGGAAAAATAAATCCTTTAAATGAACATTATCTATATTTGATTATAATTTCATTTATTTTGTCAAAGATTTCCCAATTCTACTTTAGTCTGGTTCTGGCCACAAGTTTGATACCTATAATATCAATTATATGAATGGCCGATAAAGATAACCTTGTCATGGAGCTAGAATGGGATATAACCAAAGAAGTACTTATATTCTCCATTTATATCCTTTTGATGCCAAAAGAACATGGAGATGGTCCCTGGGAAGTAAGGTTGATGTCATTTGCCAAACTTATAGGAGAACATGGATAAGAAGGCTATTTGGCAGTCATGAATAGATTGTGATCTTCCTTTGAGATAATATCATTGCAATCCTGGAGTTCTAGGACCAATCTGATTGAGTACACAGAGGCTCATTAATAGAATTTTGGGGGCTAGTTAATGAGTATTTAGTTCATGATAACTTTTAGTCATCTCTTAAAGTACAAAGAGAGGTTTCAATTGGCATGAATAGTGGGATGTAACTTTTTTGAGGTATCTGAGAAGATTATATGCCACTAACTTATGGCATCCATCCATAAACATCATGCAACAGTATGACAACACAGTCATTTGACTGAAATGGCAATAGTGAACCATGTGAGAAATGTATTGACATTTTTAGAATCTGTTCATGGTTAGGGTAAGATCCTTCTCTACAGTTTCCCAGCTGTTCATTTTCTATATATAATGGACATCTCTATTTGTCTTTGTGTCACATAATTAACATCACTTCACTAGACTGAGGAATGATCAGCTATCATGAGTCTCTTTTATCCAAATGGCATTTTCCATGTTCATTCTGGAGAATCAACATGTACTGATAACCCAATTTCATGTCATTTGCATGAATCTCAACATAATGTATATTTTACAAATTAATTTGAGTAATACTTATAAAGCTCTTTAAGATTTATAAAAAGCTTTATAAATGTCTCATTGCATCCTCACAATAACAATGGGAGATAGGTGCCATTTTACATTGAAGGAAACTGAGGCAAATAGAATTTGTCTAGGATAACTCCTGACTTCAGTTCATGCTGATGTCTAGCATACTAACCACTGTATCACCTATCTACCTCTAAAATTTTGAAAAAAAATACACCTGGACTTGTGACACACATATTATATCTAACCCAAATTATTTCACCAGGATTTAAAACTTGTTTGTAGCTTTTGTTTAAGCACTAAGATTACTCAGGCCCTTTCAGAACTGCCCATAACAGGTACTTCTCATACATTAAATCAAGACAGGTTTTTCTGAATATAAAGTATGTATTAGAAATATGAAATTATATGATAGTAAGCCAGATAAAACATCAATTTACCACTTTTCCTGTCTATGTTAATAAAAGCTTGACTGATAGGGGATTGTGATTTAATTCCCATACGGCTTTCAGCTTAAGAGGATAAGGTAGAAATAAACCACTCTGACTATTCATGATGGTTATTAATCTTTCATTTAACAAATTTCCTAATGCCAATATTTGTAGTACTGTTTATTTTATTAATCCAAAATTCACAAAAATTATTACTATAGTCTAGGCCTTACTTGTTAAAGGAAAACTGTGCTTAATATTATAAATTATGTATTAGTTGTAATCATATGGAAAATGACTTATGAAGTACAAAATGAAAGACTTCAGTGGAAGTGTGAAAGAACCATGGTATTTTAGAGCATAAATGGTATTTAGAAATCAGTGAGTTCAAAACAGGCATTTAATAAAGAAGAAGCAAAAAAGAGCCATAGTTGAAATAATAGGTGGCAATTTGAATAGGTTGCAGATTCAAAAAGAAGTTACATTTATTTACCTTAAAGCTGAGGGAATTGCTTCATCTATTTTTGTCTTATGTAAGAGATATCCTATATCTCTATACCAAGTTACGAAAATTAACAAGATATTTAGTAGCCTGACACTTTTATCTGGTGAAATGCCTCATTCATTGAGCTACAGAACCAAGAAATCAAAGTTACAAACTAGATGTGGACAATGAATCTGTCATTGAAACATATAAATTTGGTTCAAATTGAAGGAAAGCAGATGTCACCACACAGGAAATGTCTTGTGGTTGGTTGAAGAGAATCAGTCACACCCTGTGGGGCTTGGATAAAACAGCAAGTCAATTTGGAATCTGGCATTCTAATAGCTGGCCAACCTTATGGTGGAGCTGCTCCAGCTAAGACCCTGAAAAAGAATCATTCGAGTAGGGATGAGAGGAAGCCTGACTCCACCTCTTTCCCTCAACTAGAATCTTTCTGAACCTGAAAAGTTTAGAAGATTTAGACATTTCATTGGCAAGCAGTTCCCCTAGGATTCCCCAGGATGATGACAACATGAACAGTATCAGGATCTGAGGCCAAATGACACTAAAGGATGTAGGCTTCAGTGTTCTACAAGAGAATTAAGCCTTAGTGGCTTTTAGAAAACTATATACACCAAAGAAGAACTTAATGGAAATTACACAAAAGGAAATAAAAAAGGACTTCCAAACCTCAGGAACTGTATTATTCAGTCTTTTACCATGTATACTCACCATGAACTCATTCTTCATAGTGACCTTGTATATGCAAAAATATATTGTGCTATAGAAATTGGGGGGGAGGTATATCTATTATCGATTGCCCCTACTCTACCAGCTAAATAAATGCCTATTTGGAAAAACTAAGTAAATCATTAGTGGAAAGCATACCTTATAAAAACTCAGGTGCTTCAATACTTGAAAATCACTCCTGACTTTTCAGAGTTATCCCAAATGCCTTGATGGGAGATGTTGAGGGACCTCTCAACACTGAGGGAAGTGTCGAGACAGAGATGCCAAAAAGGATGTTGCATTGAAGAATACATCCTCTCTCTTGAGAAATTCTCACCAGACTTTGTATATATTGCAAAGAATAAGCATAGAAATTATTAGAGAGCTATATTCCAAAATATTTGGGACTTGCCAGGTAAGCATGAAAAAAAAGGATCTCAGCAGGTTAAAAGAATGAGCCAAAATATATTGAAAGGCACAATGGTATAACAATAAAAAAATAATTGGCACTGGAGTTCATAGAACAGGATTGAGATTTTAACTTTGCCATTTAGCTACCTATATTAGGTTAGTCAAGTTATTCAATTTCCCTGGGCCTTTGTTTCCTCATATGTTTAAAAAAAAAAGGAGTCTAGGATAGATGACTTCTGAATTTAGCTCTAGTATGTTATTTCATAAAATGCAATTAATTGGCACAAGTTTAAAGTTCTGTACTTGGGTTATAAATGTCAACTATCCAAATACAATATGGACTCTTTCCCCACCCACTCTTGATATGGACAATGTTATACAGGAGTTCATGTGAAAAAGAAAAAGACTTGAGCTTTTTAGAAGTCTGAAAAGGCAATAGAATCCAACAGAAACCATACTTACCATCCCCTTCTCTCTAAAAAATATGATATTATGTAGTTGTTACAAAAGAATAAAACCTAAAATGAGGGAGTGAGCTGGTAAAACCACTGAATCTAGCCTTCATAATGCCACATTATCAGTATTATATAATTCTGTGTGCCACATTTTTTGAAAGACTTTGACCAGATGGATCAGTTTGTTGAGGAGATTTGAATCATGCCATTTGAGGAATGTTACATGTGACTCAAGTATTTGTGATCAGTAGTGATAAATGTATGTGGATAGACTCCAGGAAATCTGAGAGATCAGAATGTGGGTATATATATATATATATATATATATATATATATATATATATATATATATATATATATATATATATATATATATATATATATGTCAGCATTTTCTCTTTGGTATTATTTCAAGATCATGCAAGATTAGATAGTGGAGTATTACTGGGATGGAGAGTAATCTAAAGTGGTGGGATTTTGAAAAAGATCCCCATTTTTCTAATTTTGCAGCAAAATTTGTTGTACATGTGATTGTAGCTTGTTTTGTTTTGTCTTACTAGATAGATTCATTTATTAGGAACCTTTGATTGAGAAAGGTTTGTTGGAATTTTTGGCAAAGACAACTTTTGAAGACAAGGATATTGTTTTTGAATTAAGTCTGAACTGGGGTTTAGATAGATAACACCCTTTTTAACCAGTTTCCTTACAAGACTATATTCTAGTTATAATGGAGAAATGCACAAACTGCCCCATGACATTTCATTAACTCCTTCCTCCTTTTCTTATTAACAGTATCAAACACTGTTTAATCCACACTCCTTGATTTTTCAGCTATCTTGAGAATGGACAGAACTGTCTGATTCAAAGCATTAAACAGACTTTTGCTGCAAGGATAGGCTTTGGTTTCCTTGCTCACAAATTGCCATGGGAACATAAGTGCTGCCAAGCGATTACATTTTTCATCTGAAACATTTCAAGCAATTTGGCGCATCTCAAACAATGACATTCAGAACCTTCCAAGCATGAAGGACCAGAATGGTAAAATGAGATGGACTGCCTACCTCACAGTTTTGCCACATACAAATTTTTTTTCAGAATCCCAAATTTCATAAATAACCTCCTTTACAGAAATTATATTTGAATCAATTATGTATTCTAAAAGTCTAAATGACATACAATGTGCCATGAGAAAAGGAATGATGTAAGCAAAGCATTCTCACTTGAAAGCCTAGGAATGGAGTACCATTTCCAAGTCTCATCAATCTTAGTGTGAGAGAAAAGCCTGTGGTCCATTATTTGTGTCCCTATGTTAGCATGCTCAACATTGAGACATGGATCACCCCAATCAGGAAACAAGATGGCAGAGACAACATATGAAATTGACTCATTCCACAGTTATGTCTCTTCCTTGGTGACAAATGTCAGAGAAATCTTAGAAAAGGAACAAGTTTACAATTATTAGATATTATGGTTAACTCGAAATATGAAAAATTTAATCTTTGCCATATTTTAACTATATGTCTGTGTGCATGATTGTATGTGTCTGAATGCATGTGCACAGTTATATTTACAAATGACAGTCAAGGTGATTTGTCTGCTTCTTCCTTCTCTAGCTATTGGACACCACTCATGTGTTTTATCTGAGTTTATTGCCACACTGCCAAACACTTCTGTTTCTCAGGCTGTTCAGTGATGCATATTGAGCTTTGGACCAGGGTGCATTATGTTTCATGAGTTCCAATGTGTCTATGTTCATTCCTCACTTTGAGGTCTCCACTGTTGGAAGCTATTTCAGTCTGTATGGAGGGATGGGGAGAATGGCTTACATTTTCAAAATCAGTCTCTTTCCACAGAATTAAAAGGGTATTTTCTTGTTTTCCTTCCCTTTAACCTGGCAATTTTCTTTGAAGGGCTATTTTGAATATGCTTTAAGATTTCTGAAGAAAAAAATGTTTCTAGGATTCCAATTTTCTTATAAATCAACAAACAAATCTTCTGTTAGGTTCCTTTAAGTTGTTCATATTTGACTTTTTATTAGCCTTACTGTTCCATTTCAAGTCATTTCATATTCTTCATAGGAATTTAACCAGCACATCACTAAGTACAATTGCATCATAATAGTGAAAGTGTGCATGTGTGTGTGTAAATAAGGCAAAGACAAATTGCTGAAGGGGAAAGAAAACTGAATTTAAAGCCAGGAGATATAGAAGCTCTATTCTTCAGCAGAGAACACATTGATTTGTGACCATGAGGAAGTCACTTAACCTCTAAGAGACTCAGAGGCATGGTCTAGAAAATGGACACAATAACACCCAAATTTGTTAAAGTGATTGACTGAGACAGTACATAGTATGAATTCTGAACCCTAAGCTGCACAGATATCAGCTTTTATCATTCAATGATCACTTTACAAGTGTTGTACAAGTGACAAACTAGTAAGCTTGTCAAAGACAGAGACAATATCCTAGTTCTGTTATATCAAGATCTTGGCCTTGTACCATAATGAGCACATAGTAGATATAAGGCAGTTTGATGGCATAGTGGATAGAGTGCTGGATTTTGAAATTAGGATGATATGAATTCAAACCCTGATTTAGATATTCACTGATTACATAATCCTGGGCTAATGACTTTCATCCCATTTGTGCCTCGATTTTCCTATCTGTAAAATGTGACTATGAGCACCTAGTTTATGGTTTTTTGAGGACTGAATATACATCATACATATGTGTTATATATAGATTTGTGCATTTACACAGATATACATACACATGAATATCTATATCTAGTGCTTTGTAAACTTTAATGTATTATAGAAATATTAACTCATTCTTTAATAAATATTTCTCCAACCAATGAATTAGAAATTGGCCTCTTAATTATGCTAGATTCCTCTCTTTGAGTTACTTTCAATCCCCTTTTTTGGTCTTTCTTAGGGATTAATGACCAAAATGATAAAATTTTAGGCATATACAATATAGGGAAAGTATTCAGAAAGTGTATCATATGATATTTTTAAACTTTTTCCATTAAGGATTTAGTGAACGTATGTATTTACTTCTTCGGGAACCATAAAAGAATACCCAAAATAATTTTTATCAATTAATATTCTTTGGGAATATATTTTCCACTCAATTATGTAGCGTTACCTACTTATATATAAAGATGAAAAGATTTTCTCTTTTCTTTTCATGGAAGAGCTAGATCTAAAGAGAATTTAAAGCTATATACATTTTAGTCTTAATTTGTTCCCAAAAATGAACCAGCAGATGCTGTTAGTAGGTTAAATGATTTAATAGTTTTCCTACACATAAATTTAAATTATTTCATTTTAATTGCTTCTTCAATTGCCTATTCACTTACAAAAGAACTCAATAAAACTTATAGCATTATGAATGAGAAAATTCAGCTGTTAATTCATCAATTGTGAAAAAGGGGAAATAATTTTATTTTCAGTAATCTGAAAAGAATGATAAATATTGTTACTAATAATTGGAGACATTTAATTTTAAATAAAGTCATTGAAGAATACTGTTGCAAAAATGTCATTCAATAGTGTTTACTATTTATTTTCTTTATTCTTAAAGAGCTACTACAAAGCCACCTTTTAGAAATCTACAAGATGGAGTGGATTATGATCTAATAAAGGTAGACTTCCTGTAAACCTCAAGCAGTTAAAGGGATCAGAGGATGAAGGGCAGGAAAGGTATGTGACAGTGTTAGTTGATTCAGACTATATGGTCAACAGGTTGAGGAGTGCTACTTAAATTTTGCATTATTTCTCAGAAGTATACTATCAAGCATTTCTTATTAAGGTGCAGAGGATCTCAAATTTTACAAAAACATAAGAGTTTCTTGATGCAAGTGATTTTATACTTGTTAAAAGTAATTTTGGTCAGTATTTTTAAAACATTTCCAAGTATCTAATTCATTTAAGAATACTTAAGTAAGTATTGCATGAATGGCAGACAGATTAGGTTGAGATTGCAAAGATAGTTAAGAGGCAGACCCAGGCAAGGGCATTATAATATAATAGAAAGAGGAAGACTGATTTATAAGCAACAATGACTACAGGAAAATAAAATATAAATGAGTCCAGCAAAGACCTATAAAGATTGTGGAAGGAGAAATAACCCTTATTTGGGAAGGAGAAGCAAAGTCAAAGAATCTTTCAATGAGAAGGGGTCCTTAATTTAGAAGGAAGAGAGGTATTTCAATAGGTTAAAGTAATAGGAAGAGATTTGATTCTATTAATGAAGAATGAAAAAATAAATAAACCAAGGACACAGAGATAGGAAAGTTTAGTAGTTGAAAGAGGAATGTAATGTAATGTAGTTTTTCTGGAATGGCTAGTAAATTCATAGTAGTATGAGTTATGAGTGGAATATAGGCCAGGATATAATGGTGGATTGGTTATACTCATTTTATAATTCCTTTATTGCAATTGAGGGGTCACTGTAGTTTTTCTAATATATTTTCTCTTGCATTTTTTCTACTGCTTCAAAGAATCAGATTACTTGGAGAAAATATGAAGAGTGGATTTCAGAGGAAATAGAATAGAATTTTAAAAATACTCATAGACTAGAATAAGAATCTAAGTAGATGAAATGAAAGCCTAAAAAGGTTTGTTGCTCTGAAAGTTGAGAGGGAGTCAAATGTGAGAGATATGGAGGTATAATCAATATCTTGGTATACAAAATTAGGGAGAGAGTTGAAGATAGCTTTAAGGTTACAAGTCTATGTGACTGAATAATTAGTGTTACTTTCAAAAGAAATAGAGACATTGGAGGTTTTGGTATACTTGTTTTGAAACATATTGAACTAAAAGTGTCAGACCATTCAGAAGAAAATATTTAAAAGTCTTCTAGATATATAGAGAACTGGAGAGAGATGAGTGTTGGAGTTTGAAGGCTTGGGAGTCATCTGGATAGAGGTGATAATTAATGACATAGTCATAGATGTAACCGCTAAGGAAGAACAGAAGAAAAAAACAATTCTGATGGCATATTCAAGATTAAGTAATTTGAGGGAGGAAGATTAGTAGTAAAAGAGCAGCTAGGAGCACAGTGGATAGAACTCCAGTCCTGGAGTCAGGAGGACATAGATTCAAATCTTCCTAGCTGTGTAATCATAGTCAGGTTACTTAAACCCATTTGCCTAGTCTTTGCCATTCTATCTTTAAAGTTGCTACTGAGACAAATGGTAAGGGTTAAAAAAAGATTAGTAGCACAATAGGAAGGAATAATAAGGGGGTTGAAAGAGGATGATGAGGATACAGTATCATTGAAGCCCAAATTGAAGGAATAGAGGAGAGCTTGTTTTACACTGCTGTCTGTGGTTAGCATTTGCTCATGGCTCCCAAGACTTGCATTTTTTATATTAGAGTTTTATCAATTGATGCAGTGATAGTAAAACCGTGATAGTGCTTTTGGATAACCATTAAGGGCAAGGAGAGACTCATCTGGACTACTCAATACCCTTATATCTATTCTCATTGTTATCCTTTCCCTCTCAAATGGAAGTATTCCGAATGTTATCAAGCGATCAAACTCATGTATGACAGTAGATGACTACTAGGGAGCTGCTTAGGGTAATATATCAGTTGTTAAATGTGGGATTTAAGCCCAGATCCTCATTGTACCAAAACCAATACTAAATCAAACATGTCACCCTATTCTCATGTGCCCAAGATATATTATTCCCTCTCATATAATTTGTATTTACAAGTTATCTTCTCTGTCTCTCATATAGGTCATGAAGTAAAAATCCAACAGTCTTTTCCTAACACAGGATGTTTAGTTTTACTGATATGGCACAAAGGAAGGGACACATTTCAAAATTACCCTTCATTACACATTCCGATCTCCCATGACCAATAAAATGATCATATTCTCAGTATATAGGATCATAGATCTAGATCTGAAAACAAGCCAGTGAAGTCATTTAATCTAACCCCTCATTTTATATGTATTAAAAAATACCCAGAGAAATTAAATAATTTATCCAAGATCACACAGGGAGTACGTTATATATAGGGAGCATTTATTGTGTTCCAGCTGTTTCAAAATGCTGCAGATGAAAACAAAACAAAACAAAACAAAAAACTCAGTTCTAGACATATAAGATCAGGCAAATGTTTAAGAAGGAACTTAAGCCCAGATCCTTCCGAATGCCTTATCTTTTCCAGTGGCTCATCATCCTGTGTATCTAAATGTTCACTCTCATGCTTGAAGAAGGTTTAGTATATACTTGATGAAGTTCAAAAACAAGATGAAGGGCTAGAATAGAAGTCAAACAGGTGTCTTCTGGTTGTATAATACCATGACTGGAGAACTCCAAGATTAATCTCTAATTGGACTTTCAAAGTATCTAGAGAAATGTCAGAAAGACATTCCAAAAGACAAATTATACGGCATCAAAATGCCATTCTCATTTGAAAACCACAAGACTAAATAGCTGAGTAAAAGCTGGCTTTTGAAAGATCCTTTAAAAAAATTGTTCTACCTGGCCAATACATAAATATCATCCTGAACAAACTTTTGCTTTCCCTTTTTAAATTAACAAAAGCAATCCATTAATTTTGCGATGTACAAAATATAGTAATAAAAATGAATTATATGCCTTGAGAAGAATGTGTCACCTGCTCATTTATATGACTGTTTCATTTTTAATCAAGGCTTTGACTCAAATGATTTTTTTCAGGGTGACAGAACAAAAGAATGGTTAGAAATTGACCTTGGTTATTGCATTTAGAAAATGAAAAATTTTAGTGGTGACAGGATGACAGACTTGAACAATTAGCAAAGGAAAAGCAGAATTCCTATGAACTTGACACACTTGGAATTGACTTTTTCATAAGCATTGTCATTTTATCCCTAAATAAAAGTTAATATTAGATTTTGATAAGGGGAAAATACAACTTTTTGAGAGTATACAACTCTTCTTTTGCTTGAGATAATGATCTTGTGAAGTTTTGCAAATTTTCTTGGAGGTGATGCAGGATGAGGTCAAGTTAATATAGGAAACATAACTGTATTAATTTGTGAGGTAAATACTAAGATTCAGAACTGTAGGCAGAGGACACAGAAGGTTTTTCCTCAGAATCAGAGGGACTGTGTAAAGACATAAATTAAATAGAACACGTATCACTTAATGTTTTGCAGTCATCTGAGTTTTATTCTTTTTGTCATGCAAATAATAGATGCATTGAATTATATATTATAGCAATCTGTTTATTACCCAAAATGTATTATAGTATTAAGACAAAAAAATTCAGTTCGATCCCTGAGGATTAGCCATCCTAAGTCACATTCACTGACATTTTAACTACTAGGTTGCCTTAGGAACTCCATGTAATAGTGGGCTGGAATTTCATTTTATGAAAGTATGTATGGGAATAAGAGTATTATAACTGTCCTAATTACCTGTCAAAACCAATGACACTGAAAAGTTCTTGGGATAGCTTTATGATTTTGCCATTTGTCCTTGTTATTGTAAGAATAGTCACTTCTTTTTTATGCCTTGATTGGACCAATACACCTTGAGAGAACCTGGAAAGGTCTAATTAGTCAATAATAAAATCTTTTCATGATCTGAAACTGTGGCTAGAAGTATGCCATGATTACTTTTAGAGATGAATTAGCTTTGATGGGATAACTCATGTATGATTCCTCATTCTTAGTAATTCTTGTCCACATCTTAACATAAGCTCTCCATATTAGAGCCTATCAATACACCAAAAATTGTCCTTTGGATCTTTTAAAATATTTTATGTATTACAGAGCTTTACTGGATTCAATTGAGATTCATTGATTTACCACAAATTCAATTTCCAAATATAGAATCCTATGCACACAGAGGATTCTAAGAATCACAGAATTTTATATCGAGAAGAGATTTCCCAATGTAGACCTCTAATTTTACAGATGAAAAAGCAAAGGCCCAGGAGATTAATTGACTAGCTCAAGACTTCACACCTAATTAGTGATTTTGCTTACTGGCTCTCTGTCCAAGGCTTTTTCTGATAAACCAAACTGGTTCTGTGGGTAAGCTATGGGAAAAAAATTGAATAGTAATTGACAGAGAAGAGATAAATGTGAATAATTACCTACTAATTAAAGCATTTGTCAAAGAAAAAATATTAATCATGAGATTATAGAATTAGAGCTGGAACTAAAACAAATATGCTCCTCAGAATAGAAACAGAATTTGGCAGGGAGGAGATAATATTACAATCATTGTCAGATGTGGTTACTCTATCAGTTGGTTTTGCATAATTATTTTTCCTTCTTGTAGGCGGGGGAGAGAAGGGGAAAAATGATCTTCAACAAAAAGCTAATTTTATTAAAAATAAAAACAAAAAAAAAACACAGAGCTAGAAGGGGTCTTAGGTGCCATCCTATCCATGTGCCTCATTTTAAAGAGAAAATCTAGGAAGAACATATGCTTTGCCTAAAGTGCTTAATCTTCTAAAAAGTACATGTCATAAAATATTAAAACTGTGGAGATTTTGGATGCCATACTTGGAGGACCCATAATAAAATTAGCTTTTCTTTGTACTGCTCCGAAAATTATATCCTCAAGGCTTCCTTTTAATCATCATTATCATCACCCTCCTTTTCCTCAACAATGTAAATTTCTGGATTTACATTCTCTTGTTGCAACTTCTTATTAGAATGCAATTTATTCCAGGGAAAGTGACATCACCAATATAGGTACAAGATTCACAGCCCCTGGTTTCTTTTAGGTATTTTTGGCATCTTAGGTGAATTAGTATAACATCTCAGCTCTATTTGTTATTACTTCTTTTCAGATAATCTCATGTTTTATTCATTTTCTTTCCCTAAGGCAGTTATTTAAATTCTTTATTTCTCTTCCTATTCATCTCTGCTTTTATAAGCATTCATCTCATTCATTTGTTGATAGATATTTGGACAAAAGAGCTACTAACCATTGCCTTTATTTCTAATTTTTCTGTTGTGTGGCCCAAGACTTTTTATCCTTGATTTTAGTATCTTTGGATTTTCTCATATGAAATTAAATGATTTGCATATTTTATTAATCTTTTAAATATAAATTCAGTTTTATTTAGTGCCTCTTCATCCTATAAGTCTTTTATTCAGTCATCAAATTGATTTTCCTAAATTTGTAAATGTGGCCATGCTACCCACCTACTCAATCCATTCTAGAACCTCCCTATTATCTCCAGGAATTCTTCACACCCTTGATTCTTCCTCTTTATATGATTTGTTCCTTTAACAACCAATACTCTAGAAATTTGTTTTTTAGGCTCCTCTTGGTTTTAGTTCCTTTTGTGTGACCTTCATTTAATATAATTTAAATTGCATTGTGTTCAGTATCTAGTTTACATAGCAAAGGATAATTTATCCTTTATTTTTTTGCATTTGAGTTTTTTCTGTCTTAAAGACAGGTCCTAGGACATGAGCAGTTTTTTATAGAGATACCATATGTATATTTCTTCCTATTTTTATCCAATAATAACCAGAGTTCTACAATATCTAATTTTTCTAAAGTTCTGCTCAGTTCTTAATTTCCTTATTGTTTATTTTTCATTGAGAGCTATAATATACATTCAATTTAGATTCAAATTAGTTAGTATAAGTCCCCAAATTGACAAATGCTATAAATGTGTGGATAGGAAGTTCAAAATGTGAAGAAACCCAGACAACCTATAAACATGTGAAAATTACATTCCTAATCACTAATTTTTAAGGAAATGCAAATTGAGGCAGTTTCACAATTCCACTTTGTACATATCAAATTGACAAATGTAACCAAAAAAGGGAAAATGAGAAATGTTGGAGGACCAGTGGTAAATGAGCATATTGACATACTTTTGTTGTATCTATAAATGAATACAATCATTGCAGAAAGTAATTTGGAATTATGCACAAAAACTTAGTGAGTGAATACCCTTTGACACAACAATGCTACTGCTGGGCTGTAACAGAAAGATTTAGAAGAAAAAAGAAAAGGTCCTACAATTATAGAAATATTTGTAGCTACATTTTATGGCTGAAAAAACACTCTGAAAACTAAAGAGATTCACATCATTTGAGGAATGACTGAATAAATTATAGAAAATACTTATGGTAGATTAGGATTATGCTATAAGAAATGAGGAAACTGAAGATTCCAATGAGAGATAGAAATAAATATGTATATAAATGGATACAGAGTTAAGTAAGCAGAACCAGAAGAATACATTATACTAAAATATCAGTATTATAAAAATGAACAATTTTGAATACTTTTATAAATTAAGAATGAAATGGACAGGGTCAGGAGAAATTTATTTAACAACAGCATTGTAAAGAGAGACACCTTTGACAGCTCTGAGAACTATGATCAATACAATAATTATCCATGATTCAATGGAATCAATGATAAAACATGCTATCTACTTCACAGAGAGTTAAGAGACAGTAAAGAATGAGACATGCAGACATATATATACAAATATGTATACACACATATATGTGTATATATATATATATATAATTTTTGTATGTCTAGTGAAGGAATTTGATTTTCATTATTATGTTGTTGTAAGGAAGTTCCTTTTCCATTTCTCTTTTTCCAGTTATGAAGGAAGTAGAGAAAATAGATTTCTGTTGATTTAAAAAATGATTAAAATAGAATGTTTAAATTAGGGTCCTATAGATATGGAATGTTGCATGCACTTTCAGAGGAAGTTACTGTATTCTTAGATTTGCTTAATTATTTTTCTTTGTTCCCAGAGACTTCTGAAAAAGTGAGGGTTGTCTGTACATCAATAAAAATGAAATTAAAACTATGTCATGTATTGTTGTTGTCCTAGTTTTACAGAGAATGAAAATGAGTTAGAAAGAGGTTAAGTTTTCCAAAATGAACTGAGTTCCAAACTTGGAGTCAGAAAGAAGTAGATCCAAATTTTATACCCAACACTTATTAGCTGTGTGATCCTCTTTGAGTTATCTCTTAGCTCAGAGTTTTTCTCTTGTAAATCGGGGACAGCAATAATTCTGGCATCTACCACAAAGGATTGCTGTGAAGCTCAAAAGAGATAAAATACATCAAGTGCCTAGCAAAGTTGAAGTCTCTATCAATGTTACTATTTCTGTTAGGAAAAAAAGAAAAAGAAAGAAGAGAAAAAAGAACCAAAGAAAATAAATTTAAAAATTTAATCTTTCCAATTTTCACCTTTCCTTAATACCTCTTACTGGAGAAATAAAGTAATCCCCTGTATATTTGCAGATAATACCACTATAAAAATAATAGTCAATCAATAATTGAACCATTGCTAATTACAAGAGAACTCAATATTTATTTACATTGTTTTTTAAGTGCAGTTTTATACAACCAAATGCACTCCACAACCTATAAGAAATCATAAATCTTTTAATGACGTATCATTTTCCAGGATATCAGATAACCAGAATATATAAAGGATAATTGGGGGCATCAGGGAAGTTTTATTGGAGGTACAGATTGTAATAATGTCCATTATGAACATAGTATAGATCTGTTAATAAAATATATTTTGTCAGATGCTATCTGAACAATATTAAAAAGTAAAAATGTTAGCACATTTTTAAGTGTAATGCTCTTCAGTTATATGGTATCAGTAGATAAGATTATTGCTGTGATCACAATGTGGGAACATGATACGGCAAAACAAATCTATTAATTATACTTGGTTTGGAACATTTCTGACATTAATTTCCATTGCAGGTAGAAATTATTACATTTTCTTTTGCTTTTTACAATTTTATACATATATTAAATAAGGTATTTATTCCCTCAAAGAGAAAAAAGATGATGATTCTAAAACAAAGTATACAATTAAGTTTTACTGTACTAGCATTTTTATATTTGTATTTATGAAATGTGCAATCAGATACTATATCAGAGATAATGAAATACAGTGTTTCTCTGAAACATTTATTATTTTCCCCTTTAATAGATCAGATTTTTAAATGAATAAGAATAAATTACTTACATGAAATTCCTAATACAATGCAAGGAAATATTACAAATGATTATGCTTTTATTATTGAATTTTTTTTGTTAATTCTACTAAATGTCTTAGGCATTAAATATAATTACAAGTTTAAACTTGCATTGTATGGTACAAGAACAGGCTTCTTCCTTCTATTTGTGTGTATGTTCATGTACATAAATATGTATGAGTGGGTAGGTAGAAATGAAGAATGACTAACAAATAATAGATCAAGTTTAGATGGAGGTTTTGGTATTTCAAATTATGGAAATGTAGGAGGATGAATGTCTATTTTAGAAGCTACTGTGGGTAGAATCAAGTTGAGCAAGTCTAAGTGTACTAAGGTCCTTCTTTTCCTTGGAGAATAATGGGGTCTACTGATTGAATCCCCTAGAGAACCTTAATCATAGTTGACCCATTTCACATCATTCCTACTATTAGCTCTTTAAAGATGCTCACTTCTTACCTTTTGATGATTAATAGTCTGAGTGATTAAATAGTTCTTCCTGAAGTCTATGTAAATGACACTTCATTTAGGCAAAGCCTTTCCTTGAAACATTGGCATTTATTTCTGTACATAGTTTATAGATTAGAGAATATGAATTTACTACCCTGGAGACAGACTTTTTGAAAGTAGATGTTTGATGAAAAGTTATATTTATTATTTAGAACTGAAGTTCAAAGAAAAATTTTGAGAAAACTACATTTTGTATAAAAAATTTCCATCTCTTGCATATCAGCCTACTATAAACCTTTAAGGAAGCAAAAGGATGATCTTTACCAATTCTTTTATTTTAATCACAATTCTTTTCATATGTAATATGAAGTGATGCAAAGTGAAGTCAGTAGAATAAGGAGATCATTGTACACAGTAATAATAATATGTTATGATCAATTGGGAATGACTTAACTATTTTAACAAGGCTAGAACACAGGGCAACTCCAAGGTATTCATAACAAACAAGGATGTCCACCACTACAAAAGGAGCTGATGGATCCTGAATGGCAATTAAAATATGGCATTTTTGATGCTAATGCATTGCTGGTGGAGTTGTGAATTGATTCAACCATTCTGGAAGGCAATATGGAATTATGCTCAAAGGGCTTTATAAGATAGCCTGCCCTGTGATCCAGCCATACTACTAGTGGGCTTGTACCACAAAGAGATAATAAAGGAAAATGTTTATACAAAAATGTTTATAGCCACCCTTTTTGTAGTGGCAAAAATTGGAAAACAAGGGGAATGGCTGAACAAATTGTGGTATCTGTTGGTGATGGAATACTATCGTGCTGAAAGGAATAATGAACTGGAGGAATTCCATGTGAACTGGAACAACCTCTAGGAATTGATGCAGAGTGAAAGGAACAGAACCAGGAGGACAATGTACTCAGAGACTGATATATTATGGCACAATCAAATGTAATAGACTTTTCTACTACCAGCAATGAAATGATCCAGAACTATTCAGAGGGATTTATGAGAAAGAACACTATCCACATCCAGAGAGACAACTGTGGGAGTAGAAATGCAGAAGAAAAACAACTGCTTTATCTTATGGTTCGATGGGACTATTATTGGGGTTTTGGCCATAAAAGATCACTGTATCGCAGATATGAATAATATGGAAATATATTTTGAACAGTGATATATATGTATAACCCAGTGGAATTGCTTGTCAAATCCAGAAGGGAGGAGAGAAGATGATGGAAAGATCATGAATCATGTAACCATGGGCAAAAAAAAAAATCTTCTAAATAAATAAATAAATAAAGCCATACCATTCTTCATTAAATAAATAAATAAAGCCATACCATTCTTCATTTTGTTTCCTATATTAATTTTTCTCTAGTATAAGCAATGTGTCTTGCTTTACAACATGAAAAACAGGGAAATATTGATTATTTGATAGTATATATTCAACCTATATCATATTACCTGCCATATTGAGGAGAGAGGTAAAGTGGGATGGAGAGAGAAAAATGTCAAAAAGTGAACATTAAAAAGTGTGTAGATACACAATTTTGAAAAATTAAAATTAAAATATAATAATAACAATTAGCATTTCTGTATATTTTTGCAGTTTGCAAAGCACTTTTATTGTTTATGTGATTCGTTATACAAAACAATTCCAGAAAGAACTTTATTATCTCCTTTTCCCTATGAGGGAACATTGATAGAATTTAAGTGACCTGCCCATATTCATATAGTTAGCAAATGTATGAGACACGTTTTGAACCTTGAATTTCCTGATTCTGAGTTCATCACTGTATTCATTATGCTATCTAGTAGAGTCAGTTTTATAGGCTGTTTTTTTCTAAGAATAGTACAATATTTTGAAATTACCTTAGAATATTTTTTGCAACCATAAAACAAATACCTAAATTATAAACATGTGAACGATTTTTCCAGATTGTCTATCCAGGTCATATTATTTTGAGGATTTTTAGAATTTCTTACATTCTACCTAGTTAGATACATCATCATGCTATGGAGATACTCATGGATTTTTCAAGGCTATTATAGTGGAGTACATGCTCTGATGGGTACAACTGAACTAAAATACAATAATTTCTGAGTATAGTCCTGATAGACTCTGCATTCGTTTTTCAAAGACCAATCTATTTAATTTTGATGTGAATCATCACCAAAAATGTTTTTTAAAAAATTTTTCCATCACTTTTTAATTTCAGTCATTTTTCATTAATATTGTCCACAAAGGGATGGAGTTGTTATAATCTGTGCTTGTGTGTATGTGTATGCAGTTGTTATAATCTATGCATGTGTGTCTATATAAATATATATTCATATATTTATAAAGGTAGGTATAAATTTCTATATATACATGTGGGTATATATGTGTGCATGTTTGTTTGATGTGAAGATCAAATGAATTATTTATGGAATGTTTTAATACAGCTAGAGCCACAAAATAGGCACTTAATAAATGCTTATTGTCTTCTGTATAAATGAAGAAATTGGTCTAGTTAGCTTCTGGGATCTCTTCCAGATCTAATTCTATGACCCTATGATTCTTTTAGGATGAGAAAGAATGTAAGGTCATGTGCTTGTGTGCATGTGTTTATATTTACTAATATGGACAAAAGTTGTATGCAGGAAAACATTAACAAAATACTGAAAATCACCAAGACTTAGTTTGCAGTAAATCTATAATGAGCTAAAAACTAAATAAAGGAATTCCATGAGAAATATCTGAAATAAACAGGAAAAGAAAACTTTAAGTAAAAAACATGAAAGAAAGAAAGCAATAATAGGAAATTGGATGGAGTTGATTTGCCCCATATGTAACAGACATAATAGGCAAAAGAAGATACCATCTTCCAAAGATGCCTTTGAAAAAAAAAAAAACTGAGACTTCAAATAAGACAGAATCCACTGAGATTCTTAAGTATTCCATAAAAAGGACAACTAACTCCTGCAATTTATAGTTGTAAAGATTTAAATTAATATCCAATACTCCAAGTATTATATTTAATAACATTTATTAAATATTTATCTTGAAGTATAAGGAAGTATGGCTAGCAAAAACCAAGAGCTGCTCCTCCCTCCTCCACAAGCATCTACCCAGACAGAGAGAGAGAGGGGGGAAAAAGAAACTCCAAACCTCAATCAACTTAACTGGACACATATAGGAAAAGGAAAAGGGAACTGTGGGAAATGTAGTCCCTAGTATTCAAAATTCCAATCAATACATAGTAGAATATCTAATATTGTTTCATATAAAAAAGGTATACTGAATTGAAAATGCCCAATGGGCATAAAGCAAATGGAAGCTTCCCTTATTATGGGTTTTTACCACTGCCCAACATTTCTCAAACCAAAAAAGTATTTCCTCCATATCTAATCCTCCTTCTAATGTCATTATTTCTATTAATTTATTTTGGGCTTCCCAAAATGAAAATTTTTGTTTTACCTATGATTGTTTCCTTTTCTCTAATTCATAAATCAAAAAAAACTGTAGCATGACATGATAGGAAAACAAAGAAACACAATAACAACGCCATTATTAAAAATGAAACACTGATATCAAATCTGTAAAACAACTAACTCTGACTCTTCTATTTTTGTGAACTTGGGGAAGTCATGTTACTACGCTGAACTTCACTTTCCCCAAATGTGAAATAATCTAAAAATAACCACTGTCTATTTTAGAGCATTGCTGTCAAAATAAAAATGGAATAATATGTTGTAAATTAGAATCAGTGAGGCATTCCATAATGCAAGTTATCATTACAGTTATTATCCAATCAGCCACCACCTCTATTTATTCTACCTCACCACTCAATAACTGTATCTTTCATTGCCACTCCACCAACTCATTCTCTTTCAACTGTACAATTTTAATAGCCTCTTAACTAGTATCTATTCTTTTCCTATTCCTATCCTAGGCATTTCAGTCAAATTAATTTTCCTCGTGTATAGTTATAGTTACTAAACTTCTCCACCCAAAGATATTCTATAATTTCAGACTGCTTGTGAGGTAAGTCCAAATTCCTTATGTTCATTCATTTTTCAGTTGTATCCAACTTCTCAAGACTCCATTTGAGGGTTTCTTACCAAAGGCACTGTAGTGATTTTCCATTTTCCTCTTCAGCTCACTTTACAGAAGAAATTGAGACATCATTTAATGAGGTTTAATTGCTTTCCCAGGGTCACTCAACTGATAAGTATCTGTGCCCATATTTGAACCCAGGATGACGAGTCTGTCTGTCTCCAGGACAGATATACTATCCATTTTTGCACTTTGCTGCTACTTCAAATTCCTTTTTTCTGTCATTAAAAAAATCTTCCACCAACTGAGTAGATACCCTTTCCAAACCATCTCTCACCTTGTTGGCCTTTGCATTTTCCATAGTCCAATATAAACATCCCATTTATTATTTTATTTTGATAAAAGACCAAATAAAATAGCATTTTTATATACCAAACAGAAGAGGAAGACTAGAATTAGGCAACCAACTATGTTTCTATGGTCCTCATGATTTGACTTCAGCTATTTCCCTATCCCTGGAATAAGTCCTTCCTGATTTCTTTATTTATTAAGCAAATGATTCTTAAACATCTATTATGTGCAAATCATTGGCAAGGTTCTTAGGCTGGATGGGATAGATAAAAAAGCTAGAATATAGCTCTGGCCTTCAAGGATCTTAGTCACTTTGGGGCCAAAATGCAAGGGTACTTTTGATTTGATTGAATTAGATGATTTCTGAATTCCCTTCCAGCTTTGAGTTACTGTGATTCTGTTTCTGAAAGGCTTCACAAAAGGCATCCTTGTTCCAAAATCTTCATTTTTATATGTTAAAAAAAAAAGCTTTATCTCAAGCGTGTGAAAAACTCCTCTCTTGTGTTCAAAGATACTTTACCATTTGCAACTAATTAACATTACACCTAGATTTGGGGGTCCATTGATTTCTCTGAGAATCCTCTCATATAAGGACAACTGGAGCCTCAGAACCATGCAATCCAAAACTCAGAGCACCAAGTCTTTTCTTGCTTTTAGATATTAACTTTGCTGCATAGTAAATCAAAAGTACTCTCCAGTCACAAAACATTGCTAGGGAGCTACTCAGTTTAGAAGCAGTCTTCAAGGACCTACTCAATTCAGTACTGAATTACATCCAACTGAAGTAGCTCAGAGATTCTGATCTCAGATATTCTCCCTTGCTTATTCTCCTTCTTAACCTTCTGCATCTTCTTTTTTATTCCTGTATCAGAACCCCATTTTCTTCTGCTAAATAAATTATTTAGTAACTATTTCAACTCTGTGACTCAGTGATTATATTTTCCATTACTGTGTGTCTATAGAACTGCTCGATATTTTTACAGATGTGTGTGTAGAGGTTTCCAATTTTGAACAGTTCAATTTAATTCAGTCAGCTTTTGTTAAGGGGCTAGTAATCAAGAGCCTACTATGTGCCAAGCACTGTGCTAGTTTCTGTGGATACAGACAAAAAAAAACCCCAAAACAAAAAAAATGTTTTTCCCCTCAAGGATCTTATTTTCAGAAAACCTAGTCTTCCCAGAACTGCTGTTTGCCTTCCCCAAGGGTTCTAAAACCTAATACAATGGACCCCTTGCTGGGGAGTTTAAAGTGATTTTATCTTATTATAACCTCAGTAAAAATAAAGAACTCCTTTTTGTGTTAATGACTTTCCCATAATTAAACACTTCCATTAGTCACCCTCCAACTGTCTCTTATCAAGGCTAAATAGTCATCTTGCCACTTCCTTTGGTTTACTGTTGGAATTTGGAGCTTTTGGGTATCATTCCTAAGTGAAATATTTCGACAATAGAACTTAATCACTCAGTGTGTGAACACCAAGTTTTCAAGGGTGCCACAAATTCTAGAATCTATACCTTATTACAAGGCTGTTTAAAGAGTATGTTATGGAACACAATGTATAGTATTTTCTGCTTTGTCAAACCAGCTATTCTAAATAATGCAACATATATTGTCATGATTATCTATCCCATTTACCAAAAAGGGATGTGAATAAATGCAAAGCATGAAATAATGGCTCCCTTTTGAGAATCAAAAGCATAAAAATTCTTAGTATAATCAACTGGCCAATTTGTATAGAAAACTGCAGCATTTACATTAGCATGGGTTTTGTTTACTTCTCATTGATAACTGGTATGTTTCTATAGAGAAACCATTTCATTCTTTTTTTAATCTAACCAGAACCATGCAAATTTTGTCACTAATGGTTTAGAATTTTTATTTTAGCCCTCTATCAGATTGAAATGCACATAAGTATAACTTCATTCCTAGCTAAGAACTTGAAGAGCGGTGAGGTAAGTGGTTATTTTAGAAAGTCACAAATAAAATATTGAAAAGATAATTAACAGAAAGCCTTTTTTTTTAGTTACTAGGGAAAAGTAAATGGGGCTGAGCTCCGTAGTGGCCTTGGAATGGAAAGATAAAGCAAACTAATGCATCTTCCTGTACTCTCAGAACAAGTGCACTCTGTCAAAGGATGTTCCACTCTTCAGTAATACATCACCTATACTCAGCACATGAGTGGTGGTACCTTACCTCCTTCACTGTACACTCTGTGCATTCAGCTCTCTGCCCTATGTTTCTTTGTTATGGTTGAAATTTTATATTATCTTTAAAAGGGAATGGGACTTAAAAAAATATCATTTGTTCTTTAAATGCCCCCAGTTCATTCCAGTAACTTATCTTTTAAAATGCTGCCATATTGTAGCCATTTTAATCTAAGAAATATTTCTGCATTTCATCATATTGCCTATTATATTCAAGTTTTAAAATGTCTGCTAACTGCTTGGTTTGAAGAAAGCTTTTGATTAGACATTTAAACCATCTGCCTGCATTCAAACTCTAGCTCTTTAATTACTGTGAGACCATGGGGAAGTCATTTTATATGCATAGGCCTCAGTTACCTTTTCTATAAAAGAGATTTGAATAGATGCTTTCTAAAGATGCTTTCACTTTTCAATTTGATGACTTATAAAAACAGATAGAGGTTCTAGTGAAGAGATCACTGGTTCTGGAGTCAGGAAGACCTGAATTTAAAGCTCAACTCAGCTACTTGCTAGCTCTGTGACCCTAATTATGGTACTTAATTTCTGTTTGCCTGAGTTTCCTCGCCTATAAACCAGGAGTAATAACAGCACCTATATTGAAGGGTTATTGTAAAGATCAAATGAGATAATATTTGTAAGATACTTAGCACAGTGCCTGGCACACAAAATACACTATATAAATGCTTATTACTTTCCCCTTTTCACCTTCTTCTTTCCCCTCATATGATTAGGAACCCTCATGGTCTTTGCAAATTATAGACATTTGAATTGCTTCTCCTTTTTATAGAGATGTATTCAGTGGTGGAAGGTAATGTTCCTATACATTTCTAAAGATAGGTTCATTGCATAATTGAAAATCTGTTACCCTAAAAAAGAACTACATTTCCTGGGAGCCCACTGACTTCCTGTCATTGCATATTTCCTGTAGACATAGGATATTAGTGAAGGGATGGTCCTCTTGGGTCTCTTTGGTATAATGACAGTGAGCTTGTTGGCCATAAGGTAGGTGTTTGAACTGGCTGATCAGCCATGGGCATGTGGTCTTTATTTTGTATCCTCTCTATTCCTTTGTTTCTAATGATATTTTAATAAATCTCCTAAAAGGTAACATTTTTATTATTTGACATTAATTTTAACTTTTACAGTGATGACAACTACTAGTAGGAGAAAAACCTTTCAATTTTTTAAGATAGCCAAGATACAATTTTTTTAAGCCATGTTTCTCCTGTCAAGGCTTTTCGCCCACCCCATCCACCCTCGCAAACTCTGAAATCTCTTTGGAGCTGCTGCCTTTTTCTTCTTCTACTTTTTGCCTGGTCTCTCTACCTATTGGCTGGACTATTTTTATCTGGGGGACTCTTGGAAAAGAGGATATAAGTCACTTATCTCACCCATCTGCTTGAGCCCATGTTCCTCAGTTCCTCGTTGCTGCCTCTGGAGTTGCTGATATGGCTGCTGATCCAGCCTTCTAGGTTGTCCCAGCCATCTGCTCCTGACCTTCTTGAACCTGATCACTCCTCCTCCTGCTCCTGCTCAGAGCCCCTAGGCCCTGACCATGGTAGCTGCCCCTGTTGCTGATCCTTTTGGTGTTGCTAATTGCTCCCACCAAGAAGCTGGGAGTTCTTCAAGCTACTCTTCAGGCAACTGGTAAAAAGACCTGGGTGTGCTTTCCCTAGGCAATAATTAACCTCCACATGGCAGAGGATCTCAGGGGGGGAAGGAAGAAGGAAGTTACTCTTCTAAACAGGAAGTAAATTACAAGCATGACACATTCTATGAAAGAGTAGTGCATTACCTATCTCAAACAGCTTCCAGTTTTAATATGTTTTTTCCTGAGTGCATTGATCCTTTCAATTATCTTGCCTAAGATTAAGGGGAGATATTTATCTCCCTACAACCCTTTGCTTTTTGGGCCTGTCCAGTCTCTAAGATTCATCCAGTTTGAGATTCCTCAACCTCATGTTCTCCCTCATTATAGGAAATCCCACAGTTCTGACAAAAGGAATCTGAATGGAATTGAGAAAGTTAAGGTAGAAAAGGGATTATTTATAAAAGGGTTGGACTGGGTTATATTTAAAATATAGGGTTGTCAGGAATTTGGTTTATTAATTCCAAAGAGATTTATTTGCAAAATATAGAATGAGTGAAGTAAGAAAATCAGAGAGAGGTTAGGGTAAGATATCTAGGCCAAGAACTAAGTAGCTTACTCCTGGACCTTGGCTCAACCCAGGCAGGGAGAGTTAGTTCTTGGGCCTCAGCAAAGTCAAGGACCTGGGGAAATCTCTCTCAAGAGGCTAGCCTCTTCAGAAAATCCAATATGAAAGGAGTCAGCCTTTCACTCACCACATCTAGAGTCTAATTAGTAGATTCTCCACCAGCCTCCATTCTAAGTAGAACTATACTCAGGAAGTTGTCAATCCCTTTTAAAGATACTTTCTCTTGCATCACTTCCTGTGCCATCTCCTAATTCTATGTCTACCAATCACACTGCTTTAGGAGTGCCCAGGAGGCAGTCAATCAATTCTGATTCATCATCTACTATAGTGCACATGTGGGCCACTGACCTACCCCACTCAAGTGTGAATGGAATTTTTACACCGTTGGTGATTAAATCTAAAAATGGACAAATCTTCCCACACAACTTTAAGTAGGGTGTTTACACTTTTGGTGATTAAATCTAAAAATAGGCAGGGGTTACAATTTAATATTCACAATCAGAGGAGAGTTAATTATTTTCATTTTCATAATCAGGGGAGAGTTAAATTTAATCTTCAAAAAAGGAACTTTAAAGTGACAGGAAGTGAAAATTTTAAACCTTTTCAGACTCCATTGTTGTATGAAAGTCTCTGTATTTTATTGTATTTTGCTGATTGGTTTAAGATTTAATTTTGTTGTTTTAAGTTCATATATTAATGTATTCATTTCTATTCTGTTACACTGATTCAATTTAATCTCCTGTGTTTTAACTATTAGATATATTCTGTTACTTTCCCCCTATAACTACTGAACAAAATATTGTAAAATATTGTAAAAACCCAGCCTTGACTTCCATTTTGGCTTTGTTAAATTGTCACATAGGTGATGATGGATTCTGTCAACCTGGTTAACAACCTTTAGAGAATTTAATGAGCTAAATATCTCAAATTGATTTTAAGGGGTCTTCAGACATAAAATTTAAATTTTTTCAACAACTCTGCTCATTTTGCTTGCCTCTGAGTTATTTGGAAGAAGAGGTAAAGAGTCCATTTTAGTATCTGAAGTGAAGCACTATTATAATCCCCACTTCTGCATTCTTAAAGAATGGATAGGACATAACAGTCTCATAACAAAGGAACTGGGAAGTTGATTCCAGGGCATGGTACCCCTGGATGGCTCTCAAGAAGGAGCATCATTCATTTGTAACACTTCTGCTTATTCTACCCTTCCACCAAATGATTTAGATTCTTGGTTACATTTTTAGACTCAACATCAACAGGAGAGAGGTTTGGTCTTTTTTTAGACTCATCTGCCACATTTTTAATGATGGGAGTATTAGATTTTCTTAAAAAAATATCTCAGCCAAGGTTGAAATGTTGCTACACCTGAAAAACTTGTGACATGTACCCATTAGTTTTAAATGTAACACAGCAGACTCATGTTAATCATGACGATAATGGGTTTGTTTATTATTGTAATTAAATGGGCTATTATAACTTTGGGGCTTTTGATACTTTCTGAATGGCCATTACCTGTTGCACTAATGTTCTTTATAAAATAAAAACTGTTAGTGGATCATAGCCAAGTTTGAAAAGGAAATATTTCTCATTTTTGGGTGAGAAACCTTTGTACAATACCTTTCCTCATTGTCACAGTGTGTCAATGATTGTAAGCTATATATTTTTTATTTTAAAAACTTTTATTATTGTTTTTGCTTGCATGTGCACATACTACTTCAGTTTTAGTTTTTCTCTTCTTGTATTTGAAGCACATGTCAATAGGATTGAGAAGCTTTTTCTTTAATTTTTTTTATTTTGCAGTAATATATGTTTAAAATATATTTGTTCTAATATTAATGAATACCCAAAAAGCTTTAGACTATAAATATGATGCCATCGATTGTTTAAAAAATATATGCATTTGATTAATGCTTTTGTCTGATTCCAGGAGAAGTACAAAAAAAGGCATTGTACAGTGCCAAAGAAGCACAAAAATAAACTGCATAGTGCCAAGTGAGCATAAAGTCAACGAAACCAACCAATCTCAATGGGATTGATGAAGTTTTGAGCCAAGACAAGAGGAATTGAAATTGTTTGGGGTTTGAGGTTGAGGCTGTTTTGACATATGTCAAAGGCAGATCTTCCTTGACCTACATTCTCCCAAGTATCTCAAATTTGGCTCCTACATAATTCCTATAATCTAGTCCCTACTCTGTCTTTCATTGTGTTGCAAAACTTTCTGTAGTCCTGACTGCTGATTGGGAAAGTGCATAATTACATGAATCACTTTAATTGGGCCATGATTCAAGCATCTGTTATAAATTTAATTTTCTTTTACTTAAATTTTTTACACATAAGACTTTGATAGTCTATATTTTATACAGCAGTTATCTTTTTTCTTTTATTTGAATTTTTTGATGTTTTTGATTTCTCTTGCCAACTGATGTGATCCCTGTGTTTTTCAACACCCACTTAAGGGGGGAATGTATCATTATTCTAAAATGCAAAATTTAAATTCTTTTTGAGAGTAATTTTAGGATAAGAAGTCACTATGTAGATACGTCCACAGACCACACACTGCACCAGAAGATACGGAGTGAACTTTGGGATGTGGTGATTTGAACTGTATGGGGTTGAATGTGTTTGTTTTTGTATGTATACTCTTATACTGAGGGGACTGCTCCCTAACTTGCTCTTAGTCAATGTGCCTAGCATTCATTGGTTTTGTTCTCTTTTCCTCAAATTATTGTAATTTCAAAGTTGGTTATGTTTACAAGATCCATTGTATATACTAGTCTTTCATGGATGTCAGGGGTGAATATATAATTTAACATCTGTTACCCTAAAAAAGAACTACATTTCTTAGGAGCCCGCCAACTTCCTATTGGTCTGTACTTCCTCTAGACAGAGGATATTAATGAGGAGACTGTCCTCTTGGGTCTTTTAGGAATGATGACAGCGAGCTTGGTGGCAGTAAGGCAGGGGTTTGAAGTGGCTGATAAGCCAAGGGCACCTGGTCTTTATTTTGTATCCTTTTTATTCCTTTATTTCTAATGATCTTTAATAAATCTCCTAAAATATAACATTTTTTATTATTTGACATTAATTTTAACTTTTACATCACTGAGCTAAACTTCAACTGAGTTTTAAGATATTTTATTAGATAACACCTGGTTCCCTTTGTTTTGATGATATGTATATAATCTTGGTGAAGAATTCACTTTGGATTACTCATTGGCCCCTGTTTTCTCTTTAGTGGAATGAAGTTTTCATTCCAAGGTTTACTCAGAATCTAAGTTACTCTTTGCATTTCTGGACCCATGAACATTCTGAAGGCATTTTTCATTCTTTGTAGATAGACACAAATATTTAGAGTTTATCTTTTCCTGCTTTTCCTTTGAGGATAGTATTGACTTTTCATCAAAGGTCACACAAACTGTCTATAGACACAAGCTGGTTTGAAGAAGACAGGGAGAAAGGCTAAAGAATTCAGTCGAAAAAATGTATCAAAAAACTAGTTAAAACCACACATTTGAATTCATTCAAGTGGACGTTTAGAAAATGTCCCAGCATTTGATTATGCTTTTTTTCCCCTTCAGGTTTCTAACTTTGTGCATATGTATGCACACACTTGTGTGTATGTAAACCCTGGCATATAATAGAACATGTAATTTCTTCTAAGATGAAATATTACTGCTAAGGAACAATTGATGTATTTGTTTAGAGCATTTGCAAATTCACATTTGTCCAGATGGGGTGATGACATTATATATATATATATATATGTGTGTGTGTGTGTATGCATACATTCATTCATGCATGCATATACATATACATAGGTATAAATCTTGTAAAACAAGTGTTAGGGTGTTTTCTTTTTCTTTTTTTGACTTTTTAAACATTATTTTATTTGGTTATTTACAAACATTATTCATTAGAAACAATGATCATTATCTTTTCCTCCCCCCGCCCCCCTCCCACCACTTCTTCCATAGCCTGCACACAATTCCACTCGGTTTCACATGTGTTCTTGGTTCAAGCCCATTTCCATTTTGTTGGTATTTGCATTAGAGTGTTCATTTAGAGTCTCTCCTCAGTCATTTCCTCTCAGTCCCTGTAGTCAAGCAGTGGCTTTTCATCAGTGTTTTTACTCCCACAGTTTATCCTATGCTTGCGAATAGTGTTTTTTAGATCCCTGAAGATTGTTCAGAGACATTGCATTGTCCCCAGTGGAGGAGTCCATTACCTTCGATTGTACCACAGTGTATCAGTCTCTATGTACAATGTTTTCCTTTTTCTGCTCCTTTTGCTCTGCATCACTTCCTGGAGGTTGTTCCAGTCTCTGTGGAATTCCTCCACTTTATTATTCCTTTAAGCACAATAGTATTCTATCACCAACATATACGACAATTTGTTCAGCCATTCCCCAATTGAAGGGCATCCCCACATTTTCCAATTTTTGGCCACAACAAACAGCGCAGCTATGAATATTCTTGTACAAGTCTTTTTCCTTATTATCTCTTTGGGGTGCAAACCCAACAGTGCTATGGCTGGATCAAAGGGCAGACAGTCTTTTAGTGCCCTTTGGGCATAGTTCCAAAATGCCCTCCAGAATGGTTGGATCAATTCACAACTCCATCAGCAGTGCATTAATGTATTAACTTTGTCTCATCCCCTCCAGCATTCATTACTTTCCATAACTGTCATGTTAGCCAATCTGCTAGGTGTGAGGTGATACCTCAGAGTTGTTTTGATTTGCATCTCTCTGATTATAAGGGATGTAGAACACTTTTTCATGTGCTTATTAATAGTTTTGATTTCTTTGGCTGAGAACTGCCTGTTCATGTACCTTGCCCATTTATCAATTGGAGAATGGCTTGATTTTTTGTACAATTGATTTAGCTCTTTGTAAATTTGAGTAATTAAACCTTTGTCAGAGGTTTTTATGAAGATTGCTTCCCAATTTGTTGCTACCCTTCTGATTTTGGTTACATTGGTTTTGTTTGTACAAAAACTTTTTTAATTTGATGTAGTCGAAATTATTTATTTTATATTTTGTGACTCTTTCTAAGTCTTGCTTGGTTTTAAAGTCTTTCCCTTCCCAAAGATCTGACATGTATAGTATTCTGTGTTTACCTAATTTACTTATAGTTTCCTTTTTTATGTTCATGTCAGTCACCCATTTTGAATTTATCTTGGTGTAGGGTGTGAGGTGTTGATCTAATCCTAATCTTTCCTACACTGTCTTCCAGTTTTCCCAGCAGTTTTTATCAAATAGTAGATTTTTAAACCAAAAGCTGGGATCTTTGGGTTTATCATATATTGTCTTGTTGAGGTCACTTGCCCCAAGTCTATTCCACTGATCCTCCTTTCTGTCTCTTAGCCAGTATCAAATTGTTTTGATGACTGCTGTTTTGTAATATAGTTTGAGATCTGGGACTGCAAGGCCCCCTTCCTTTGTATTTTTTCATTATTTCCCTGGATATCCTTGATCCTTTGTTATTCTAAATGAACTTTGTTATGGTTTTTTCTAAATCAGTAAAGAAATTTTTTGGAAGTTCTATGGGTATGGCACTAAATAGATAGATAAGTTTGGGGAGAATGGTCATTTTTACTATACTGGCTCGTCCTACCCATGAACAGTTAATGCTTTTTCAATTGCTCAAGTCTAGTTTTAGTTGTGTGGAGAGTGTTTTGTAGTTGTGTTCATATAGTTCCTGTGTTTGTCTCAGGAGATAGATTCCTAGGTATTTTATTTTGTCTAAGGTGATTTCTCTTTCTAGTTTTTGCTGCTGAACTATGTTGGAGATGTATAGAAATGCTGATGACTTATGCGGGTTTATTTTGTATCCTGCAACTTTGCTAAAGTTGTTGATTATTTCAATTAGCTTTTTGGTTGAATCTCTAGGATTCTTTAAGTAGACTATCATGTCATCTGCAAAGAGCGATAGCTTAGTTTCCTCCTTGCCTATTTTGATGCCTTCAATTTCTTTTTCTTCTCTAATTGCTACTGCCAGTGTTTCTAGTACAATGTCAAAAAGTAGAGGTGATAATGGGCATCCTTGTTTCACTCCTTATCTTATTGGGAATGCATTTAGTTTATCCCCATTGCAGATGATATTGGCTGATGGTTTTAGATATATACTGTTTATTATTTTTAGGAATGACCCTTCTATTCCTATGCTTTCTAGTGTTTTTAATAGGAATGGTGTTGTATTTTATCAAAGGATTTTTCTGCGTCTATTGAAATAATCATGTGATTTTTATTGGTTTGCTTGTCGATATGGTGGATTATGTGGATGGTTTTCCTAATATTGAACCAGCCCTGAATCCCTGGTATAAATCCTACTTGATCATGGTAGATGACCCTTCTGATCACTTGCTGGAGTCTTTTTGCTAGTATCCTATTTAAGATTTTTGCATCTATATTCATTAGGGAGATTGGTCTATAGTTTTCTTTCTCTATTTTTGGTCTGCCTGGCTTTGGAATCAGTACCATGTTTGTGTCATAAAAGGAGTTTGGTAGAATTACCTCTTTGCTTATTATGTCAAATAGTTTGTATATTATTGGGATTAACTGTTCTCTGAATGTTTGATAGAATTTACTAGTGAATCCATCAGGCCCTGGGGATTTTTTCTTAGGGAGTTGTTTGATGGCCTGTTGGATTTCATTTTCTGATATGGGATTCTTTAAGAATTTTATTTCTCCTTCTGTTAGTCTAGGCAGTTTGTATTTTTTAATATATTCATCCATATCACCTAGATTGCTGTATTTATTGCCATATAATTGGGCAAAGTAATTTTTAATGATTGCCTTGATTTCCTCTTCATTGGAGGTGATGTTCCCTTTTTCATCTTTGATGCTGTTAATTTGCTTTTCTTCCTTCCTTTTTTAATTAGATTGACCGGTACTTAATCTATTTTGTTTGTTTTTTCAAAGTACCAGCTTCTTGTCTTATTTATTAAATCAATAGTTCTATCACTTTCAATTTTATTAATTTCTCCCTTAATTTTTAGGATTTCTATTTTGGTTTTCTGCTGGGAGTTTTTAATTTGGTCACTTTCGAGTTTTTTATTTGCATTTCCAATTGATTGATCTCTGCTCTCCCTATTTTGTTAATATATGCACTCAGGGATATGAATTTACCTCTGATTACCACTTTGGCTGCATCCCAAAAGTTTTGAAAGGATGTCTCACCGTTGTCATTTTCCTTGATGAAATTATTAATTGTTTCTGTGATTTCTTCTCTAACTAAATGATTTTGGAGTATCATATTCTTTAATTTCCAATTAATTTTTGATTTGGTTTTCCATGTGCCATTATTGATCATTATTTTAATTGCCTTGTGATCTGAAAAGGCTGCATTTATTATTTCTGCTTTTCTGCATTTGTATGCCATGTTTCTGTGATCTAGTGTATGGTCAATCTTTGTGAATGTGCCATGTGGTGCTGAGAAGAAGGTGTATTCCTTTTTGTTCCTATTTATTTTTCTTCATATGTCTATTAATTCTAATTTTTCTAAGATTTCATTCACTTCTTTTACCTCTTTCTTATTTATTTTTTGATTTGATTTATCTAAATTTGATAATGGTTGGTTCAAATCTCCCACTAATATTGTTTTACTGTCTATTTCTTCCCTCAATTCTCCTAGTTTCTCCATTAGAAATTTGGGTGCTATGTTATTTGGTGCATACATATTGATTAGTGATATTTCCTCATTATCTAAAGTCCCTTTTAACAAAATATAATTACCTTCCCTATCCCTTTTGATCAGGTCTATTTTTGCTTTGGCTTTATCAGATATCATGATTGCAACTCCTGCCTTCTTTCTATCAGGTGAGGGCCAGAAGGTCTTACTTCATCCTTTAATTTGGACCTTGTGGGTGTCTACCCTCCTCATGTGTGTTTCTTGAAGACAACATATGGTAGGGTTTTGGATTCTAACCCATTCTGAGATTCGTCTAAGTTTTATGGGTGAGTTCATCCCATTCACGTTCAAAGTTATGATTGTGACTTGTGAAGTCTCTGGCATTTTGATATCCTTCCCTAATTCTAACCTTTCTTCTTTAGCCCTAACCTTTTAATCCAGTGATTTACTTTAAATCAGTCCCCCTTGTCCCCTCCCTTGATATGTTTCCCTGTCTAGCCCCTCTGTTATTTTTCCCTCCCCCTCCCCTTCTCCTTCCCTCCCCTTTTTTGTTTTCCCTCCCCCCCCCTTGATTTTCCCTTCTCCTTACTCTTGTTGGTAAGATAGAATTCAAGATCCCAGTGGATCTGGATGTTTTTCCCTCTTAGAGTTGATTTCCCTGAGAGTAAGGTTTAAGTAAAAACTCTCTTCCTCTCCTTCTTAAAGGAGTTTTCTTCCCCTCCCCTTCCCGTGTGAATCTTTGTGCGCAAAAGATTATTCTATTTGGTCTTTCTTTTCCCCCTATTTACACATCACATTTTCCATATATTAATATATAGAGATTGATATAAATGTTGTCCTTATAGAAGAGAGTTTGAATAAATGAAAAGATAATAATTTTCTCCTTTTCCCTTTCCATCATATATACCTTTTCAGGTATTCCATGCTCTTTGTTTTTCGATATCGAACTTTCCACAGAGCTCTGGTCTTTTCTTTAAAAAAAGTTGGAAATCTTCTATTTTGTTGAATGCCCATACTTTCCTTTGGAAGTATATAGTCAGTTTTGTTGGATAGCTGATTCTTGGTTGAAGACCCAGCTCTCTTGCCTTTCTGAAAATCATGTTCCATGCCTTACGATCATTCACAGTGGAACTTGCAAGGTCTTGTGTGACCCTGATTGGCATTCCTTTATATCTAAATTGTCTTTTTCTGGCTTCTTGTAGGATTTTTTCTTTTGCTTGAAAGCTTTGGAATTTGGCAATTACATTCCTGGGAGTTGTCTTTTGGGGATTTAGTGTAGAGGGTGTTCTGTGAGCACTTTCAGTGGCCGTATTGCCCCCTTGTTCTAGAATCTCTGGGCAATTTTCTTTGATTATATCTTGAATTACGATGTCAAGTTTGCTGTTTATTTCTGGATTTTCTGGTAATCCAATTATTCTTAAATTATCTCTTCCTCTATTTTCCAAGTCTGTCACCTTGTCAGTGAGATATTTTATGTTCTCTTTTAATTTCTTGATCTTTTGGCTTTGCTTTATTGATTCTTGTGCTTTTGCCTGCTCGTTGTCTTCCAGTTGCCTAATTCTTACCTTTAAATCCTGGTTTTCCTATTTAGTTTGGTCAAACCAGTTTTGAAGTTGGGTGAAATTCTTTTGCATTAATTCCCACTTTTCCTGCCAGAAGGCTTCCATCTTTTTGATCATTTTCGATTCAAATTCTTCAAAAGTTTGTGGAGAGTTTCCATTTCCTTTGGAAGGTTTCGGAGCATTTGCTTGTGTTTCCTCTTCTATCTCCTCTGTATTTTGTATTTTTGCTCTATAAAATGTGTCCAAAGTTGCCCCCTTCTTGTTTTTCTTGTTGTTTTGAGGCTTTTTTGCTTCTGTGCTGTTTGCCATCTGTATCTGAGTGAGGGGGGCTGGCTCTTCTGTTATCTGTCTGGTGTTCAGTGGCTTTAGCCCCAGGCAAATTGTCTGTCTTCCCCAGGAAGCCTGGAATTGCTGGTGTTTTGGTGTTTCGGTGTTACTACCCCCCTCAGTTCCCTCCTGATGCTTCTCTGTTGCCTTACTTCTCCTGGCTTGACACTCTCAGATGTATTTCAATGCCTTTGCTGGCCAGAGGAGCCTGCACTCTGAGGGGGGAGGGGCCATGGCTTCCTGGAGCTCCAAGGGCTGGTGATAGGATTAAACTCAGACTGAGTATGCCCTGAGGCAGGGACCTTCCGTGAGACTTAGATGGAAGGATCTGGTCAGGGGGCCACAGGCTCCTCTTTTCTCTCTCTGTTTCCCTGCTGTCTGGGTGCCCCCTCAACTGGGTCAGGTTGTTTTCAGGATGTGGCCTTCAGAATAGCTGGCTCCTGAGGCCCTTTTGCCAGCCCTGAGGGTTACTGTTGTTTCAGAGGTCCCTGCACTCTGAGGGGGAGGGCCCATGGCTTCCTGGAGCTCTGAGGGCTGGTGATAGGATTAACTTCAGACTGAGTATGCCCTGAGGCAGTGACCTTCCGTGAGACTCAGATGGAAGGATCTGGTCAGGGGGCTACAGGCTCCCCCCCGTCTCTCTCTGTTTCCCTGCTGTCTGGGTGCCCCTGCGACTGGCTCAGGTTGTTTTCAGGGTGAGGCCTTCAGAATAGCTGCTCCCAAGGTTCTTTTGCCTGCCCTGAGGTTCCTGCTGCTGCCTCGGATTCAGCGCTCTGGGTGTGGGAGGATGGGTCCTGGGACCTTCTTTTTGCCTACCCCTTAGATCCAAGTGATCTCGTGTTCTGACTTTTGGGGGGCCGTACCTTTTTATCCAGGTCCAGGAGGAGTGTTCCCAGAGTCTATTCTGTTGTTTGTTTTGAATTTCAGTGCCCTAGGAGCATTCAGTTTGAGATTGGCAAGGAAGGGTTTCTGGAGCTCTGAACTTTAGATTTCTCTAAGCTGCCATCTTGACTGGAAGTCTAGGGTGTTTTCTGAGGCAAAAGAGAGGTTAAATGACTTGCTTAGAATCACTGACCTGGTAAACATTAGAAGTAGGATTTGAAACATTCTAGTTACCATATCTACACTGCTTCTACTTATCTTGTGGTGAAGGTGTGTGAGATGGTGAAGGGTGGCTTAGAATCCAGAAGACCAAAATTCAAGTCCTGCCTCTGACATATATAGGTTATATAATCTTGGAAAAATCACGGGAAGGAACTAACATATACTGATAGGTGGAGTTTCCACACCTGATAATTTAAGTATAACAGTGAAATATATACTCAGCTCATTTAATTGTTTTCTTGTTATAGATATATCTGATGATATACTTTATGTCACTTCTGCATTATTCCTGAATTATAATGAATGACCCCTCAACTACCCTTCAGCTCAACCTCCACAAGGTGCCATTGTCATTGCCAGAAATAGTACAATTTTTAAATGTCCTCTTAACTATTTGTAATCCCCATCTGACTCATTCCAAAATACTGACCTACATCAAAAATTGTAAGAGGTGACAGAGGAAGAGGATAGCTAATTTGTAGGTTAGTTTAACTGGGCATCTACTTGTAAATGGAACAGGACGTTCCAGTGATATAATCATTTGTTGTTATGGGGGAGAGGTACATTGACAGAGACAAAATTTTTATTTTTTTTACTGAGGCTCACTTATTACTCTGCTGCACCATCAGTCCTATGCTCACTTGTCAGAAAGGAAGACAGACAATGATATAGCAACTCTTTTGATTTTTAATTAAAAGGTAACATTTATGCTATTCCTTTGTACATATTATTCTAATGACTTGTGGAAGAGAGAAATTATAAGGCATGCAAAAGGACAGAAGCAATGGCTGAGTGATGACCTGACTGTCAATCAAAGGAAGATTCTATTTGGAATGTTACTAGGAAACAGTTGAAGGCAAGAGCCAATGGCTAAATGATTTCTGGGCTTCTTGGCTAATGGTGGTGACTTTGAAGGAAGAAGCTGTGTTTATCTCTGAGACTTGGGATGATCAAGTTGGAGGTGGCCCTGGAGGTCTGAAGGCCAAAGAAGAAAGATAATAATTCATAATCACTTGTTCTGTTCATGGTAGTGACTGAACTACCATCTCCCTCAGTATCCTCCACGACCTAAGACTTGCTGTAGATAATAGGGAAACCTCCAACCCTCTTACCTCCATTCTCTTCCCTTTCCTGTCTTCCCTAATAAACCCCTTACTTGAGATAAAATAAGATAAAGACTATATTATTTGAAACATCATAGCTCAACCTGAGTGACTTAGAAGGAGGCTGAAGAAATAAGGGGGAGGGGAAGAAGAGGAAGGCTGAAGAAGAGGGAGGCTGGGAGAAAGGGAGAAATGAGAGGGGGGTAGGCAAAAGGAAGATAACTGCCTGATTTATTAGTTATCATTTATCCATCAAATATACCCCCTCAATATTATCTATTACATACTGCATGTGTCTAGCAAAAAAATATAGAAAAATAGTATTCTTCAATTTACTTGGTCAAACAAGAAGCTAGGAAAAATGTGAAACTGCAAATATACTTATTTTCTCTTTAAAATATTTTGCCTTTTTATTTATTTATTTATTTATTTATTTATTTATTTATTTTTTGGTGCACAAGAAAGAACCTTGATCTGAAAGGTTGGATATCTGGGTGTGCACACTAGCCTTGTAAGTATCTACTGTTTTTTGTTTTTTTTTTTAACAACTGAGTCAACTCTATGTTGCTATTTTTGCTTTATATATAAAATTAGCAAATTAGATTATATGCTGCTTGATATTTCTTCCAATATTAAACTCCATAAGCATTGTGGTCACCTGAAACCATTAATGAGATTTCAGGGAAGAAGTAGGTAATGAAATTGGATCAGTCACAATTTTGGGTACTTCATAATTTTATTCCTCTGACATCTAGTCACCATCCCTATTCATCACCTAAACTATATTGGTTTTACCAAAGATTATTTTGGAGTGGCCTTAGTCAGGATAGCTAGAATTTAGGGATTTGGGTTACAGACAGATATCATAGGGTGATACTTAGCCTCAAGAAAACAAAGACAGGCTTTTGTAAGCCTTTTAGCTTGTTGGATGGATTAATGCTACTAGTATCAGGGAACCACCTCCTCCCTCCTCCCTATTCTATTTCTTGTTCTATATAACATATTTAATCTTTTATTAACTTGATAAGAGAAGTCACATTGCATTATTAAAAATATCTAGGTCTGAAGGCAGCCATTTTGGGCTTTCAGCCTGGTACAGACAGAGATACAAGACTTTCAACCATAACATCACAAGATGTGTTAATATCCACATCTTTCACTTTCAAATAATATCTCTAAATATGTGAGACAATGACTCTAAATGAAGGCATTAAGTTTCGATGATCTTGTTTAATTTGTCTTATCTGCCTTATCTTCAGTTACTTTATTTTACATACTTTCATTTTTCCTCTAGAAAAACTGGACCATATTCTTTGTAAATGTTTACCATCATATCTTTAATGCACTCCTGAGTAATCTCTATTGGCTGATTTCTTTACCATCGATTGGGAATTTTTTCGTAGGGAGTTCTTCACTGGTTTGTTCAATTTCTTTTTCTGATCTGAAATATTCTATTTCTTCTGTCAACCTAGGCAATTTACACTTTTGTAAATATTCATCTATATCACCTAGAATGCCGTATTTATTGCCAAATAATTGGGCAAAATAGTTTTTAATTATTTCCTTAATTTCCTCTTCATATCTATATCTATATCTATATCTATATCTATATCTTTTCATATTTGAAACTGCTAATTTGGTTTTCTTCTTTCCTTTTTTATTAGATTAACCAGTATTTTATCTATTTTATTTGCTTTTTCAAAATTCCAGCTTTGAGTCGTATTTACTTATTCAGTAGTACTTTTATTTTCAATTTTATTAATTCCTCCTTTAATTTTTAGAATTTCTAATTTAGTTTTGTTCTAGGGATTTTTAATTTGTTCTCTTTCTAGTTTTTTTTTTAACTTGCATGCCCAATTCATTGACCTCCCTAATTTGTTAATATATGTACTTAAGGATATAAATTTTCCCCTGAGTACTGCTTTGGCTGCATTCCATAGATTTTGAAAAGATGTCTCATCATTGTAATTTTCTTCAATGAAATTATTAATCATTTCTATGATTTGTAGAATCATATTATTTACTTTCCAGTTAATTTTTGATTTGGCTCTCAATGTACCCTTACTAATTATTATTTTTATTGCATTATAATCTGAAAGGGTTGCCTTTATTATTTCTGCTTTTCTGCATTTGTTTGTCATGTTTTTATGCCCTAGTACATGATCAATCTTTGTGAATGTACCATGTGTTGCTGAAAAGAAAATGTATTCCTTTTTGTCCCTATTTATTTTTCTCCATATATCTATTAACTCTAATTCTTCTAAGATTTCATTCACATCTCTTATCTCTTTATTATTTATTTTTAAATCTGATTTATATAGATTTAATAGTGATAAGTTCAGGTCTCTCACTAGTATAGTTTTACTGTCTATTTCCTCTTTCAACTCCACTAGTTCGCCCTTTAGAAATTTAGATGCTATCCGATTTGGTGCATACATGTTGATTACTAATATTTCATCATTGTCTATACTGCATTTTAACAGGATATAGTTACCTTCCCTAATCCTTATAATCAGATCTATATTTACTTTGACTTGTCAGATATCATGATTGCAACTCTTGCCTTCTTGCTCTCATTTGTGGCCCAATAGATTTTGGTCCAGTCTTTAATTCTAACCTTGTGAGTTTCTACCTTCCTCATGTGTGTTTCTTGTATACAACACATGGTAGGATTTTAGTTTCGAATCCAGTCTGCTATTTGCTTCCAATTTATGGATGAGTTCATCCCATTTATATTTAGAGTTATGATTACCACCTGTGTATTCCCGATCATTTTGATTTCCTCTCCTAGTCCTGGCCTTTCTTCTTTCACTATTTCCTTCTACTCTAGGTTTTTGCTTTTAATCAATTCCCCCTAATCCCCACCCTTATTTAACTTCCCTTTATACACTATCCCATCTTATTTCCCCTCTTATTTTTCTTTAGGGTTTATTCATTTCCCTCACCCCTTTTTTCCATTTCTTTTTTCACTCCCTGTCCCATTCCTCCCATTGGTTTTTCCCTCTCAATTTTCCCATAGGGTAGGATAGATTTTGACACTCCAATGTATTTAGATGTTTTTCCCTCTCAGAACTGATTCCACTGAGAGTAAGGTTTTTGTATTACCTAGTAGCTCTCTTTTCTTCTTCTTCTTATAATAGTATTCTTCTCTCCCGTTCCCATGTGCCTCTTTATATGGCATAGATTATTCCATTTTAATTATTCCTTCAAGTTTCTCTTGATGCCATCATCTATTTCCCCCTCTTCCTTTTTTTGTATATCATCTTAAACCACTTAATACCCCAAACTCTACCTATAAACAATTCTTCTAACTACTATAAAAATGAAGTCTTAGTTGTAATTCGAAGGTTAAGTCTTTCAGTATAGAGAGAGATAAAAAGAGTGGAGATGTCCCTTCTCAAAATGGGGTTCAGGGGAGAAAGAAGATATAATGGAGAAAAGATTTGGGGATAAGGATCTAGAAGAAGACAGCTGATGTTTAGGGTTGGCTCAGAGAGAAAAGAGGGGGTTAGAATATTTCCTCCCTTCTGCCTTCTCTCCTTAGCTTTGACTGCTTTCCCAGATTTGCTCTTGTTCCTCTTGTCCCCCCTCCATTACTTGAGACCAGAGGGTTTCTTCTTAGGAAGATGTCTCTCCCCTAGATCTTCTCACTCACACTTGATTCACAGCTTGGGGAAAAGTAACTACTTTAATGACAATTAAATCAGGGTAAATACAAATTAATAACTGGTATAAAGGATAATTTAAGCTTTGTGACCTAAACTATATTAATTATTGGCCGCCATGGATATCCCAAATAACAAAAGAAAATTTACCCAAGTCAGTCTGGAAATTTATGGTGATTTAATTAATATAGTGGAAAGAAATTTGAGAAGGAAAAGGGTTTAGGATTTCTCCCACTTGGCTCGTGCCAGGTGGGAAGATTAGAGGCTCTATGTAAAAATTAAATTATTTAACTAGCAATAAAAGTATTATATTTTATGAGGTTTATCAAAGATTATTAGAAATCAAGGAATAAAGAAATACAAAATAAGAAAACCACATGCCTAGGGCTTATTAGCCCTTTCAGAGCTTACTTACTACATCTTGCAAAATGGCTGAGCAGTAGAAGTGAGAAGTAGGCGTTACTGCCAGTTTAAATACTAATTGCGATCTCACCCAGGTGGAGACTCAGGTGAGATTATAGGGAATTCTGGGAAGCACCAAGGACTTCTGGGGATTGAAGTCTAGGGTTCAAAATCAACATTTTACTTTCCCTCCCCAATGAAGCCTGAGGAAGACTAGTCTCCCCATTGGGTCTTATAAACATACCAACTTTGAAATTACAACAATTTGAGGATAAGAGGAAAAGAGAATAAAACCAAAAATTGCTAGACGCATTGACAAAAAGCCAATTAGGGGGAAGTACCCTTTGGCATGAAAGTATACATATAAAGAAATGTTCAATCAACCACACCCAAAGTTCATTCTTGATCTTCTTGTGCAGCTTGTAGTCTATGGAGGCATCTTTCATGGTGTCTTCTCCAAACAGTTCAGTTTCTGGATTCGGAGAGGTAGCATGTTTCTTAACCTAAAATTTCTCTCTCAAGGAATTTAAACTTTGCAATTTAAAATAAAAATAATTATACATTCCCCCCCTGAAGAGGGTGATTGAAAAACACAGGGATCACTTAGGGATGCATGGCTGAGTTATGAGGTATATGAATCAATTGGTAAGAGAATAAAAAACATAAAAAAAATCCAAATAAAAAAGATAATTTCTGGATGCAATATAGACTATCAAAGTCTTATGTGCAAAAATTCCAAATAAAGGAAAAATAAATCTCTAACAGATTCTTGAATCAGGGCCCAATTAAAATGATATAAGCAATTAAACATTTACCCAGTCAGTAGCCAGAACTACAGAAAGTTGCCACATTATGAAAGACAGAAAAGGGAATAGATTATAGGAGCTAGGTAGGAGCAAATTTGATATACTTATCTGTAAGTATTTTCACAAAGAGCGTGGATACAAAGAAGGCCTACGTCTTAAAGTATGTCGTGTCAAAACCTTGAGTCTCACACTAGGTTCAAGTCCTTTGATTTGGCTTAGATTTTTCATCAACCCCTTTGGGATTGGTTGGTCTCTGACCTTGTGCTTGATTGGCACTGTGCAATGGCTCTTTTTGTATTCTCTTGTCCTGGAATAAGACAGAATCATTAAGTAAAGTCCCATAATTTTTATCAATAAATGGCATCATTTTTTTATAGTCTCAAGCTTTTGGGGCATGCATTGACATTATAGCAAATGTATTTTAGACTTATAATACTGCTAAATCAAAAAAGTTAAAGAAAATCTTAATACTGTTTGACATGTGCTTCAAATATAAAAAGGAGAGAAAAAACAAAAAAAAAACTGAAATAGTATATTGCACATGCAAGAACAATATAATAATAAAAGAGTTTTAAAAATAAAAATATAGCTTATAATCATTGACACACTGTGTCAGCTAAGGAAATATAGAATACAAGGTTTCTCACCAAAAATGAGATCCATTTCCTCTTCATATCTGGCCATAATCCACTGTGATCACAAGCAAATGATTTTTACAAAGTAACAGTTTTTTATAAAGAACAGTAGTTCAAAATCCCCAAATTTCTCAATAACCCAATTAATTACAATAGCAAACAAAATCACTATCAGTTTTTACATGAGTCTGCTGTATGACATATAAAGAAAATGGATACTTGTCACAAGTTTTTCAGGTGTAAAAATGTTTCAACCTTTGGCAAACATTTTTTAACAAAGTAAAACTTATTTGGGTCTAGAACATCGTCAAGAAATCTAGATGTCATTCTGGTATAAGTAAAGTGAGCTGAGGAGTTATAAATGAGAGATGCTCCTCTTTTGGGAGCCATTGAGGGGGAAAATGCCCTGGGATTAACTTCCCATCTCCTTTGGTATGAGGCTGTGATGTCCCATCTGTTCACATTTTTATAAATGTAGGAGGTGGGGATTATGATTATATTTTACTTCAGCTACTAAAATGGACCCTACCTCCTATTAGAAACAGGCAAAATGACCAGAGTTGTTGGGAAAAAAATACAAAAATCATGTCTAAAGACCCCTTGAAATAAATTTGAGATATTTAGCTAAATTAAAATTTCCAAAGGTTGTTATACAATTTTAACCAGTTTTTTATGAAGTCGATCCATCCTTTAGGTGACAATTTACAAATTCAAAACAGAAAAAGGGCTGTTTTTATATAGGCTTATTCAATAGTATGTATTCAGTATAGTTATAGGGGCAAAGCAACAGAATATAAGGTAGTTAAAACCCAGTACATTGAAACATAAAAGTGTAACAGTATAGGATTGAGTGCATTGATATATGAACTTAAAACCAACAAAATTAAATCTTAAACAAAACAATCAGCAAAATGCAATAAAATACAGAATTTTTATAAAACATTGGAATCTGAAATGCCTTACAATATAACCTCCAGTCTCCTTAAAGTTCATTTTTTTTATCCATTAAGATTCCTATTGTCAGAAGGCAGAAGATTGGTAAGGCATAGGCAAAGGGGTTCAAGTGACTTGCCCAGGGTCACACAGCGAGGAAGTGTCAGAGGCCAGATTTTAACCCAGGACCTCCTGTCTCTAGGCCTGGCTCTCAATCCACTGAGCCACTGAGCTGCCCTCCCATACTGAGTTTTTGAATCTCAACACATGGCAAAGAGTTGCAGGGATATGGATTTCTCTCCTGAATCTCAGTTGAGATTAATAAAAGGACCAGTGCACTCAAAAGATATTCTTTGAAATACACCATGCTTGTAATCAACTTCCTGTTTGGAAAAGTCTCTTCCTTCTCCTTTTTGCCCCCCCACTCCCGTGGTTCCTTGACACGTGGAGGCTAATTGTAGCCTAAGGAAAAATTTTTTTTACCAGCTGGTTTTTTATTCAGAAGACACAAGGGACAGCTACCAGCAGCCTGGATCCTGGGGCTGGCCTGGGCGATAAGCAATCTGGCTCAGAGGCCAGAGTTACTATGGCTGGGAATGGGGCTGGGCCAGGTGAGCGGGCAGGGCCAAGCAGGTCCATAGCAGATGACTGGAGGCAGGAAGCAGGCAGCAGGAGTGAGTTGAATCTGAAGCTTTGCTGAAAAGTCTTGGAGAAATGTGGCTTTAAAAAATTATCTAGGTGGTTGTTCCCTCTATAGCTGATCAAAATAAGATATTAAAAGCTGAACTTATGGATAGTCACAGTAGAGAAAAGTTTAGGAAAGTTAAGAAGATTGAGGTTATTTCATCACAACCGAAGTGGTCAGCCAAAATTGTAAAAATTAACTTAGTTAACTAGTAATAAAAGTACTATATTTTATGAGGTTTATTAAACATTATTAGAAATTAAGGAATAAAGAAATACAAAATAAGAAAACCATGTGCCTAGGGCTTATTAGCCCATTCAAAGCTTCATCTTGCAAAATGACTGAGCAGGAGAAGAGCAAGATGTAGGTGTTACCGCTAGTTTAAATACTAATTGTGATCTCACCGAGGTGGAGACTCAGGTGAGATTATAGGGGATTCTGGGAAGCACCAAGGGCTTCTGGGGATTGAATTCTAGGGTTCAAAATCTCCATTTTACATCTAGAAGGTAAGATTTTTGGAGAGAAAAAGAGGAAGGAATCAGCCTGAATTCCATGAGGGCTCAGCCAAGATGCCTGAACCTGAATTAGCTCAAGGGCAAACTCACAGCCAATACCCAGACAAATAGCTGCCACCAATCCAAGATATTGGAAAGCTTAGCACTTGATCCTTGAGTATGGTGCAGACATTCCTGACCTTGTTAAACTAAGTAGGGTGGAGAAATGTAGAGTTCCCAAGACTTGATTCTGTTAAACCAAGTATCTCCATTGTTACTAATCAGGAGATAACTAAATCAGATCTTTTAAAGTATGGTCTGAGTAGGGAAGAGTAGTTTTAAAATTCACACTGGCAGGGAAAAGAATGGGAAAGGAAAGTGGGAATAATGGGTTCCCTGTCTCTATCTAAAACCCTTTCCCCTCCCTTTTTGAGTTTGTGGGGAACTCAGGCCTTGGCAGCCTCAGCCCTCTAAGAGAAAGTCAGGTTTACTCACCCTGGATTTGGCCCCTTGGCCACAGTTCCGACCCAGGGCAACAAGAGCTGGTAAAGTATGACAGAGATTCAAAATGCCTTTTCTCAGGTTTCTCTTTTGAGTCCATTCAAATTAGGAAGTGTTGGGGTGAGGTTCCCATCACAAGCAGGAAAAAATGGGTAACCCTCAGGAGAAAGTCTTATTCAACCTTCTCTCTTCGGCTTCTCCCAACTGAGATACCAACTGCTTTTCCAGACAGAATCTTCTCCTCTCCTCAAGATTCCCTCCTCCTTGGACCCCTCCCCCAATGAGATGATCAGATACATACACTCTTCCTCCTGGCACTTTTCTTGTGTGCCATCCTCTGCCACACTACTATAATAATAAATATAATTTTTGCCAGTTACAAATAACATTTTTCCATATAGGAATATAAACAATTTGGCCTTATTGAGGCCCTTATAGAACAAAAAATAAGACCCCCTCTTTCTTGTTTACCTTCTCATGTTTCTCTTCGTATTTTTATTTCGATGTCAAATTTTCTGTTTAGTTCTTGTCTTTTCTTTACCAATATTTGGAAGTCTTCTATTTTTTTGAATGCCCATACTTTCCCTTGGAAGTATATAGTTAGTTTTGATGGGTAACTGATTCTTGGTTGAAGACCCAGTTCTCTTGCCTTTCTGAATATTGTATTTCAAGCCTTGTGGTCTTTTAATGTGGAGGCTGCCAGATCCTGTGTAATCCAGATTGGTGTTCCTCATTATCTCGATTGTCTCTTCCTGACTTCTGACTTCTTGTAATATTTTCTCCAAAGCTTGGAAGCTCTTGAATTTAGCAATTACATTCCTGGGGATTTTCTTTTGAGGATTTAATGTAGAGGGTGATCTATGGATTCTTTCAATGTCTATTTTGCCTTCTTATTTATGAACATCAGGGCAGTTTCCTTGGATAATTTCTTGTAGTATGGTGTCATGGTTTCTGTTTATTTCTAGGTTTTCAGGTAGATCTACAATTCTCAAATTGTCTCTTCTAGACCGATTTTCCAGGTAAGTTGTTTTTTTCAGTGAGATATTTTATGTTTCCTTCTATTTTTTTTCATTCTTTGGATTTTGCTTTATTAATTATTACTGTCTTGTGAGATCATTATCTTCTACTTGCCCAATTCTGGTTTTTAAAGACTTGTTTTCAGCTATTATCATTTGATTTTCCTTTTCAGTTTGGTCTATCTTGCTTTTCATGGCTTTAAGCTGTTCAATTCTGGTCTACATTTTGCCTATGATTTCATTTGCTTTCTGGGCTTCTTTTTCCCAGTGAGAGTTTCTGTCTTTTAAACTCTTTTCTTTTTGTACTATTCCCCACTTTTCTTGCCAAGATTTTTCCATCGTTCTAATTTGGTTCATAATCCCAAATCTGAACTCCTCAAGAGCTTGTGACCAATTTCCATTTTTTTGAAGGTTTGGATATGTTTACTTGTTTGTAACCTTCTGCTGTCTCCTCTGTGGTCTGGAATTTTTCTGTATTTCTGTATCAAAATTATCTACTGGCAAGGTTTTTTCTTAGTTTTGAGTGGGTAGTTGTGGATTGTAGTTTTTGGTTATTGGTGGCCATTGCTTTGTGCCTTCCTGGTTAGAGTTTGAGTGAGAAGAGAAGGTATGTGATCTTTGTACTGAGCTCCAGAGAGATTTTTACCCTGAGCCCATTTTTCGAGTCTCAGCAGTGTCTGCTTTGTGCAACCTCCTCTGCCCAATCTCCATGCTTAATCTCCACATTTTCTCAGCCTCCTTGGGTCCCAAGTGTCCCAGATCTAAGGATTAAGTCTGTGGTGTCCTCATTCAACCCCTGAGAACCTAGGATTTACCTGAAGAAGTCTGAGTGAGAAGAGTACTCAAGTCCTTTTTTTGAGTTCCATAGAAGTTTTTACTCTGAGGCTATTTTTCCAGGCTCTGTGCCATCTGCCATGAGTAGCCCCTCTTTGTCCAATCTCCTCACCCAATCTCCACATTTTCTCAACTTCCTGGTCTCAATTCTTGCTACTCTCTGGGTGTAAGTCTGTGGTATCCTCAGCCAAACCCCTTGAGAATCACCCTCACTACAAGTCTGCCACCATAGGTGGAATGGGGGAGTAGTGATGTGCTCTTGCCTTGTTGGGAGTGATTTTGTACCCTTTTAGTATGGAAATGCCCTGACTCTGCCTACCTTCAATACTACACCCTAAAGAAGAGCCCCTTCGCTCATCTGATCTTGGTTATTATCCTTTTGTGGCACCTTATAATGGTCAGTGGAGAAGAGAGGAAGAGCCTTACTTCTACTCTGGACTTATCTCATCCCTGAAGCCCCTTCTTTTACCTTTTCATTATTTTGATTTTGTTTTATTGCTTTCTACATCTCAGGTAGTTGTTAGCTTCCATTTGTCCAATTCTAATTTTAGGTGGTCATTTTTTTTCAGTCTTTGTATTTTCTTTATTAGGGAGTTATTTTCCCCTTTATGTCAGTGTATTTCTTTCTTTCTTTCTTTCTTTCTTTCTTTCTTTCTTTCTTTCTTTCTTTCTTTCTTTCTTTCTTTCTTTCTTTCTTTCTTTCTTTCTTTTTTAAGGAACTAGTTTCTTTAAGCATTTTTTTTGTTATAAGCTATTGGTTTTTCTCTCATTTCCTTTTCTAAATTTTTCTTCTATGTTTCTCATGATTTGTTTTCCTAAACCTTTTTGGAGTTCCTAGGGCTTTACTTTAGACCTAACATCCTTTTTCATTTTCCTGAGGCTTTATATATTTTTGTGTATATTTTTGGACCCAGTAATAATTCTATTAGGTTTATTTCCTAAGGAAATCAAAGAAAAAGCAAAATAAACTATATGTTCTAGAATATTTATAGCAGCTATTTATAGTGGCAATGACAAACAAGATGAGTCATACCAGATTATCACAAAGAAAACTTGGACTTACATGAAGTGATGCAAAGTGAAGTAAGCAGAACCAAGAGAACATTGTATACAGTAACAACAACAATGTATGATGAGCAACTGTGAATGACTAAATTCTTATCAACTAGGCAAATATTTAGAAAAATTCTCAAGCACTCATGACATAAAAGGTTATATATCACCAGAGAAGGAATAAAGTAAAAATGCAGATTGAGACCTACCATTCTTCACTTTATTTTCCCTATGAATTTTTCTGTAGTACAAACAGAATGTGGCTTGTTTCACAGTATGACCAATTGGGAAATGCATTTATATAGTAATATATGTAAAGCAAAAATCATACCATCTGCCTTCTTGGGAAGGGGGTATGAGTGGAGGGAGAAGAAGAAAAATTGACAGAGATTTTTAGACACATTCAATGTGAGAATCTGTTTCTTTTGGATAAGCATATTTAAAAAATTTTATTATATATTCATAAAAAGTAAATGTATTAATTATACACATTATATATAAAAATAAATTATAATTTTTAAAAAAGAGAAAAATAATGTGAGGATAAGTTGCAACTTGTGCCACTGGATAGCATAACCATAATGATGCTTTGATAGAAATGCTTGAGCACAATATAGAAATGCTTGAGCACAATATATAGTATCACTATATTCTGATAAAAACAAGCTTTAACCCAATAAAATTACTCCAAAGCCCTAAGAAATAATTTAAACTTCTTGAAAACAGGTATAATCTCTTCTTTATGCTATATTTGTATTCATATCACTTAGTTCAGTTGATGTTTTAGTCATGTTCAATCATGCTTGACTCTTCCTAACACTATTTGTGTTTTTTTTTTTGGCAAAGATACCAGAATTTTTTCTTTTTTCAATTCATTTTACAGTTGAGAAAATTGAGAAAAATAGTGTTAAGTGACTTATCCAGAGTGTCTGAACCTGAACTCAAACTCGAGGCCCAGTGCTCTATCCAATGAATCACCTATCTATTTCACTTAGTATAGTGTTTAGTCCATAGTAAGGACTTAATAAATGATGATTGAGCACCTATGGTCTTAAAGACTCTTGCCTTAGTCATAGAGGAATCTTGATATGTATCTGTGGAGATTCTATCCATATTGGTAAAATTATAAGTGATTTATTGTGTTTACAAAATACCTATATTTTAACTGTTTAGTTGAAATGATATTGAATTTTTTTGTGTGAAAGGGTTATATACTTATTTGTAATTGTGTAAATGGACATATATATACATATATGTGCAAATCATTTATATACATAAGCCATATGTTATATATATATATATATATATAAATATTAAGGGAGTACATGTATTTACTATTTCTTTCAATGAAATCTTTTAAATTACATATTGTAGAAGAGTGGGACCTAGATATTTAGGGCTTTAGTAATAATGGTCATCACCATATTAATGAAGATAATAATATATAGTAATTTGTGATTTTCAAAGGACTTTTTATTATGCCACATTCATTAACTACTTTGTCAAGAAAAATGATTCTTTCACAATATAGCCAAATTTTGGTGATTTGTTTCTTTCATAATATATTTTCTCTGGCATATGAATATTTTAAGCATCATTTAAAACAATGATATTTCTAAACCCTGTATTCTTAACCTATGATCCATGAACCCCTAAGGGATCCACAGATACATTAAAGGGGTTTTTGATCTTCTATAGGAAAAAAAAATCTTTATTTTCAGTAGATTTTAGTTGAAATTTAAGATTTCCTTTATTTATTTAAAAATTTTTTCTTAGTCCTGAGACATCACTAGATTGCCCAAATTGCCCACAACAAACTCACTGTCTGTCTGTCTATTTGTCTGTCTGTCTATCTCTCTCCCCCACCCCCTTTCTGGACTCCTCTTCTCATTTAGGGCAGATTTTTTCTTTTTTCCTTTGTTTTTCATAGACTCAGTGATTAGCAAGGAGCAAAGTAGGTGTTTAATAAATGCTTATTGACCGATGGCATCTAAAGCTAATGCATAATTGAAAATCTGTTACCCTAAAAAAGAACTACATATCCCAAGAGCCCACTGACTTCCTGTCATTACTAACTTACTATAGACAGAGGATAAAGGGCATGGGCTTTGGAGGCTCCTCCTCTCTGATGTAGAGTCAGCAGTGATGGTGGTGAGTGAGGATGGCTAAAAATGGCTAACCAGCCATGGGCACATGGTCTTTATTTTATATCTTCTTTGTTCCTTCATTTCTAATTATCATTAATAAATTTCTTAAAATACAATATTATTATTATTGAGATTTAATTTTAACTTTTACATTGATGGCAACCACTTCTTGGAGAAGAACCTCTCAAGTTTTTATAATAGTCTAGATAACTTCTTTTAAGCCACAAGGAGCTAGAAGTCCTTGGAGTCACTCCTCAGGGCAGATGGTAAAAATCAAATAAACAAATACAGAGTGTCTTTTTCCTTGGGCAACAATTAGCCTCCTAACTCTCTCTGGGGAAACTAGTTTTTTACCTTGGGGGTACAGGGAGTTTGGAAGAGACTCTTCTAAATAGGAAGTTGATTACAATCATGGTGTATTCTATGAAAGAGCATTGTATTACCTATTTCAAACAGCTTCCAGCATTAGGATGTTTTTTTTTTCTTTCTATCACTAATCCTTTTAATTATTTTCCCTGAGATTTAGGGGAGAAATTCATCCCCCTACAACCCTTTGCTATTTGGGCCTGCCCAGTCTCTAAGATTCATTCAGTTTGAGATTCATCAAACACATATTCTCCTTCCCCATGGGAGATCCCACAGAGCTGACAATAGGGATCTGAATTTTAGAAAAAGGAACTTTAAAGAGTCTGGAGGTGAAATTTTAAGCCTCTTCAGACTCCGTTTTTTAAAACTGGAAGTCATTGTATCTTATTGCATTTTTCTGATTGTTTTGTTTAAGATTTAATTTTGTTGTTTTTATTTCATATATTAATGTATTTGATACTGTTCTGTTACACTGAATCATTATAATTATTGTGTTTTAATTATTAGATACATTCTGTTACCTTTCCCTTTTGACTACTAACAACATATTGTAAAATATTGTAAAAGCCCATACACAGACTTTTTTTTCCATGTTGCATTTGTTAATTGTCACATAGATGATGGATGGAGTCAACCTGGCTAACAACCTTTAGAGAATTTAATAAGCTAAGAATTTAATTGTAATGTTAAGGGGTCTTCAGAAATAATTTTAATTAACTGGTGGTTTCTGAATAGATGAATTTTTTATATTTATATTTTAAAGAATGTTATATTAAATGTAGAGAAACAAGGAAATGTTCCTACCAAGGTATTTCTATGAAGCAGGAAGCTAAAAATAGCTCCTGCAAAATTCTTCAGTTTAATTTACTTCTACCAGAACAATCTAGATTTCTTGGTGATGTTCTAGACACAAATAAGTTTTGCTTAAAAATATATTTGCCAAGGTTGAAAGATTTGCTACATCTGTAAAAATTGTAACAAATACCCATCAGTTCATTGTTTGTTTGTTTGTTTGTTTGTTTTGTCTTAGAGCAACTTATATGAAATATGAAAGTGGGTTTGTTTGCTATTGTAATTAAATGGGCTATTATAACTGAGGATATTGATACTTTTTGAATGTGCATTACATGTTGTACTATTGTTCTTTATAAAAAATGTTACTTTGTGAAAATCATTTGCTTTACATTCACAGTGATGGATCTCATTTTTAGTGACAAACCTTTTTTCTACATTTCCTTAGTTGACACAGTGTGTCAATGATTTTAAGTTTTATATATATATATATATATATATATATATATATAAAATTTTAAAAACTCTTTTATTTTTGTTTTTGCTTGCATGTGCAATATACTATTTCAGTTTTTTTTTCTTTACTTTTTGTATTTGGAACACATGCCACCAGTTATTGAGATTTTCTTTAACTTTTCTGATTTTGCAGTAATAAAAGTTTAAAATATATTTGCTATGATGTCAATGCATACCCCAAAAGCTTTAGACTATAAAAATATGCTACTGATTGTTTAAAAAAATTATGGAACTTTGGTTAATGATTCTGTCTGATTCCAAGACAAGATAATACAAAAAGAGCCATTGCACAGTGCCAAAGAAGCAGAAAACTAAACTACATAGTGCCAATCGAATGCAAGGTCAAACAGACCAATGGGATTGATGCAAATTTTGAGCCAAGGCAAGAGGACTTGAACTTGTTTGGGGTTTGAGGTTGCAGCTATTTAACATGTTTAAAGGCAGGTCTTCCTTATTCCACATTCTCCCAAGTATCTCAGATTTAGCTCCTACATGGCTCCTATAATCTAGTGGCTTTTCTGTCTTTCATGGTGTGGCAAATTTTCTATAGTCCTGGCTCCTCATTGCATTAATTCATAATTGCTTAAATCATTTTAATTGGGCCCTGATTCAATGACCTGTTATGGATTTATTTTTCCTTTACTTAGAATTTTTACACATAAGACTTTGATAGCCTATATTTCATGCAGAACTTATTTTTTATTTGCATTAAAATTTTTTTCCTTTTGCCAATTGTTTCATATAGCACATAACTGAGCCATGCATCCCTAAGTGATCCCTGTGTTTTTCAACACCCTCTTCAGGTTGGAATGTATTATTATTATTTTAAATTGCAAATTTTAAATTCTTTTTGAGAATAATTTTAGGTTAAGAAACATGCTACCTCTCCAAATCCAGAAAATGAACTCTTCTTAGAAGGCACCATGAAAATGCCTCCACAGACCACAAGCTACATCAAGAAGTTCTAGAATGAACTTTGGGTGTGGTTTATTGAACAGAAGGTTGATTGAACATTTAATTTTAATGTATACTCTCATGCCAAAAGGGGACTGCCCTCTAACTGGCTTTTTGTCAATTTGCCTAGCAATTATTGTTTTTTTTCTTTTTTCCTCTTATCCTCAAATTATTACAATTTCAAAGTCGGTATGTTTATAAGATCCACTGGAGAGAGAAGTCTTCCATGGGTCTCAGGAGTGAATGTATGATTGAAAATCTGTTACCCTAAAAAAGAACTACATATCCCAAGAGCCCAGTGACTTCTTGTCATTATGTACTTCCTGTAGACAGAGGAGAAAGGGTGTGGGCTTTGGAGGCTCCTCCTTTTTTGATGTAGAATCAGCATGTAAAAATTCAATTATATATATAATAATAAAAATATTATATTTTATGAGGTTTATTAGAAATCAAGGAATAAAGAGGATACAAAATAAAAACCACGTGCCCATGACTGATTAGCCAATTTAAAATCTCCGCACTTAGTTTACCACTATACTTGCTGCATCCTTTGCAAAGGAAGAGCGAGTGGGAGGCGTTACTGCCAGTTAAATACCAATTGTGATCTTGCCAATGTGGAGACTCAGGAGAGATTATAGAGGATTCTGGGAAATACCAAGGACTTCTGGGGAATGAAGTCTAGGGTTCAAAATCTCCATTTATACATGCAGTGACGGTGGTGAGTGGGGATGGCTAAAAATGGCTAACCAGCCACGAACACATGATCTTTATTTTGTATCTTCTTTATTCCTTCATTTCTAATGATCATTAATAAATCTCCTAAAATATTTTATTAATGAGATTTAATTTTAACTTTTACACTTAAGAATGGTTGGTTAAACCAAAAAGGGAATCATGTGTGATAGATCTTATGGTTCCTTAGATTATCATTTTTGATTCTCATTTTGAGACATGGATACATCTTAACTTACTAAACATGAAATATTATAGTCCTTAAATCTAATTATTATCTTTGTTAAATAAAAAATAACAGTGTAGTTGAAAGCTTTTCCTTATGAGAAAATTATTATAGAATATTTCTTACAAGGAATATTATATATTTCTTAAGCTCTACCTGCTATTATTTTGAATCCTACAAAGTTAACTTCAGCCCCAAAAGTCCAATCCCTAAATCCTTTCATCATAACAAGTGATGTTTTAATATAGCACCCAGCTGCTAGGGTAAGAAAAGACAGGAAAAAAATACTTGTACTATCCTCTTATACAAACGTCTCAATTTTGAAGCAGAGGTGCCTAGTGGGAATAGCTATGAACAGTGACCAGAAGGTGAAGCAGGACTCACTCCTTCTCTATTCCATGTTTTTAATTAAGACTGACACTATTCACAGTAGATCCATCTTTGCTTGGTACCACACAGCTGTATTTCTTTCATTATCACTTAGTATTACAAATCTTTTATATATTTATGAAGTTCATATGAAAAGGAATGGCATGAGGATAAAGAAGAGATTGTTCTATTAATATGAACTTATTATCATCTTCTGTCATTCATTGTAAAACCAAGTCTTATGTTTAGCCCTCAGAAATTAGGGGGACTTATGCTGGCCCTGTGGAAATGAATATATTGTGAATAGTTTTTATGATTTTTGAATTTGTTAAAGGATTAGAAACAGTGAATTTTGTATTTAATGCTGTTAAATTATTTGATTGTTTAACCTTAATGTCCAAGATAACTGTGGAAAGGAAAAAAAAATTATAGATGAGCAGTGGAGGTTTAAAATTGGTTTATAATCATTAGCAATATCATAATTAATTCTTGATACCAAAATGCCTTTTAGCTGATCAGAAATGGATGATTGTTATATTTATTTACCCATTCCTGAGCTTAATAAAGACAGAATAATAGATGATCCCAATGAGTTAAATTGACTGGGTAGAAGGAGCTTCCTATGAGTAGGGCAGCATTCTTTCCCTTTACTTTCAAAATTGACTTATTTCCTGAAACAATGTGAGTGTAGAGGAGTAGGCATCAGTGCCATTGTATCTTCAACTTTGGAATGGAGAATATATCATAATATTTTGTCTCCAACATTCAAAGTGTTGAATGGAGGAACAGTTTTAGCATCCTAACAAGAAGAGATGTGATAAAAAAAAATATGACCTGGTTAAAACAGATATAGTGGGTAAACAGGTAAGGAATTTGGGAAACAGAAAAATGCTGGTTCCAAGGCATGATAGAGTAATTAGGGAGTCTTCAAGTGTTTAGCCATCTGCTGGAGGTCTCATTCTTTGCCAAAAATAGAGCAGCTGAAAAATTCTTGGCTTGCTTCAATGATAACTTCATTTTTTTTTAAAAAAGGAGAGGAAATGGTAAGGAGAATTGATATTGTTACCATGATTCTAATAAGCATAAAATAACTGTTAAAATAGATATAATGGAGACCTTAGGATCAATGTAAAAAACTCCATTTTAGAATTCATGAGAAAGGAGGAGAGGAAAGTTAGACATTGACTGATATACACTCTACTTTTTAGGATATGTTTATCAAAGAGTTCAGAAAAAACATAGCTATGTTCCATTGACTGAAATATCTATTCTGAAGTCAGTTTAATGGGGATTTTAGGCTACTGGGAATGAAATTGTGGATACATAACTATAAATAATTGAAATAGAAATGAGGAAAAAGGGAAGAAATCAATCTGGTCATATAGAAAACTAATCAATTAAATTTAAAAAAATCTTGGTTAATAATATCCAGTTAGTCCTTGGTGTCAAATTTTAAGAAGGAAATTATTAAGCCATAATATCTGTAGAAAATGACTCTCAGTCTTAGCTCTTCCTCCCTTGTAGTAATGTGATTAGGAATGAGGTAGAGGAAACATAAATTTTATTTTTCTATATATCATGTTAGAAGTTTTAGACAAGTATGAGGCTTATGACAGCTAAAATTCTTTTTCCAAGAAAACCTTAAAATTTTATACTCAGTAAGGACCACCTCACCCCATTCTTAACTCGATTATGCTTGCAGATATTGATCCTTTCTTTTCCAAATGTTCCTCAATGATCCAGGATGCTCTCTCTTAGTTATTTAATCTCTTTATAATGTAATTGGCAAGAGGATTATCATGCCCAGGGGACAGAAAACTCTTGATTATTCTGGTTACTCTCTTACTGACTCTGGGTTACCAGAGTGCCTTAGTTGGTCTCTTTGTTATCATGAACAAGCCCCTTCTATTCTGGTGTCCCCATGGCCTTCTGGTGAATTAACCAATTTACCTGTGCTCATGTCTAGTGAATCCTACCTATTTCTTTATCCCAGATAAGATGCTCACAAAATAATAATTATGAAGGCAGATTATCTTAAAAATGAGCCTTAGCTAATACGATTTTCTAAAATATAGAACTTTGCAGATATAAGTGGGAATAATTAATAAGAAACAAGTATTATCCCTAAGGGTTAGGGATAGAAAAAGAATAATACAGTCAAGGGAATAAAGGGAGAATATCATGAAGAATATGTAATGCTTTAAAGCTTTGCCAAGATAATTTAATTCCACAGGACAGTGTACTTGCAATTCACATAAACTCTTTATAGTTTGTGCCCCCAACATTCTTTCACATCTGGATAAACACAAGGATAGATTAACAGCTGCAAAAATTAATCATTGTATCATAGTGGCTAACAATTCTCTCTCCAGATGTAGGAGGTGGTGAAAGAGTACAAAATGTTAACTGAGGCCAAATCCTGGCAGGAAAAATTCTGTCTTCTTTAGTTTCCTCTGTTATTTGCCGCTTGATTTAAGATAACCAATAGCTAACATTAAATTAGTTATTTCTGGTTACAAAGCTCCCCATTCCTCCCCATTTCTCTCTCTCTCTCTCTCTCTCTCTCTCTCTCTCTCTCTCTCTCTCTCTCTCTCTCTCTCTCTCTCTCTCTCTCTCTCTCTCTCTCTCTCTCTCTCTCTCTCTCTCTCTCTCTCTCTCTCTTTCCCTCTCTCACACACATGCGCAGGAATTGAATCTAGGGCTTCTAGTATAAAGTCCAGTGGTTTTGTTTGTTATAACACACTTCCTCCTGAAGAAAACCTATACCAGAAAAGCCATCAGTGGAGTGTTCTTCTGTGAGGTCACCCAGTGGATGCTTCAATTTTTTTCAAAACTAAATTAAAATGAATTGCAATGGTCAATATCAAAGAGAAATAGAATCAGGCTAGTCTCTTCTCAGTGTATATATGGGATGCTGTGGGAAAATATTGCATTTACTGTGACAGTCACCTTATTAGTTGAGTTTAGCTTAAATTTGTCTATGTTATAAAAGGAAGATTCGGCAGTTGGGAATATGGGGAAAATAATTTGATATAACTTAAGTATGAATGAAAGTTTTTAATTAGTGAAGATTATTAATTGGTAAATTGTTAATATATTAAATTCAATGGAGTTAATTGGAAAAAAGGAATAGGAATAACATTTGGCCTCTGATTTGACTAATAATTTTTAAAAAGTCAATACTTTGTTTCCTTTGGACTTAGTTTCTCTTTCCGTGTCAGAATTGTTGGTTTTCATTCATAGTTGACTCTCTTCTTTCTCTAGATCGATCCTTCCCTTGCTTCATATATAGGATATTAATGTTAGCTTGTGCATTGTTTTTAGTAATAGACACTTGCTTTTGAAGCATCAGCAAGAAATCAATTGCCACATAATAAAAATTATTGCTCTCTGTATTAATTCAAACATCATACTTTTTCTAGTATTCTATTTACCTTACCAAATAGATATAGACAAATGTAGCTTAAAGGGACAACCAAATGCAAACATTTGTGTTTTCAATTTATTTTAAAAGATAAAACATTCATACTTCCAAAAAGCCAATAAATATTCAGAAGGGCAGTCAGCATTAATTGGAAACATTATGCTCAGAAGAGAATTTCAGTTATTTATTCAGATGAATCTTTTAACATGAATTAAAGTCCACACATCATTTAGATAAATTTTTGTCATATATATACAAAAGGTTTTAAAATACATTTGAATAAAGTCGTTTTTTAAGGAATTGTGATATAATTGTTTCAGAAATCTGTTTGATAAGTGTGATGGCTATTTGGAGGTGCAACAGGTAGATCTCTACTATGCTTTAACAAATACTGTTCAAGCTTTTACCAATACCCACAGCTGAAATATTTCTAGAGCACCCTCACTCTCTCTTTTGCTGCTCTCATATTCTACTTTTCAATACACCCATTGCTGTGTGTATTTCCAAATTAATGTAAACCTCATAAATACAGATACTCTGTCTTTAAAAAATTACATGCCCATCACTTAGAATGCTTGTAAATTATACAATATTTCCAGTGAAAGAATAAATATTGTGCAATATTTTTACAACTTCTTGACTTTGAACTGATCAATGTGATTCTTAGTGCATTCTTGTTTTCATATAATTCACATTTTGATTATTTATGGTTGTTGAATTGAACCTCAGTATTTGGTGCAGATTTATCTCATTCAATCAATTAAGATATATAATAGTGCAGTATAGTGAAATGACCTCCAATTTCTTTTTGCCTTTGCCACTAATTGTAACTTAGGAAAGTGACTTGACTTTTCCTGAATTGAGTATGCTTGTCTATAAAAATAAGTTTGTAAGATCTCTGAAATTTCTAATACTTTCTGCTTCTATTGATATGCCTTAAATTTACAGCTTTTGACAACTCAGGCAATCATGGTTACTAATGTAATATGTTTTTCTAAACTCACTCAATTCCTACAAACTTTATATTTGGCTTGCTAAAATTCATTCATACCACCTTGTTAAGCAAACAGATTCCTTATTTGTATCTCCTACTGCTCCTTGTTCCACTAGGCTAAGACTGCTTCTACTTTCTTATGGTAATATATGTACTCTCAGGATTTATAGATAGATTGTCCTGAAAAAACAAACAAACAAACAAACAAACAAGAAGGGAAGAAAAGTTTGCCTTGCATGTAGATGGCATTCCTAGGCTTGCTGTTGGATTCTTGTTAGGCCTCTGTGTGACTCTTATCCAATCTACTTCTTTTAGGCCTTTGGGCCATACTTCTCACAGATGATAATGGTCAAATTTATAAGATTATTGTAGTTTGATTTTTTTCATCAGATTACCGTAGTTGTTCAGTTACTTTAGTCATGTCTGACTCATCATGACTTCAGTTAGGATTTTCTTGGCAAAGATTCTAGAGTGGTTTGCCATTTTCTTCTCCACCTCATTTTACAGATGAGAAAACATATGTCCAGGTTTATACAACTAGCGAGTATGTGAGGTCATATCTGAACTCAGGTCCTGACTTCAAGGCTGATATTCTATTTATTGTGCCACCTAGATATCCCTTATACGATTATACTGCTTTTTAAAAGTTTAAGAATGGAATTCAATTCAAATGGAATCTTCAATAAAAGAGGAATATGCAAAGGAACCTGAATCCATAATCCAAAAATATCACAGTTATTAATATTATCCATCTTGAGTAAGAATGGTCTTTCCTCCAGTGAACAGGGATTAGTATTAATATCATAATATTTCCCAGGATTATTACCACTGACAGTGCTCTGTTTCACTTCAGCTTTATCTCTGGGACTGCAGAGAAAGCCCACTATCTCATTCTACAGGCACTCTTACCTTTATTTACTGATTCCTTAAAATGTCAATAATAAATACCCTAATGCTTTAAAATTTAATCTTCCTTAACATATTTAATAATTTCTTAGGAACTGTTTCTAAATTTTTGTCCTTTTTATCCACCACACAAATATGTTACTCAGTTCTGATAAACTCATGAAAAATAGAGTAAACATGGCCCAAGGCCTCCCTAAGAAAGTAAGAAAAAAAATGTCTCATTCAAATAAAAAGATGTTACTAGTTATAATAGAAAGGGAAAGAAGTTAAAACAAAGGAAGGAAAAAAAGCAGTACAACAATTTTGGCCACAGAACACATAGGAATGGAAAATAATCTTGGGGGAGGCCCAATGAGGCCCTCTACTTATTTTTGAAGCAGTGAATTATAGACTTATTTTATATTTTTAAATACAATAAAATTTTATTTCAAAATGTAAAATGTAGAATCAGTCTTAGAGAAGTTTTGTGGCAGGGGATAGAGTCCTTCCAGGGCTGGAGGCAGGATGATCTGATTTCAAATCTGTCTTCAGACACTTATTGGCTATGTGACCCTCAGTACTTCACTTCAGTCTGTTTGCCTTAGTTTCCTCTTCTGTAAAATGAACTGCAGAAGGAAATAGCAAACTACTACATTATCTTTGCTAAGAAAACTCTAAATGTGATCATGAAGAGTCTGACACAACAGCAGACAGTCATATAAAAACAACCTGGAAATAAAACTAAAAGCATTCTGTAAAGATTAAAATTTTGGGGAAGCTGAGGCAGGTAGAAATTAGTTTCTCTGCAAGAAGTATTCTTTTTATGAGGTTTATTAAAGGTCAAGGGTTAAAGAAAATACAAGCAAGAGAAGCACATGGTAGGTGGGCCACAAGGCCCACCCAAATTTCACTCACATCATGTTTGCCAGCTGAGCCAGGAAGAGAAGAGACCCTGCCATGGTCAGAGACCCTCTAAATAAGGATTTTGCTCTCAGCCCAGGTGAGAACCCAGTGAGATTACAAAGCACTCTGGGAAAGTGGAGCAAGGATTTCTGGGGATTGAAGTCCTGGATTTAAGTCTATTTTTACAATTCTTAGCATGCAAGTTAAGGCAGGTCAGATTGGTTTGCAGAATATAGTTTATCAACCCATTAATTTTGGGTTACCATTTAACAAGGTGTCTTAATTCTCTAGTTCATCTTTTTCACTGATTTTTCGAATTCATATAGCTAGTCAAAGTAAAACAAATACTTGAACTTTTGCCTCCATTTGTTTTCCCACACCATTCTATAGAGAGATTTTATTTTATTTTATTTTTTAAAACCCATACCTTCTACTTTAGGACCAAGACCACAGCTAGGAAGTGTCTGAGGTTAGATCTGAATGCAGGACCTCCCATCTCTAGGCCTGGCTCTCAATCCACTGAGCCACTCAGTGGCCTCCAAGAGATATTTTAAGCATTAGGAAATGGACTTGTGATTCAATTGCTCTAGTAAACACCTGGATAAGGAAACTCCCTTTATAAATGATGATAAAATCTTTCTTTTTTAACTTATATCATCAAAAAATTGTCTAGGACACTGAGAGCTTAATTGACTTGTCCAGTCAGACAGCCAGTACTTGTAGAAGGACAGGAAACCTATAAACAAGTCCTGCTGTGTAAGTATAGGAAATAGAAGAAAGTTGGGAATTTATAATTACAAATAGAAGAAAAGGAATTGAAGTGGGAAAATATGTTATCAATTATTTTCTAGGATGGCTGGATAAATCAATACAATCATTTCTTGAGAGGAATTCATGGATATTAAGATATTAGAGTTTTTTAGCTGAAAGACATTTTTTTTTCATGGACTAATCCACTGAGATCTAACAACTTTAAACTGTTAATAGATAATTCAGAAGATGTAGAAAAATTTTGACATGTAGAAAAATTCTGTCAAATGATGGATTCATAAAGAGTTCAAAATTTAAGAAGTAATTACACCCTTCCAGCAACTGTTGGTTTAGTTTATAGTAACTTGGATCCAATTTTATTGATCCCATGGGGGTAGATACTCTATTCAACACAAATTTGCTTGTATACTTGCTGTAGTTATTTCTATGTATACATTTTTTCCTTCCCCCTTTATGTTTGGTTTTCGTTTATTTTGTCCTTTAGCCCAAAGGCTGCCACAGTTACTAGCAGATAGTAGATATCAATAACTGACTGGTGAATAAAGGGATATGTGTGAATAAAAACTTATCTTTTTCAGAATATTTTATTTTTCACCTTACATTTGCAGTTTTTATCTTAGGAGAAAATTTAGCAAAAACAATTCAACAAGATCATAGATTAGATGGGGTTGGTAAAATAAGGCAAATTTTCATGGGAAAATCCAAAATAAAGGAAAGGTTTTTCAGATATAATAGGTTTTGAAGGATGTCTCATCATTGTCATTTTCTTCAATTAAGTTATTAATTGTTTCTACGATTTGTTCTTTTACTAACAGGTTTTGGAGAATCATATTTTTTAATTTCCAATTAATTTTTTATTTACCTCTCCATGTACCCTTACTAATTATTATTTTCATTAAATTATGATCTGAGAAGGTTACATTTATTATTTCTGCCCTTTTGCACTCGTTTGCAATGTTTTTATGCCCTAAATACATGGCGATGGAGATGGAAAAGGAGGAGAAGGAGGAAGAGGAGGAGGAGGAGGAGGGGCATGAGGTGGAGGAGGAGGAGGAGGAGAAGGAGGAGGGAAAGATAGTCTCTGCTCTCAAATATCTTATATTCTAAGAGAGGGAAAATGCTGAAGGGGTAGTAAAAGTGATATGTGCTGCCTAAAAGAAGGTATATTCCTTTGTGTCTCTATTTATTTTTCTCCACATGTCTACTAACTAATTTTTTTTTTTTGAGTTTCAGGAGGAAATTCTAATTGTAAAATGAATTTACTCCACCTTTATTATTATCACTTCGGAAAATGGCAATTTCTTCTGTTAGCTCAAACACCTTTTTTTTTTAATAACATTATTTTATTTGGTCATTTCTGAGCATTATTCATTGGAGACAAAGATCATTTGCTCCCTCCCCCCACCTATCCCATTCTAATTTTTCTAAGCTTTCATTCACTTCTCTTACCTCTTTCTTATTTATTTTTTGGTTTTATTTATCTGGTTCAGATAGAGGAAGGTTCAGGTCTCCCACTAGTATAGTTTTTCTATCTATTTCATCCTTGAGTTCCTCTAGTTTCTCCTTTAGAAATTTGGATGCTATGCCATTTGGTGCATACATGTTGGGTACAGATATTTCCTCATTGTCTATACTGCCTTTTATCAGGATGTAATTACCTTCCCTATCTCTTTTAACTAGATTAATTTTTACTTTGGCTTTGTCAGATATCATGATTGCGACTCCTGCCTTATTTTTATCAGTTGATGCCAAGTAGATTTGGCTCCATCCTCTTACTTTCACCCTTTGCGTATCTATCTTCCTCATGGATATTTCTTGTACACAGCATATGGTAGGGTTTTGGACTCTAATCCACTCTGCTATTTGCTTGCATTTTATGGGTGAGTTCATTCCATTCACATTCAGAGTTATGATTACTAGCTGTGTATTTCCTAGCATTTTGATTTCTACTCCTGGTCCTGCCTTTTCTTCTTTCACTATTTCCTTCCTCACCAATGTTTGTTTATAATCAGTCCCCCTAGTCCCTACCCTTATTTTACTTCCCTTTCTACCCGCCCTCCCTTCTTATTTCCCCCCCTTATTTTCCCTGCAGTCTTTCTAAAATTGCCCCCCCAGCCTCTCCCTCCCTTGTACTGCTTCCCTCCCCACCAGTCCATTTGTTACCCTTCTACTCTCCTATAGGGATCAAATCTATTCCCCCAATGGATTGAATTGTTTTTTCCCTCTTTGGGTCAGTTTCGAAGCATGTAAGAGTTGAGTATTTCCTCTCTCCAACCTCTTTACCTTACCAGTGTATTGATGTTCTCCCCCCTCCCACCATGAGCTTCTTTGTGACATATAAATTTCCCCCATTTGTTTCTTTTCCCATTTCTTTTAGTATTAACCTCTTTTTTAGCTCTAATTGTATATATGTGTATATATATATATATATATATGAAATACAAACACACATATATGTTTTTATGCAGGCATATATCTATACACCTATTTATGTCTTGTCCTTTCATCCTATACAGTTTGTCATTGTTCCCTCTAAGTGTAATTCTTCTAGCTGCCCAGGTGATAGCAACAGTTTTTAAGAGTTACAAATGACCTTTTTTCTTATAGGGATAAATATCATTTTAACTTATTGAGTCTCTTAAAATTTTTTTGTTGTTGTTTTGTTTTTCTTTTTCCCCTCTTTTTAAATTACCTTTTGATGATTATCTTGAGTTCTGTGCTTAGACATCAAATTTTCTGTTCACATCTGGTCTTTTCTTTACAAATTCTTGAAATTCTTCTATTTTGTTGAATGACCATACTTTCCCCTGTAAAAATATAGTCAGTTTTGCTGGGTAGTTGTTTCTTGGTTGTAGACCCAGTTCCCTTGCTTTCTGGAATATTATATTCCATACCTTTTGGTCCTTCAGTGTGGATGCAGCCAGATCCTGTGTTATCCTCACTGTGGTTCCATGGTATCTGAATGACTTCTACTTGGCAGCTTGTAATATCTTTTCTTTGGTCTGATAGTTCTTGAATTTGGCTATAAGATTCCTGGGTGTTGTCAGTTAGTGATTAAATTCAGGAGGTGATCTGTGGATTCTATCAATCTCCACTTTTCCTTCTCATTCTAGGATATTGGGGCAGTTTTCCTGAATAATTTCCTCTATGTCCAGGTTTTTCTTTTGTCATCATTTTCTGGTAGACCAATGATTCTTAAATTGTCTCTTCTCGAGCAATTTTCTAAATTGTCTGTTTTGTGCATATTTTCTTCAATTTTTTTCATTCTTTTGGTTTTGTTTTATAGTGTCCTGCTGCCTTGTAAGGTCACTTAATTCCAGTTGTTGTATTCTTGTTCTTAAAGACTGCATTTCATCCCTGACTTTTTCGTCATCCTTTTCCTTCTGGTCTGATTTTTTTTGAAGGTCATCTTTCATCCTTTTTACCTCATCTTTCATCTCCTTTGCCTCATTTTCCACCTGGTTGATTTTGACTTTCAAGACACTATTTTCTCATTTTAGTTCAAGTGCCTCTGTTTCCAGATGACTTATCTTAATTTTTAAGTTATTTTCCCAATTGTCTTCAGCCTGTCTTAATTGTGTTTTGAGTTCTTCCACAGACTGTATCCAATTTGCTGGGATTTCTGATTTATTGTTTGCTGATCTCTCCCCCATGTTCCATTTGCTGAATAGAAACTGTCTATTGTAATTTCTTTCTTCTTTTTCTGTTGTTTGCTCATATTCACCCCTTCTTTATTCCCCGTATTTGTCAGTGCTCTTGCTCCTCTCATTTTTTTTTTTTGGTTTTGGGGGCTTCTGTCAGTCTCCCCTCTTGGAGCTTTAACAGGAGATCTCTTGGTGTAGTCTCTGGTGGGGGGTTGTTGGGATTTGAGCTTCCCTGTCCTCTGGAGGCTTTTGATTGGATTAAAGTTCAGCAGTCAATGAGGATGGGTTTGGAGCCTTGGCTTCCCTGAGTTCTGGAGAATTTTGATGGGATTAAGTTTAGCTTAGTTGGGCCCTGTGTGCTCTGAGTACAAAACTTCCTGGACGGCTGGAGCAAATATGGAGGATTTCCAGAGCTCTAGCCAGTCTGCCAGGTCTATGCTCCCTCTCTAGCTCCTTCCCCGCCATCTGTGTTGGACATTCTGACCTTGGCACACCCCTGCCTGCAAGGTACACTCTCCAGACCAGCACCTTCGCCCGCCCAGAAGTCCGCTGGAGTCTTAGCACTTTAGGTGGGAGGGGGGGATGGGTCCTGGGACCTTCCTTCTGCCTTCCCCTTAAACCTGAATGTTCTTGGATTCTGACTTTTCGGGGGGCATACCTTTTGAATTAAGTCCAGCAGAAGGGTTCCTTGGCTCTGTCTTGTTAAGTTTGATTTTCAGTCCCCTAGGAGCATTCAGTTTCTGATTGGTTAGGAAGGGTATTCAGAGGTCTGAACTTCTGCTCCTTCTAGGCTGCCATCTTGACTCCACCTCTTAAAATAATACTTTCTATTAATTCACAGATTGAAAAATACACAGGGCCAGTCCTATATAACTTTGTAAAATAGGCAAAGTAGATCTCTTTATTCAGTGGCTAGAATCTGAGAACACTGCCAGAGCTTTTGTACCAAGAGTTTGCCATTAACATACTCTATTCCCTATGCCAGACTTACACTTTTTTGCTCTGTGAGGAGGACAAAGTTAATTTTATGTTTCTAAGATTAAACTCAGCTAATTAGATAATAACTAATGTACTAATCGGATAGGATAGAGGTAAATCTTAGAAAGGAGATCTAGAAGTTATCTTTTACCTGCCTTCTACCATAAAGAATTGAATTTCTTTACCTTCTTAGTTATGAAACATACTGGTCTAGTTGAAAAATTAGACTTAAAGTAAGAATATTCCAGTTTAAATCTTGATTTTGCCACTTATAAGATTTGTAACCTTTTATACTCTCCAGGTAAATTTACCAATTCCCACTTTCCTCCTCTTTAAATTGAGGATATTTGCTCTGCTGACCTCACAAGCCAGATATAAGGAGAGAATGTAGTGAATTACAAAATACTATATAAAAGTCATGTATGAGTACCAACCCTTCCAGTGTATTTGTGACAGGGAGGAAGGGATTAGAGATACAGTTGCCAATAAAAAAAGAGCAAAAAGTATCAAAGATCATTGGAGTTTTAAAAGAAACTGAGGCAAGCAGGGCATTTTTTTTTCTTTTTAAAATTAATATTTTATTTTTTCCAAATTACATATAAAATCGATTTTTAATATTTAAAAAAATTTTGAGATTTAAATTCTCTCCCATTCTCTCTCCCCTCAGCCTTCCTTGAGACAGGAAACAATCAAGAGCTGTATCTTTGAAAGCTTAATGTTTAATTTATAATATACTTAAATGAGTATATATAATAGAAACTCAAAAGTTCATGTATATTCTTCTGTTCTATACATATGAAAATGCCCACTTAAATTAATGTTTATTGTCCAGAATTTTTAAAAATCTGACCTTATTTATCTTTTTAAGGAGTTCCAAACAACAAAAAGAATACAAAGGCTTTATGCTAATGCTTCCATAAGATGAACATAATGAACATTCGTTTAAAAATACATTTTAATTCTTTGAGAGTGAAGGAATGAGTGAGGTGGAGGAAGTTACAATGTAGCAGAGAGAGTAATGAAGTTAAGAGGTAGAAGTTTTGGGTTCAAATGATGACTCTGCCATATATCTGAGTGAAAAATTACTTAACCTGTCTGGCTTCATTTTCTCTAAATGTAAAATATGGAATATGTGTCATATTAACTCTTGAGAATATTTCTGTAAATCTATGAAATTATTAGTGTTTTTATCTCTCTGAGTCTCAGCCTCTATGTAAAATTAAGTTGTTGGACTAGATCACATCTATGTTCCCTTACTTCATAAAATCCTAGGAGTATTAGCTCCCCAAAAGACAATAATCAAGTGTAATAGTCTCAAATATTAAAGATAAACTAGATTTTAACCTGCAATTTTTTTCTATTAGAAAATAGACAATTGCAGGTTTTAGCAACTTATTTCATAGCCATTGCTGTCTCTTCAATAACTCATTTTGATATTTTGTAATTTGCAAAAATGTGCCTTTGTGATCCCACTGGCTCTTAACTACTTTGTAATGAGTGTGTATGAACAGATGGAAAATGTTTTCAATTTCCGAGAAAGCTACAAATGGATGTCACCAGCTATTAGAAAAGCTCAGGTGGCTCCATTTGGGGAGAGATGGTATTGTCATAAACCTCTTCATTTTTTAATGAAATGTTTGCTCATTTATTTCTAGATGGTAAGTTGAAGGCTTCATAAGTGAAAACAGATGAGAGCCAGAGTTAAAAATTATTCACTGCTAAATAGCCCAGAACCCCAATCTTCAACATGTTACTTGAAAACAATAAAGCTAAATCAGGTCATTTTTATTGGGAACAAAATTAATTACTGTAAAAACAACTTTAGCAAAATTGCAGTATAAGGTGTTTTAAATTTTAGTTTAAATACACACTTGCTCTTCAATGATTCTCTCTTTCTTTCCTTACAATGAAAGTCTTCCTTTTGTCCTGATCTTTTATTCTAGGCAAAGAAATCTTTTCCCTCTAGTTCCACATACTGTGCCCTCCCCCTAGAAAATCTAAACACAATGAAAAATATAGAAAGCTAGTCTTAGAATACAATTCATTGGAATGCTCCAGATTTTCTTTTCTCATAATATAATGTTACATTGCAGTGAGATGCAGACATTTAATATAATATTCATATTTCAAATAATTTTAAATAGATTCTATTTCATTGAAGTGGGTTTGCTCTTTACCGTTTCTGACCACAGCCTTAGGTAACAGGTTCTTGAGTTATCAGGAAAAAAGAAATTCATCACCTGGTGGTAGATCATGGGGATTTTGAAATTCACTAAACTTGTCCTAAAAAAAGAAACAGTCCATGACTAGGTCTTACATGGAGAAATATCCTAGTTTTTTCCCCACACAGGTTTGGTTAATTTTTCATCGAAAGGTATTGAAGCTATATTTGAGAAGCAATTGGCTCAAGGGAGTGCTCTAGAATTTATCTTTTTATATGTTTCATTTCCCCCAATTATGTGTAAATACAATTTTAATATTGACTTTTAAAAAATTGAGTTTTAAATTCTCCTCTTCCCTCCTCTACCCTTTCACCAAGATAATAAGCAATCTGATATAGACTCCACAGGTTCAATCATGTAAAACATCTCTCTACATTAATCCTTTTGTGAAATGAAAAGTAGAACAACAAAAATTAAGAAAGTGAAAAACAATATGCATTGATTTGGATTCAGGCTACATCAGTTCCTTGGAAGCAGATAACATTTCTTATCATGAATTCCTTGGGATTGTTTTGAATCACTGAATTGTTGAGAATGGTTAAATCATTAACAATTGTTCATTATACACAATTGCTATTAGAGTGTACAATATTCTCTTGGCTCTGTTTACTCACTCTGCATTACTTCTTTTAAGTCTTTCCCAGTTTTTTTTTTCAAAATCTTGCTGCTGATCATTTCTTGTAGCACAGTAGGATTCCATTACAATCATATGCCACAACTTACTCCATCATTCTTCATTTGATAGATTTCCTCTCACTTTCCAATTCTTTACCACCATAAAAAGAGCTGATATAAATATTTTCATACATATAGGTCATCTTCCTTCTTTTTAAAATTAATTTCTCAGTTAATTATTCCCCCAACAGTGCATTAATATCTAAATTTCCCCATATTCCTTCCAACTTTTGTCATTTTCTTTTCTGTCATAATAGCTAATCTGGTAGTTGTGAGGTGATACATCAGAGTAATTTTCTTTAGCATTTCAAAAAGAGCATTTTTCATTACTTTGTCTGAAAAATGCCTGTTCAAATCCATTGACCATTTATGAATTGGCAAATGACATGTAATCTTATAGATTTAATTCATTTCCCTATGTATTTGAGAAATTAGGCCTTTTTTATAATTTTTTTCACCATTATACTATTTGTGACCTTCATCCCATTTCCCCCTATTTCTCCTCCTTTTTCTCCTTTCATTCTTTCTTTCTTCAAAAGTATTCTACTTCTGACAACTACCTCTCCCCAATTTTCCCTTCTTTACTCGCCTCCTCTTTCCATCCCACTTTTCTGTAGGATAAGAAATATCTATACGCAATTGAGTGGGTATATGCTTCTCTCTTTGAGCCATTTCCAATGAAAACAAATTCAATTACCTTCCTAACCTCCCCAATCTCCCTATCCATGGTAAAAGTTCTTTAATGCCTTTTATATGGGAGATAATTTTATCCCATTTCTATTTCTCCCTTCCCCTTTCTCCCAATGCATTTTTCTTCATCACTGTTTAATTAATTAATTAATTTTAGATAGAATTCCATCACATTAAAGTTGCATTCTTACACTTTCTCTTTGTATACTCCTTCTTAACTATTCTAATAGTGATAAAACTTTTAGAGATTATGTCTTCTAACCATGGAGGGATGTAAAAAGTTTAATTGAATGTCTTTTGATTTCTCTTTCTTGTTTACCTTTTTATGCCTCTGTTGAGACATATATTTGAGTATCAAATTTTCCTTTCAGCTCTAGACTTTTAATCAGGAATGCTTTAAAATTCTCTATTTCATTGAATGCCCAGTGTTTCCTAAAGAAGATTATACTCAGTTTTGCCATGTAAGTGATTCTTTGTTACACTAGTAGTTCCTTTGCCCTGTGGAATATCATATTCCATGTCTTCTAGTTCTTTAATATAGAAGCTTCGGAGTGTTGTGTTATCTTGTCTATGACTCCCTGATATTTGAATTTTTTTCTTTTTGGCTGCTTTCAATATTTTCTCCTTGACCTGGGTGTTCTAGGATTTAGCTATAATATCCCTGAAAGTTTTTAGGAGCTGATTAGCAGATTCTTAAAATTTTTCTTTTATCCTCCTGTTCTAGAATGGCAGTTCACATACCCAAATGACTGCCTGCCCTTTGATTCAGCCATATCACTGCTGGGTTTATACCCCAGAGAGATAATAAGGAAAAAGACTTGTACAAAAATATTTATAGCCATGTTCTTTGTTGTGGCAAAAAATTAGAAAATGAGGGGATGCCCTTTGATTGGGGAATGACTGAACAAATTGTGGTATCTGTTGCTGATAGAAGACTATTGTGCTCAAAGGAATAATGAACTGGAGGAACTCCATGTGAACTGGAACAACCTCCAGGAAGTGATGCAGAGTGGAAGAAGCAGAACCAGGAGAACATTATATACAGAAATTGATACACTGTGGTATAATCAAATGTAATGGACTTCTCTAGTAGCCGTAATGTAATAATTCAGGACAATTCTGAGGAATTTATGAGAAAGAATGCTATCCACATTCAGAGGAAGAACTGTGGGATTGGAAACACAGAAGAAAAACAACTGCTTAATCACATGGATTGATGCAGATATGATTAGGGATATAGACTCCAAACTATCACCATAGTACAAATATTAATAATATGGAAATAGGTCTTGATCAATGACACATGTAAAATCCAGTGGAATTGAGTATGTGAGGGGGTAGGGGGGAGGGAAAAAACATGATTCTAGTAACCATGGAAAAATATTCTAAATTAATTAATTAAATACAGTTTTCCAAATAAAATAAATATAAAATAAATAAAATGGCAGTTCAGTTTTCTTTGGTCATTTCTTGAAAGATGATACCTAAGTTCTTTTTTTTAAACATGCTTTTCACGTGGTCCAATAATTTTTAGATTATCTCTCCATTGTTTTTCAGTTCTGTTTTTAATGAGATATTTCATATTTTATTCTATTTTATTTCATTTCTTTGACTTTGTCTGATTGTTTCTTAATGTCTCACAAAGTTATTAGTTTTTACTTGCCCAATTCTAATTCCTACAGAGTTATTTTGTTCAGTGAGCTTTTGGGTATCCTTTTCTTTTTGATCAATTCTACTTTATGAGGAGTTCTTTTCCTCAGTGAATTTAGGTACCTCTTTTTCTTTGTAGCTAATTCTGTATTTTAAGGAATTCTCCTCTTCAATCAATTTTTGCATATGCTTTACCATTTGGCCAATTTTGCTTTTTTAAGAAATTTTGTTTTGGGCACTTTTATTTCTCTTTCATCAATTGACCTAAAATAAAGCAAAGGTTGTTTTAAGTACTATTTTCTTCATTTTTTAAAACATCTTTACCATGCTTTCATCTGTTTCATCATGATCTTCCTGTATCATTGTCATTTATTTTCCCTATTTTACTTCTACCTCTCCTTTTTTATTTTTCAAGTCCATTTTGTGCTCCTCCAAGAATTATTTTTAGGTTTAAGATGAATTCCTTTTTTTTTTCCTTTGAGGCTTTGAAAGTAGCAGTATTGACTATTGTTTTCTGAGTTTGCATTTTGGTCTCTGCTAGGGTTCCTTTTTATCCTGGAATTGCTAATAAGATTGAGGCCTGGATCTGTATATGGCCAATGCAACTCAGCACTATATCAAGAGCTATGAAAGGGATCATGGTAATCTCTTTTTGACCAGTTGTCTGACCCACTTAGTGTCTGTGGCTGTGAGTCCAGAAGCTTTTGCTGCTGATCCAGCTGCATCTATGATCTGTGCTGGATTGCCCAGAGTATGGTCTACCTTGGCACAGTGCTCTGTTCTCCACTCCCACCCCAGTATTACAGATTCCTCCTGCTAACATTCTAAGTTACCTTGGCCTGAAAATTGTTTGGAGTATAATTTGAGAGCAATCAAGAAGATCCATGAACCATCTCCACCATCTTGGCTGCATCCTAGAACATATCATTCATTCATCATCTTCTTCAGTTTTTTTTTCTCTCCAAGTTAACATGCTCTCTAACTATCTTCATATGAGTGGGGCTCAAGAACCCCTCTTTCTTTTAACACTTTCCAGCTAATGAATGCCCTTTTAAATTTAAGAAACTCAGAAATAGGTTTTCAAGCAAAAAAGAAAGAATGAAAAAGAAAGCAAGCACAATTATTTTAACATGCAGAAGAGAACAAAAGGAAGGCTGGAAGAATACAATACATTCCTCTTAGTGCTGAGGTGTCATGGCTTCTAAACTTTATGGATACTAAATAGTACAGGTGAACCAGATTAAAATGTAATTGGGAATCTTTTAACAAAATAAATATAGCAGCAATAGAATATAAATAATGTTAATATGATATTTTGTAAGTCATTATTCAACCTACAATGATCCTTATATATGGTTCAGTAGCCCTCATTGTATTTGACTTTGACATTACTGTCTTAGAGTGCAATATAATCTTCCTATTCTTGGAAGCTCCTTCTTTTCATGCAGTCAAAGATTGCATTAATTTTTTTCAGTTACCACATCATATAGCTGATAAACATTGAGCTCATACACCACTAAAGTTCACAGACCTTTTGAAGAACAACTATTGTCCAGTCATGACTTCTTAATCTTTAATTTTTGAGTTAATGTATTTTTGTTGTTGAATATAAAACTTTACATTTTTCTATTTTGAACTTCAGTCCAGTTTTCTAGTCTCTCAGTATCTTTTTTGAAGCCTCATTCTACTGTCCAGTTTTTTTACTATACCTATATTGCTTTATCTGCAAATCTGATGAATGTGTTATCTATGTCTTTACTCATTTATTTGATTAAATATGAAACAAAATGGCAGTGTCCACAAATCTATGGGATATTTCCCTGCAGACCTCCTACCTAAATAAAATATTAAAAACTCTGTTAGTATAACAATTCAACTATTTCTAAATTTATCCAACTGTATTATGACTAATCCACATTTTACCATATTTCCAATAAGAATAGCATCAATTAATTAGCAAGCATTTTCTAAGAGCCTACTAGTTGGCAATATCAAAATATTTGCCAAAGATAAATTCACAGCATTTCCCTCATCTACTATTCAGCATCTATTCTGATAACTCTTGAGAAGGTCTCATATATTGGATACATATTCTAGAAAAACAATAAACATCTCTACTGTTATTATCAGGTTGATGAATAGCTGCTTCAATATCCCTAATAAAGGAAATGATAAACTACTAATATTTCCTGCCACACTAGCAAGAACTGCTTTAGTCCTTCTGTATTACCTTTATGTTAATACTTTTGTTTGGTAAAGAGACTGAACAGAGATTTTTTTTTTTAAATTCCTAAATATTCAGTATGAAGCCCTTGAAACACATTGTAAAACCTTTCAGTAGTATTGGTATTCTGCAGTATTTTATACATTCAGAAATATTATAGTCTTTAATCCTTAATTAGTTTAGAGTAAAGAATTGACTAACCAATCTACAAAAGTAGTGAACTTTTGTTCTCTTTACAGTAAAGATGAAGAAAAAAAATTTCCTTAGCTGATTTCTTCTTCATGACATGTTTCAGTAATGGAATATTATATTATTAAGAGAAACAGGGATTGTCTCATTTATTTTATCTTTTTTTTAAACATTATTTTATTTGGTCGTTTTCATACATTATTCACTGGAAACAAAGATCGTTTTCTTTTCCTCCCCCCCCCGCCTTTCCCTCTCCCCATAGCCGACGCATGATTCCACTGGTTATCACATGTGTTCTTGACTTGAACCCATTTCCCTGTTGTTGGAATTTGCATTATAGTGTTCATTTAGAGTCTCTCCTCAGTCTTATCTCCTCCAACCCTGTAGTCAAGCAGTTGCTTTTCAGCGGTGTTTTTACTCCCACAGTTTATCCTCTGCTTGTGGGTAGTATTTTTTTTTAGATCCCTGCAGATTGTTCAGGGAAATTGCATTGATACTAATGGAGAAGTCCATCACCTTCGATTGTACCACAATGTATCAGTCTCTGTGTATAATGTTTTCCTGGTTCTGCTCCTTTCGCTCTGCATCACTTCCTGGAGGTTGTTCCAGTCTCCATGGAATTCCTCCACTTTATTATTCCTTTTAGCACAATAGTATTCCATCACCAACATATGCCACAGTTTGTTCAGCCATTCCCCAATTGAAGGGCATCCCCTCATTTTCCAATTTTTGGCCACTACAAAGAGCGCAGCTATGAATATTCTTGTACAAGTCTTTTTGTCCATTATCTCTTTGGGGTACAAGCCCAGCAGTGCTATGGCTGGATCAAAGGGCAGACAGTCTTTTATCGCCCTTTGGACATAGTTCCAAATTGCCCTCCAGAATGGTTGGATCAATTCACAACTCCACCAGCAATGAATTAATGTCCCCACTTTGCCACATCCCCTCCAGCATTCATTACTTTGCATAGCTGTCATGTTAGCCAATCTGCTAGGTGTGAGGTGATACCTCAGAGTTGTTTTGATTTGCATCTCTCTGATTATAAGAGATATAGAGCACTTTTTCATGTGCTTATTAGTAGTTTTGATTTCTTTGGCTGAGAATTGCCTGTTCATGTCCCTTGCCCATTTGTCAATTGGAGAATGGCTTGATTTTTTGTACAATTGATTTAGTTCTTTATAAATTTGAGTAATTAAACCTTTGTCAGAGGTTTTTATGAAGATTGTTTCCCAATTTGTTGCTACCCTTCTGATTTTGGTTACATTGGTTTTGTTTGTACAAAACCTTTTTAATTTGATGTAATCCAGATTATTTATTTTGCATTTTGTAACTCTTTCTAATTCTTGCTTGGTTTTGAAGTATTTCCCTTCCCAAAGGTCTGACATGTATACTATTCTGTGTTTGCCTAATTTTCTTATAGTTTCCTTCTTTATGTTCGTCATTCATCCATTTTGAATTTATCTTGGTGTAGGGTGTGAGGTGTTGATCTAAGCCTAATCTTTCCCATACTGTCCTCCAATTTTCCCAGCAGTTTTTATGAAATAGTGGATTTTTGCCCCAAAAGCTGGGATCTTTGGGTTTGTCATATACTGTCTTGCTGAGGTTGCTTGCCCCCAGTCTATTCCACTGATCCTCCTTTCTGTCTCTTAGCCAGTACCAAATTGTTTTGATGACCGCTGCTTTGTAATATAGTCTGAGATCTGGGACTGCAAGACCCCCTTCCTTTGTATTTTTTTTCATTATTTCCCTGGATATCCTTGATCTTTTGTTCTTCCAAATGAACTTTGTTATGGTTTTTTCTAAACCAGTAAAATAAATTTTTGGAAGTTCCATGGGTATGGCACTAAATAGATAGATGAGTTTGGGTAGGATGGTCATTTTTATTATATTGGCTTGTCCTACCCATGAGCAGTTAATGTTCTTCCATTTGTTCAAGTCTAGTTTTAGTTGTGTGGAAAGTGTTTTGTAGTTGTGTTCATATAGATCCTGTGTTTGTCTCAGGAGATATTTTCCTAAGTATTTTATTTTGTCTTGGGTAATTTTGAATGGGATTTCTCTTTCTAGTTCTTGCTGCTGAGCTGTGTTGGAATTATATAGAAATGCTGATGACTTATGTGGGTTTATTTTGTATCCTGCAACTTTGCTAAAGTTGTTGATTATTTCGATTAGCTTTTTGGTTGAGTCTCTAGGATTCTTTAAGTAGACCATCATGTCATCTGCAAAGAGCGATAATTTGGTCTCCTCCTTGCCTATTTTGATGCCTTCAATTTCTTTTTCTTCTCTAATTGCTACTGCTAGTGTTTCTAATACAATGTCAAATAATAGAGGTGATAATGGGCATCCTTGTTTCACTCCTGATCTTAATGGGAATGGATTTAGTTTATCCCCATTGCAGATGATATTAGCTGATGGTTTTAGATATATACTGTTTATTATTTTTAGGAATGACCCTTCTATTCCTATGCTTTCTAGTGTTTTTAGTAGGAATGGTGTTGTATTTTATCAAATGTTTTTCTGCACCTATTGAGATAATCATGTGGTTCTTGTTGGTTTGCTTGTTGATGTGGTCAATTATGTGGATAGTTTTCCTAATGTTGAACCAGCCCTGCATCCCTGGTATAAATCCTACTTGATCATGGTGAATGACTCTTCTGATCACTTGCTGGGGTCTTTTTGCTAGTATCCTAGTTAAGATTTTTGCACCTATATTCATTAGGGAGATTGGTCTATAGTTTTCTTTCTCTGTTTTTGGCCTGCCTGGGTTTGGAATTAGTACCATGTTTGTGTCATAAATGGAATTTGGTAGAACTCCCTCTTTGCTTATTATGTCAAATAGTTTGTATAGTATTGGGGTTAGTTGTTCTTTGAATGTTTGATAGAATTCACTGGTGAATCCATCAGACCCTGGGGATTTTTTCTTAGGAAGTTCTTTGATGGCCTGTTGTTTTTTTTTTTTATGGGATTATTTAAGAAATCTATTTCTTCTTCTGTTAGTCTAGGCAATTTATATTTTTGTAAATATTCATCCATATCACCTAGGTTGGTATATTTATTGCCATATAGTTGGGCAAAGTAGTTTTTAATGATTGCCTTAATTTCCTCTTCATTGGAGGTGAGATCCCCCTTTTCATCCTTGATGCTATTAATTTGCCTTTCTTCTTTCCTTTTTTTAATTAAATTAACCAGTATTTTGTCTATTTTGTCTGTTTTTTCAAAGTACCAGCTTCTAGTCTTGTTTATTAGCTTAATAGTTCTGTCACTTTCTATTTTATTAATTTCTCCCTTAATTTTTAGGATCTCTAGTATGGTTTTCTTCTGGGGGTTTTTAATTTGTTCATTCTCAAGTTTTTTGATTTGCATTTCCAATTCCTTGGTCTCTGTCCTCCCTAATTTGTTAATATATGCACTCAGGGATATGAATTTTCCTCTAAGTACTGCCTTGGCTGCATCCCATAAGGTTTGAAAGGATGTTTCGCCGTTGTCATTTTCTTCAACGAAATTGTTAATTGTTTCTATGATTTCTTCTCTAACTATCTGATTTTGGAGTATCATGTTATTTAATTTCCAATTAATTTTTGATTTGGGTCTCCATGTACCCTTGCCAATCAATATTTTAGTTGCCTTGTGATCTGAAAAGGCTGCAGTTAATATTTCTGCTTTTCTGCATTTGAGTGCCATGTTTCTATGACCTAGTGTATGATCTATTTTTGTGAATGTGCCATGTGGTGCTGAAAAGAAGGTGTATTCTTTTTTGTCCCTATTTATTTTTCTCCATATGTCTATTAACTCTAATTTTTCTAAGATTTCATTCACCTCTTTTACCTCTTTCTTGTTTATTTTTTGGTTTGATTTATCTAAATTTGATAGTGGTTGGTTCAAGTCTCCCACTAATATGGTTTTACTGTCTATTTCCTCCTTCAATTCTCCTAGTTTCTGTATTAAAAATTTGGATGCTATACCATTTGGTGCATACATGTTGATTAGTGATATTTCCTCATTGTCTATACTTCCTTTTAGCAGAATATATTTACCTTCCCTATCCCTTTTGATCAGGTCTATTTGTACTTTGGCTTTGTCAGATATCATGATTGCAACTCCTGCTTTCTTTCTATCAGTTGAGGCCCAAAAGGTCTTACTCCAACCTTTAATTCTAACCTTGTGAGTGTCAACCCGTCTCATATGTGTTTCTTGAAGACAACATATGGTAGGGTTTTGGGTTCTAATCCAATCTGCTATTTGTCTACGTTTTATGGGTGAGTTCATCCCATTCACGTTCAAAGTTATGATTGTTATTTGTGGATTCACTGGCATTTTGATATCTTCCCCTAGTTCTGAGAACCTTTCTTCTTTAGCTATCTCCTTTTGAACCAGTGATTTACTTTAGATCAGTCCCCCTAGTCCCCTCCCTTGAGATGCTTCCCTTTCTAGCCCCTCCCTTTTTATGCTCCCTTCCCCTCCCCCCTCTCCTTCCCTCCCTTTTTGTACTCCCTCCCCCCTCCCCCTCCTTGATTTTCCTTTCTTTCTTGCCCTAATGGATAAGATAGAATTCAGGATCCCACTGGATCTAGATGTTCTTCCCTCTCAGATTTGATTTCACTGAGAGTAAGGTTTAAGTAATTCTACTTCACGCTCTCTTCCTCTCCTTCTCATATGAGAGTTCTTCCCCTCCCCTTCCCATGTGTATCTTTATATGGGAAAGATTATTCTATTGATTCCCCCCCTATTTCTTGAAGTTAATCTTAGTATTATCGCGGTTCCCCCCTCCCTTTTCCTTTCTTTGCCCCAACTTTCCCCAAATCTTCTTAATGCCCCAATCTTTCCCTATGCATGTTTCTTCTAACTACTCTTATGATGATACAATTTTTGAGAGTTACACAAAACATTTTCCCCACATATTAATATATATAATTTGATGTAAATGTAGTCCTTATAGAAGAGAGTTTGACTTAAAGAAAAAGATAAGATTTATCTCCTTTTCCCTTTCTTTCATGTTTACCTTTTCATGTTTCTCTTGCTTTCTGTGCTTGGATATCGAACTTTCCACAGAGCTCTGGTCTTTTCTTAGCAAATGCTTGGAAATTTCTATTTTGTTGAATGCCCATACTTTCCCCTGGAAGTATATAGTCAGTTTTGCTGGGTAGTTGATTCTTGGTTGGAGACCCAGCTCTCTTGCCTTTCTAAATATCGTGTTCCATGCTTTGAGGTCTCTTAGTGTGTTAGCCGCTAAGTCGTGTTTGATCCTTATGGGAGCCCCCTTATATCTGAAGCTCTTCTTCTTGGCTTCTTGTAGTATTTTCTCCTTTACTTGGAAGCTCTTGAATTTGGCAATTACATTCCTAGGGGTTGTCTTTTGGGGATTTAGTATAGAGGGTGTTCTATGAATCCTTTCTATTTCTATTTTGCCCCCTTTCTCCAGAACGTGGGGGCAATGTTCTTTTATAATCTCCTGTAGAATAATATTGAGTTTGTTGTTTACCTCTGGTTTTTCTGGGAGACCGATAGTTTGGAGATTTTCTCGTGTTCCTCTGTTCTCCAGGTCTGTGACCTTCTCAGTGAGATATTTTATGTTTTCTTCTAATTCATTAATTATTTGGGTTTGCTTTATTGATTCTTGCTGTTTTATCATCTCGCTTTCTTCGAGGTGCTTAATTCTGGTCGTTAGGGATTGGTTTTGCTTTTCAGCCTTGTCTGCCCTTCTATTGGATGCTTCGAGTTCTTTTTCCAATTGAGCATTCTTATCTGTCAGACAGCTGATCTCTTTCTCCCATTTTTCTTTCCAGGTTTCCATCTTTTGGATAAGTTCCAGTTTGAGATCTTCCAGAGCTTGTTGATAGTTTCCATTTTGGGAGGTGTGTTCTGAATTTTTTTGGATTTCCTCCTCATTCTCCTCTTTTCCTTGGGTACTTCCACCATAAAAGTTTTCAATAGTCACTTTTTTCCCTTTCTTCCTGGAGGCTTGATTTTGGGCCATGTGAGCCATCCCTTTGGTGGTTTTATTCCCCTTTCCTTTTTGGTCTGGGATCTGAGTTATATGGGTGGTTTTTCTGTGAATTTAGGTTGCTTCAGACTACTTCTTCCCAGCCTCTGAGGTTTCTTAGAGTGCTGGGTCTCTGATCACAGCCACACTGCCCAGGTGTTCAGCTCCGCCCAGATAATCAGTGCGTGGTCCTCCCCTGGTGTTTTGCGAAGCCCGCCCCAAGTACAGCTCCGCTGGATTCTCCAGTGAAACCGCCCTGAGACGCCTTATCCTGGCAGTCCCCAGATCCCAAGGACCCTGGAGTGCCCCCCCAGACAGAGACACTACCCACTCACTCGCTGTCCCGGTGAGCGCTCAGGTAGCTCACTCTGGTTTAGTGGGGGAGGTGGGGTGGGGGAAGGGCGGCTCAGTTCACTTTTCTGTGCAAGCTTTTCCTTCTTATTTTAGTGTGTAAATGTTCAAGCCCCACGTACCTTTGCCTCTGTGGGGTACTGGGGAGTCCTTCTGTTCCTCCAAAGGTGATTTTATGCTCCTTTGATGTAGTCTATTTCGTTCGGTGCCGGGGAGAGGAAGCGTGTGGCGTCTAGATTGCAGCCATGATTACCCGGAAGTCCCATTTATTTTATCTTTGGTAAAAATAAATACATTTCTAGATTATAATTATATCTAAGCTCTTTCAACACCAAATTTTTAACTTATGGTGTGAAGAAACAGAAAGGAATGCTTACTTTAATATTGCTATCATAGCAATTAAAATGATCTCAAGACCTATTTTTCTTAACTTTAAAATAATTAATTAATTGACTGGTCTCGACATCCTAATTGTGGTCAAATGACTCTCTTGGCTATCATAAGATAGATGGAAACCCCTGGCCCAGGTACATACATATGCATACGTATGTAGTTGTATGTATGTGTGTATGGGGGGCAGCTTAATATTTAGCCCCTACCTTTAACATCCCAAGACATCTTTAATTGGTGATAGCTAATTAAACATGGTCCATCAGACCCTCAGACCTTCCACAAACTGATAGGTGAGGTTTCACATATCCACAGGAAAAGTATTATAGAATTCTTCATGTCAGCCTGAGTATATCAAAAGATCACATTACTCAGGACTAAGTAGGAGAATTCAAAAGTTTATAGATTGAATGGAGCCTGGTCTGAGCCCTAGCTCAGAAATTGTCCCTAATGTAGCCTTTATAATCTAGGACCCTGCTATAAAAATAATTCGGCATATAAAAATGAATTTTCACAATATCATTTCGACAAATATTCAAAAATATGATTTAAGTGCCTATGATATACAAGAAATTGTGTTGGTTATAGCGATATGAAGATGAAAAATAAGTAAATTCTCCCCATAGGGGAGAAGGTGAGAGAAAATACAATATGTACAGAATTTAATATGGTGTTTAGTAAAATGTGACAGGTACAAAGAAGAGATGCAGACAAAGTAGCCTAATCATGTAAGATGTTTTTAATAACATATCATCAGCAATGTCATAATTCAGTCTAACATTCACCACTAGATTACATATTGAAACTGACATAAATTTTCATGAAAATGATGCTTGAGAAAGACATGTTGACTCATGTTTGTAATCCCAGTTTACCAGGAATCTATTAGATTTCTTGAGTTCAAAAGTTCTGAACAGTAGTAGGTTATGCACAATAAATTTGGCATTAATACGATGAATCCACAGGGAGGAGGGAATATACCAGGTTGCCTAAGGAGGACCCATCTGGCTCAGATTGGAAAATGATAGAGTCAAAGATTCTATACTTATTAGCATTACAATTGGGCTACAAGTAGCCCATACACTTCTGGACTACCCCAAATAGGAAAACCTAGTCTTTTTCTTATTTATTTATTTTTGTTTAGAATATTTTTCATGATTCATGATTTTCCCCACCCCTATTCCCTCTCTTCTCCCAGAGCTGACAATCAATTCCACTGGGCTATATATGTATCATTTTTCAAAACCCATTTCCACATCATTCATTTTTGCAATAGAGTGATCTTTTAACATCATATCCCCATCAAACCACGTGACTGATCATATGTTTTTCTTCTGCGTTTCTGTTCCCACAGTTCTTTCTCTGGATTTGGATAGCGTTCTTTCTTATAAATTCTTCTGGATTGCCCTGGATCATTGCATTGCTGCTAGAAGACAAGTCTATTACATTCGATTGTGCCATAATGTATCAGTCTTTTTGTACAATGTTCTCCTGGTTCTGCTCATTTCATTCTGCATCACTTCCTGGAGGTCATTCCAGTTCACATGGAATTCCTCCAGTTCGTTATTTCTTTTAGCACAATAGTATTCCATCACCATCAGATACCACAATTTGTTCAGCCATTCCCCAGTTGAAGGGCATCCCTTCAATTCTCCAATTTTTTGCCACCACAAAGACAGTGGCTATATTTTTGTAGAAGTCTTTTCCCCTATGATCTCTTTGGGGTACAAATCCAGCAGTGGTATGACTATGTCAAAAGGTAGGCATTCTTTTAAAGCCCTTTGCGCAAAATTACAAATTGCTTTCCTGAATGGTTGGGCCAATTCACAATTCTATCAACAGTATTAGTGTCCCAATTTTGCCACATCCACTCTAACATTTCTCATTTTCTCTTCCTGCCAGTCTGCTAGTAAGTCTACTCTAAGATGGTACATCAGAGTTGTTTTTATTTTAATTTCTATAATCAGGAGGGATTTAGAACACTTTTTCATGTGTTTATTGATAGTTTGGATTTCTTCATGTAAAAACTGTCTATTCATGTCCCTTGACCATTTATCAATTGAGGAATGGTTTGATTTTTTGTAAATCTGACTTAGTTCCTTATATGCTTAGGAAATCAAACCTTTGCCAGAAAGTTTTGTATTAAAAATATTCTCCCAGTTTGTTGCTTTCCTTCTAATTTCAGTCTCATTGGTTTTGATTGTATAAAATCTTTTCAATTTAATATAATCAAAGTTGTTCATTTTATATTTTGTAATGTTCTCTATCTCTTGCTTGGTCTTAAATTCCTTCCTTTCTCACAGATCTAACAGGTAAACTATTCTATATTCACCAAATTTTTTATGATTTCATTCTTTATATTTGTCATTTACCCATTTTGAATTTATCTTGGTATAGCGTAAGATGTTGATCTAAACCAAATTTTTTTTCATACTGTTTTCCAATTTTCCCATCAGGTTTTGTCAAAGAGTGAGTTTTTTTTCCAAAAGCTGGGATCTTTGGGTGACTGAACAATAACTTACTGAGTCATTTGCCCCTAGTCTATTCCATTGATCCACCTGTCTGTCTTTTAGCCAGTACCATATTGTTTTGATGACCACTGCCTTATAGTAAAGTTTAAAGAATAGAATGAGATTCCCAAAAGAATTCACAGACTTTTATCACCAGTGGATTTCACTACAATTATACAAGATTTCCAAACACCAATAATGGTACTCTCATTAAGAAAGGAAGGAAAGAGGGGCTGGTGACATGACATGGACAAGGGATATTAGTATTTAGAGTACTCAACTTCTCCTTTGGACAAATCTGGAAAAAAATAAGGAAAGTCTACAATATGTTGATTGGGTGCCCTCTGAAGTCGTTTTGGAAACACATGGGCAAGAGTTGCACTGAGTCTTTGGAATAATGAAAGTAGAATTGTCACTGGATTTATGACTTAGGTGTCAAGAACAGGAGCATTTTTCAGGTTAGGCTGATCTATATTCTTTATGGTGTCAAAGAAGTACTGGGTCAAACATATAGTAAAGTTTTCCTATCATGAGAATTATATTATAGTGTCAGGTTTCTACCCATATGACAATGAAGAATTGGGAAGTAATTAGATTATAGCTATTAAATGCACAGTTTTCAGTGGATGAAGGAGCTAAAGGAAGTTATTAGTATCAGAGATAAATCAAGTGGAAGTTTTAACTGATAAGGAATTGAGCATTTTATATTCTCTAGGCAGTTAGCTTCATAGGAGTGACAGTGTCCATGCCTTATATTTTTCTGGTTATCAATTTATTTTTGCCTTTGATATGCTTATGTAATCACATGAAAAGGGTCGGTTCTAGCCAATAAAGCTCCATGTTGTTTATTATCATTTTATCTCAATTGCTGACACCCTTTCTCTGACACTCTGAAGTTGTTAATATTATCTAGAGCATTCTAAAAAGAAGTAAAAGTGCTTTTTTTTTGAAGATAAGAGGAGAGAGGTATTCTGGATATTAGGGAAATGAAGGCACTTGGATAAATTGGAAGGTAGAAAAATTGAAAAAAAATGAAACCATCTTGTAACATAGGGTATTTGATTCAAGACCCCTAGTGAGATTACAGAAGCATACTTTACTTGGGGAAAGTCAATATTCAGAATACCAGTAAAACAAATTTATTAGAGTATCATCATTTCCTTCAAAAGAAAATTTTTAACTATTCAGTTATAGTTTGTGTCAACTGTAATTCTTTCAGTTATATCAATGTGTTCTGACATACCAAAACATTGAGTGTAATCATTTTTAGGGTCATACTACTATATACTTTTCCTTCAGTCCTGATCCAACACCAGCTGTTAAAACAGATGTGGCAGAAAAAGTGCAAGTATGATCATGGGTTCAGGGAGTATTATTAGATTAGGTGGATAGGAAAGGAGGGAGGGATAGCACCACTGTGCAACCCATACCCAGCAATCTTTCTGGCTAACCTTCAGCCCAGCCCTGCTCTATCTAATAGGATAAGGCTTTACAGGATCAGCCACAAGTGTGTTGTTTACAGAGGAATATTTCTTCTGCCACTACCAATAGTCTAAAAAGAGAGATGTGTTACATTCGTATCCATGGAGTTTTTCTAGTGAATGTACAATGTTAAGCAGTAATGAACCCTTTAGTCAAGGAAAAAGAGAATGCTCTTTATAACTTTGAACACTGTAAACTTGCTCAAGTATTTTCAAAAGAGGTGAGTCAGATGAGATTTTTTTCCCTATTTGCCTAATAGTGAATCTTTGTGATTCTGAGTATTTTTTTTTCTTTGATGAAAAATAACATAGGGGAAGAACCCTGTTTCCCTCTCCTTGGTTTTCCTAACTGATTAATGTGACAAAAGGTTAAGATTTGAGAAGAAAACCCATATACAGACAGGAAATAGAAAATCATGACAAATCTTCAAATAGTCTTATGAAAAATATTAGAAGCATAAAATTTTAGAACTGGAAGGGGCTGATCAGCATTGTTTAGATACAGGGTTACAGTATAGAATTGTATTGAGACCCACATCTAAGGAGGTATTATTGGATTCTCCCATGTATAACACAATCATTTGCACCTTTTCGAGATCCATCCTTCTTAGACTTGTTCAATTTTTGCCTCAGGTGGTTATCTCAATGTGTTTGAGGGGGATTTATAGCTTTATTATACTCTCTTTGCTTAAAGACTCTGCTCTTTATTGAAAGTGAGTCTTTATTAAGTATCAGTTTAGTTTTCTTGCTTTTAGAACTAAATGGCATCAATTTATCCCTCGTTCCAACTCATGTCTCAGATATGTTCTTGGGAGTGCTTGTCTTTTTTTTCCTACAAGAATTAAATTGTTTCTTGAGTCTCTGTAGCCCCTTGTATACAAATTATGAAAAAAAACAAGGATTGACAACCACCAAATTTTCACTTTTACAAGCAAGAATCAAATAATAGCAATGAAAGTACAGATAGCAATTACAAGTTTGGATGTGGCTGGAGATAACTCATTTGGATAGGAAGAAGTCAGTGGTTTCTGATTCTGGTATCCAGTAAGAATTAATGTCTTCTGACTTTAATTCTTCTTCCATAGCTTCTTTTCTAGGATGGGACACTCCTTTACAGTTGGGTGGTTAATAGAGAGGGGTATTCCACCATCTAGAATAGATACAAGGGAAAAGAAGGTGTCTAAATTTAATGTTTCCATTGACTTATCAATCATCTCTTCTGTTCTTAGCACTATCTTAGATAGCTTTGAAATTTGATTGCTCTGTTCTGCCACGACTGCTCCGAGGGCCTCATGTACAGAGAGAGGGGTAGAGGGAAGGCTGTTCTGTGACAGGCTGTGCCTGTCTGATATTTCCAGTCCAACTCCATGTTTCTATCCTGGATCTGAAGATGGACTCCAACTCAGAAGCCTCTAAAAACCAGCTCAGAGGGCCCAATTCAGAAACTTAACATAACTGGTAAATTCTAGAATAAAGCTTTCTGAGGCTCCTGTCTTTATGGTAGCCCTTGCAATTCAGGTTCTGCTAGTTTTAGGATCAGATACAAGTAGAATGAACTAGATCTAATTTAGGTCCATCCTTGTATCCTTTATAGTTTATAGACTAAAAAAAACACACACAAAAAAAACAAAAACAGGACTCAGAGATGATGTGAAATATTTACTATAAAAAACTGTCATGGTAATTCACCAGGCCCACTTGTCCCCCACATCAGAGACATAATGACCTCTGAACTGCAGGCCCTGTCAGTCATTACTTAGGGTAGTATTGGGAGCTATTTGTCATTGGCTATGTAATAGCAGTACAAGTCAAATATTCTGGATGTTGGAAATTTGAAAAACTGTAATGGTGCAATGAAGCGAAGGCTGGGGCTTCCTTATCACCTATCTTGTCCTCTTTCTTCCTTTGGCACCCTGAGGTCTCTGAGCCCAAGTTCCCTCTACCACAGTCTCAATTTGTCCTCTACTCTGCATTTGCTAGTTTTGGTTCTGTTTGGGTGAAAGTAAAGTCACATTTTTCTATGAATCTACGTTTTTCAGCTCTGTAACTGAAGATTCATTCTGCTAAGCTAAATGACTATGATTAAAAGATTTTGGATTTAACCTTTCAAGATAATCAATTTAGATCTGGAGTGGATCTTGGAAACTTTCTCATTCAAACTCTTCTTTTACAGGTGAAGAAAACGAATGCCCAAGTAAATCAAGAGACTTCCCCAAAATTAAATAGTAAACATCAGAGGCAGAATTTTAACTGAGGTCATCTGACACCAGAAACAGTGTCCTTCCACTCTTCTGGCACAAAATCAAGAGTATGATTTTTGGACTGTTAGTCAACACTGAGGGAGGTCATGGATTCAAATGTGACCTCAAAAGCTTCCTACCTTTATGACCCTGGGCAAGTCACTTAATCCCTATTGCCTATTCCTTACTACTCTTCTACCGTGGAAGCAAAATTTACTGTAGTTTCTAAGACAGAAGGATAAGTTTTATTTTTTCTTAAATAGTGTCTATGTTTTTTATTTTACTGCTTCTTATATTCAAGGGGGAAAAACTATAAAATTAATAATAGAGAATTAGAAGGTGTTTATAAGGTGGATGAGAGAGAAAAAAATTAATAGGACATGTGGAGAGAGCCACATAAAAAAGCTGGATTGCAAACTGAAAGTGGCTGAAGTTATAAATTCAACAGAAGGCTAGAAAGACATATCTTATGAAATTTATTCATTTTCATTGATCTATAAAATTTTTTTTCATTCTTCTAAGGTTTATTTTATTTCCCCAGTTATTTGTAAGAACAGTTTTTAATATTAATTAAAAAAAATTTTTGGAGTCCCAGATTACCTCCTTCCCTTTCCTACAGTCCTTTCACTGACTCAGAAAGCAATCTGAAAAAAATTTTTCCTTGTTTAGTCGTGTAAAATTTCTTTTATATATTAGATTTTATGGAAGAAAACTCAAAAAAATAGGAAAAAAGGAAGTGAAATTTGCTTTGGTCTGGATTCAAAATCCCTCAGTCAATTCCTTCTCTGAAGACAGATGTCATTTGCATTATGACTCCTTTGGGATTATCTTGGATCATTATGTTGCCGAGAATAGCCAAATCATTCACAGCTGTTTATTGTACAATATTGCTGTTACTCTGTACAATGTTTTCCTTTTCTTCATTTCACTCTGCATCAGTTCATATAAGTCTTCCCAGGTATTTCAGAAATGATTCTGCTTTTCATTTCTTGTAGTACAATAGTATTTCACTACAATCTTGTACCACAAATTACTCAGTCATTTCCTAATTGATGGGCAATCCCTGACTTTCCAACTCTTTCCCTCCTTAAAATAGAGCTACTATGAATATTTTTGTAAATAAAGGTTCTTTTCTTTTTTGTTTCTCATCTCTTTGGATTACAGAACTAGTAATAGGTTATCATTCTATTATTGGGTCAAAGGGTATATATCGTTTTCTAGTCCTTTAGGCATAGTTCCTAATTGCTCTCCAGACTAGTTTAATCAGTTCACAAATCACCCAATATAAATTAGTCTTCATTTTCCCACATCCTTTCCAACTTTGTCATTTCCTTTTTCTGTTATAATAGATAACCTGATAAGTATGAGGTGATATCTCAGATTTGTTTTAATTTGTATTTTTCTAATTAATAGTGATTTATAATATTTTTTCACATAACTATACATAGCTTTGATTACTTTATCTGAAAACTGCCTGTTCATATTCTTTGACCATTTAGGAATTGGGGTATGACTTTTTTTGACTCATTACTCTGTGCATTTGAGAAAAAAGGCCTTTATTGAGGAACTTCTAGGTGTTTTGCCATTATGATTATTGTTATTACCTTCCATCTTATTTCCACCCTGCTTATCCAACTCTTTCTCTCCTTTCACCCTGTCCTTTATCAAAAGTGGCTTGCTTCTGAATCAGTGCCTGTCCCAACTTGCCCTCTCCTTTATCTTTCTTCCTCCTTTTCTTGTACCTTTCCCCTTCTACTTTCCTGTAAAGGAAGATAGATTTTTTATATCCACTAAGTATGTATTCTTTGTTCTTTGAGTCAATTCCAATAAAACTAAGGTTCAAGCATTCTCCTCCCATTTCCCCCTTCTCTACTGTAAAAGGCTTTCATGCCTATTTTATAGGAGATAATTTAATCTTTTAATATTTCCTTTAAGCTCTTTCCCAATGTATTCTTATTTCTCTTCACCTAGTTTTATTTTTTTTGATAACATCCTGTCATCTTCAGCTTACACTCTTGCCCTCTGTCAATGTATACTGCTTCTGGGAAGTGAATAATGGATTTTTAAATTCTCTGTTTTACCTTCTGGTCCTGGAATATCAGGGATGTTTTTCTTGATAATCCTTCCTTCCTTCCTTCCTTCCTTCCTTCCTTCCTTCCTTCCTTCCTTCCTTCCTTCCTTCCTTCCTTCCTTCCTTCCTTCCTTCCTTCCTTCCTTCCTTCCTTCCTTCCTTCCTTCCTTCCTTCCTTCCTTCCTTCCTTCCTTCCTTCCTCTCTCTCTCTCTCTCTCTCTCTCTCTCTCTCTCTCTCTCTCTCTCTCTCTCTCTCTCTCTCTCTCTCTCTCTCTCTCTCTTGTTTCTTTCTAAAAACCCTTACCTTCCATCTTGGACTCAATACTGTGTATTGGTTCCAAGGCAGAAGAGCGGTAAGGGTTAGGCAATAGGGGTTAAGTGACTTGCCCAGGGTCACACAGCTGGGAAGTATCTGAGGCCAGATTTGAACCTAGGACCTCCCATCACTAGACCTGAGATAATTTCTTGAATAATGATGCCTACACTTTTTTTTTTGATCATGACTTTCAGTTAGACTAATAATCCTTAAATTATTTCTCTAGAATCTTCTCTCTAGGTCAGTTGTTTTTCCAATGAGATATTTCACATTTTTTCCTATTTTTTCTAGTTGCCCAATTATAATTATTAAATAATTATTTTTTCAGTGAATTTTTGTACTGTCTTTTACATCTTTTTAAAGAGTTCTTTTCCTTGGTGGAATTTGGTACCTCTTTTTCCATGGAGTCAGTTCTATTTTTTAGAGAGTTCTTCAGTGAACTTTTGTACATTCTTTTCCATTTAGTCAGTTCTGATTTTTAAGAATTTTGTATGTCCAGTGAATTTATGTGCCTCTTTAGCAGTTGGATTATTTCATTATTATGGTATTTTTTATTCAATATTTTTGGCTTTCTTTGCCAATCAGTTGACTTTTTTCATGATTTTCCTTTATTGCTCTCATTTCTTTTCTCAATTTTTCTTTTTTAAAAAATATCCTTTTGCAGCCTCATCCCCCCCCCCTTGGGGGCTTGAAACTAATTCATATTTTTTTCTCAAACCTTTGGAAACAACAGTATTGATTTTATTTTCTTCTGAGTTTATGTTTTGGTATTCCCTGTCACTGAAATAACATCCTATGTTGAATTTATTTTTTGTTGTTTGCTCATTTTTACAGGATTTTTCTTGAATATTCATTTAAAAAAATTTAAAGTTGGACCCTGTTCCTGTGATAACTCCTAAGCTTTCAGTCTTTTGCATAGTTTCTTTCAGAGTTCTTTGAAGATAGTACAACCTAAGAAGAGATGTATTTAATACTCTCCTGCCCTGTGCTATGGTCCATCAGTGGCTACAAGCACTCTTTTTTTTGCCCTGGAACTGTGAACAGGGTCCCCTGGTCCCCTGTAGCTACAAACAATGATTTACTATTGCTTTTCCTCACCTTATGATTGGGCCCAGGCACTGCAACCCAGGATTGAGACCTGGATCTTCATATGTCAAAGCAACACAGTCTTGCACTCAGAGCCATTAAGGGATTCCTATGATCTCTTTCTGACTAGTTTTCTGACTCCGAGATCATCAGTAGCCATTGTTCTTGAATCAGCCACCCCCAAAGTCTACACTGGCTTCCTGAGGTGGAGTCCTGTCTTGATAAGCTGCTCTGAATTTTTCTCCCACCCTCATGCAATAGAATTTTTATAGTGACCTTCTAAATGGTCTTTGATGTAAAAAATGTTTCACCCTATCCTTTTGTGGGTTCTTCCACTCCAGAATTCATTTTGAGGCATTATATCAAAGTTATTTGGAGGGAAATTTGGAATAGATTAGGATGGTCTCTGTTTCTTTTCTGCCAGCATCGTCTTCTTTATCCTTTGAAAAACAACAGCAAAAACCAAAGTGATAGAATCTTTAGAATCCCCCTTTCCATATCGTTAACCTTAAAGTCCTCTTTATGAGGACCTCTATAATTTCCCAACACTCACTTTCACCCAAATTTGTATCCCCAAAACTTCTAATTCTTTATTATTCATATTTTGTCAAACTCTAGGAATAAAATATCAAAAAGAGCCGATGCATTCAGTAGTGCTGCTTCCTGTGTCCAGGGAATGATTTCAAATCTCCTGCTCTGCTGTTTGCTTGTGATAGGACAGATAAAATTTTGGAGGCTAAACATTCTTTTAGAGAATAGAAATAATAAAGAAAGTACTTTAAAATATGCAAAGTATTTTGTGAATATGTCATTTTATTTTTATAGCACCACTGAGAGGTAAGTGTTATTACCCTCATTTTTGAGAAGAAGAAATGATAAATTCAGAGGTTATGGATCTTGCCCAAGGTCAGACAGGTGGTTAGTGCCTTAGGTAGAATTTGAACTTAGCTCTCTCCAACTCCAGGTTTAGCACTTTATCCTGCTATATCCCTGCTATACCCCTGCACATCTAACTGTTTCAGTTTAAGGATAAGGTTTATTTAGGTAATTGAAGAAAAAGAATCAGTGAAGGAGGCTGACCAACATAATAATTAAGAGAATAGTGATAGGGCTACTTTCTGTCTTTTAGAAGATATTTGGACTCCATTCAAATACTGCTTAGTATCTAATTCTTTTTTTTTTTAATATCAAGGATATGTGCCACATCTGGGCAAATCACACTTGTTATAGAGACTTGGATTCAGAAAAGCATAAAGTGGTTAGGAGAGTGCCTGTATGGGTGAGTTTTGGCTAGGTGAAGAAGCCTGGGAAGGGAACAGCCTGTAAATGTGGTTGATCCCTTTTTCTTTTTCAGACCTAATTTAAAAGATATTTAATAAATACTTATAAATTAAGATATATTCTCCAGAAAAAATTAATAATAACAAAGAAAAGCAAAGAAGAAACCGTATATGAAATTTTTCTAACATATATTTTATGAAGTAGTTGTAAAGTTTCTAAAGTCCAGAGAAATTTCATGAAAAAACTAGCTTCCTTATGATAGTAGTGGGCTTTGTCTTTTCTATTTGTTCAGCATGCTTTGCTTATATACTGATTTTATTATTGTTATTTGAGGGAGGGTGTCCATCTGTACCTACAAAGGCTTCATAGTCAATAAGCATTTATTCAACAGAGGCAGTTAGGTGGTGAAGCAGATAGAGTATTAACCCAGGTATCAAAAACAGAAATTTAAATCCAGCTTCCTACACTTCCTAGCTATGTGCCTTGAACAAGTCACTTAACCTTTATTTGCCTCAATTTCTTTAACCATAAAAAGAGAGGTATTGCTCTGATTTCACAGGGCTGTGGAGAAGATCAAATGAAATTATATTTTTCAAACATTTAGCATAGTGCCTGACACATAGAAGCTGCTTAATAAATATTAATTGGAATGACTGATAACAATAGCATATAGCAACTTATGAATATAAAGTGCTTTTTAAACATGAAATTATCTGATTTCATCCTCATGACCATGTAGGTTATTTTGGACACTTACTTGACTTTTTAGAATTCCAATTTCTTCATTTGTAAAATGAAGGAGGGGCTTGTAGCTGCTTTATAAGATTGTTTTCAGGTCTAACTTTCTATGATCCTGAGATAATATCCCCTTTTTATAGCTGAGGGAGCTGATGCTCAAAGTCATGATATAACTTGCTGAAGACAGAGTTCTTATAAATATCAACGTAGCAAAACATGCTTGAACTGAGGTCTTCTAATTGCAAGTCTATAGGTCTTTAACATTTTTATGATTACTTTGGATAATGCCCAATATAGTTTAAAAATAATAATACAAATGTAGTCTGTGATCTATTTTTGTTTTCAAAACCTGTCCTGGTGCTGCTTAATATTTTATAGTCTTTTAGGGTCAATACCAAACACAGAGAGCAGGTGTCTTCAGAGTCCAATCTACAAATCAATTGCAAGTACCATTCTAAGGTTTTCACTGGTCTGAACCTCTAACATTGGAAAGAGGTGACTGCCATCCATTGGAACTTCTTTCAAATGAATGTTAACTAAGACAAAGAACGTATCCTATGACTGACACATTTTATTATAAAAACAGCATCTAGGAATTATTTTGAATTTCTACAAATGGGCAAGCTGATTTCCCATTAATGAAGATACTAAGGGGTCAGATTCAAATATTCAAAGATTATACATAGCTAATGGTTTGAAATTTAGTTCATTTTAACAAATGAGTTACTACTTTGCTTCTATCTCCTCATTTCTTGATATAGTCACTAAAGCTGCTAGAGTTCTGCCTTTTTATTTCTTTAAAAGCATAAAAAAGCTTTAGGTGAGTTATCAGTACTGACCTGCTTTTCAAAAAGATTGAACAATTTTTCTATGTGTTGACGGTTATTATAATTTTTTTCTTTTGTCCTTGCCATCTTCCTTCTTCAATGTACTCCATCTCTGCCTTTATGGGATTTTTTTAAACTAATAGTTGTATTCACAAATACTTTCTGAAAATTTTGTTAAACTATAACAATCTTTCCAGTGTTGAGAGCATCTAACATTGCCTGACAGATTTTTAAGATCATAGCATCTTATAAATAAAATTTCTTTGAAAAATATTTTTCCTACATCTTTGTTTTGTGGATTCTGCTTGTTTGTGATATGAAATACTAAAATGAAACAGGAAGAAAATGAAGAAATTTAAAGTGTCCCATTAATGCCTCAAAGAGTCATATTTTTCCTGGAATTAAATTGAACACTCAGATATGGCTTGTTTCCAATCTAATATCCAATATTCATGAGTATTTTTCAATCATTCTACTAATTGTGGTTATAACTGTATATTTACCTCATGATTCAGATATTCTGCATTTCAGATTTTCTCATTAATATCTCATATGTAATCAAGGAAATTTGTCCATTCTGGTTTTTTATTATAGTAGCATGTATTACTCTTCTAATTTTTACCTTTATTTTTTGACAGGGCAAGTATTTAAAGCATTCCCTTTATCACTGAATTCTTTTTAATATTTTCCTGTGTCACAATACTACTTGTCTTATTTTCTCTATGACTTCAACTTAACTTGTATACTAGACTTGGCCAATTCACAGGCTCAGAAATGGAGTCATCAGATAAACACACCATGATGCTTATTAGACCATTACTGGAATATTCAATATTTATTTTAAATATTATAATGGTATGATAAAATTTAAAGCTTTTTTAAAGGATTTCACCTTCACCTAAAATATATTGCTCTCTTTCACCTACATCAGCATATAGTTTCTTTTAAAATAATAACATTTCAGGCCATTGGACTGAGGAAAAGCAAATGCGTTTGCCCAATTACTATATGAATTCTATATGCTACATACATGAAAGTCCAAAATATTGACTTTTTCTTTCTCTCAATAAAACTTTTTTTTCACTTTCTTTGAGTTCTAAAGAGCTACTAATCATAATGGAAATTTACTTGAATCAAACTTAGCCCATCTCAGACAGAAAGAGATGAGGAAGGGCTTAAAACTTCCCATTTCTGTTCTCTTGAAAGGAAAGTCAACAACTAACAGTGCCAGGAGATTCACATTTGGTCACTGAAGGCAGAAGTGGCTTCACCAATCAAAGGTTAGGTAGTAACACTACTCTCAATAGAATATCACCTGAATCCTCCTTCTTCCCAACTCTAGATTTATATTCCAAGCCATCTATTGGGACTCCTTCAATGTCACTCTCAAATTGTGCGCATAGCATCTTCTGCCCAACTTGATCTGCAGACAGGGAAATTTCCTGAAAGAGTCTGTCAATCTGTCCAGATATAGAAGGAAAGTTCTATGTGATTTAGACTAATTATATATATATATACATATATATATATATATATATGTATACACACACACACACATAATAGAAGAAAGTTTAAATCGGCAATATCAATTTAACAGGGCAACAAATGGTAATTAATAGGAAAAACTAAGAGGAATATAGAGATTTCAAGAAATACTGATTTGAAATAATTTTCTTTAATTAAAGCTTAAGTAACATAGTATACATTAGATAACTATATAACTCAAAAACTGAATGAAAATGAATAAAGGATCCTGTTTTGGACTTAAAAGTTAAAGGACAAAGCACCACAGTTACGAAGCAGAAAAGATATACCTGAAAAATTGATTTTCAATGTTAATGTCATTCATATAGAAGTATTAAGGAGACCGGGGTGAATAAATAATGAAAATGGAGTTTTTAGGACTTTCTTTCTATTGCTTTTTAAGTTTATTAAAGCATCAAACGAAGAAAACATTTAACAGCTATATTAAAACCAGAAGTAAACTCTGTTTACCAAGCAGAAATAATGTTCCCAAATTCAGTATGGAAATTTGTCAACACTGAAAACCTAAAGTATAATTTATGAGCCATTCTTTACTGGTTTCTTCTTACTAAAATCAAATTTGGAACTTGAATTATGTTCTATGATAACAGGTAACATTTGCGGAATATGCTGGGTGGCATTTTGCAATATGCCCTCATTGGAATCACAAATCAGATTTATAAAAGAAACATTCAATCAAAAAAAGGGCTTTTCAGCCCATTTACTGACATCTAATACATAATCCTCATTACTTTCTCCATTTCGGCCCAAAAAAACTTTACTTCAAAATGACTACTACTAGAAGAAAATAAAGAAACAGCTTCTTAGGTAGTAAGAACAGAAATGTTCAATGTAGTGCTTTCATCTTTTGGTGACTGACTCATTTTTTGTGACTGGTTTGTTGTTTCCAGTTCTGGGGTGGGGCTGGGAGTGGAAGTTTTGTTGGTGCTAGAAAAAGTGGGGAAGTATGAAAGGGATCATGTGTTGGAATTTCTGTCAAAGGTACTTCATCTTTTAGGCTTCAAGTAATTGTGAATCTAAAACAAAAACAAAAACAAAAAAAAAACAGTCAATTTGTGGAAAGATGAATAAATGGGTGGATGAAAAACAAGCAAAAATAAATAAATGCACAAGGTTTGAAAGTAGTAGAGAAGCTTGAGTCAGAAAACAGTTTTCTGTGGCATTGTAAAATTGCAAAAATTTTGCAAAAATTTTGCAAAAAAAAATTGCAAAAAAATTGCAAAAATTCTGTGGCACCCAGCATATTCCACAAATGTTACTGTGCTATAAATTCAATAGGAACAAATGTTGTAATATGGGATCCCACAAAAGGACTTTTACCATTGTGTTTCTCTCAGAAAGGAATACTATACAGGATTAAAGAGACAGCTAACTTGACCTGTCTGGAGTCAGGAAAACATGAATTCAAATTCCACCTCAAATACTTATTAGCTGTGTTACTCCAGGCAAACCACAAATGGTTTGCCTCAGTTTCCTCATTTTTTTTTAATGTGGAGAGTACTAGCCTATGCCTCCTAGGATTCTTATGAGGATCAAATGTGATAATGCTTATGCTTAACTATGGCTAGCATACAGTAGGCACTTTATAAATGCTATTACTAAAGAAATATTTTGCTTGTCTTTGACTTGGTCAATCTACATTGGAAATATTAGTTCTCTGCCTTCAGTTTTACTTAGGACCTTGATAGGCAAAGTTCATTTAAAAAAAGTGATCATTATGGTCAAAGGTCTAAACATTACATTATATGATGATTAATGGAAAGAAATGAGGATGATTTCTTAGAATGAGTAAGTGATTTTTGAAGGATGAAGTGATGAGATGGAGAAGATAGCTATTTTGATGGCTCATCACATGGATGAAGAATTATATTTTTAAGAATCATTCTGAAAGGGGTAAATTTGGGTTTGGACTGAATATATATTTTAGTTAGTCGCCAGGGATTTAAATTCTAAATCCAAATGAAATACTCAGTCAGAATGAAATTTTATGGTGGTTTATTTACAAATAGAAGGAAGAAATGAGAGAGAGAGGGTGTGTGTGTTCAGACGCCTCGGCCAAGGGGCCTCTCCAGAAAGCCAAGGAAAACGGGAGTCAGCCTTATCACTCACCATGTGACCATCTAAAAGGAAAAGCAGTCTGAAGTCTCCCACAAGAGCTCCTCCAGGGTTGAGTTCCACTGCCAAGTCCCTCTCACAGGAAGTGATGCAAAGTATAAAGGCAGTTCTTTACGTCACTTCCTGTGTCTTACATGTACCAATGGTGGCTTAAACTTGGCTTTGGTCTGCCCAGGGAGTCAACCAGTTGTTTCTGATTTGTCACTTTCTAGCACTCCTGGATCATAGACTTCCCCTCCACTGCCCCCCCCCCCCACGCCCCCACTTAATCCTTAAGTAGGAGTGTATACATTCCTAGCTGCTAGAATTCTAAAGACTGAGCAGGGCAGAGTAAAACTAAAATTCACAATTCCCTCAGGGCAGAACTAGGTAGGAAGAGTGAATGGAGTTTTTAAGTAGGTAAATTTATTACTGAAGGGGAAAAATTCCCAATAATAACATCTCTACAACAATTAAATGTACTGACTCGAGGGATAGTTGATTTTAACTCACTGAAGGCCTTTAGGCAGAGAGAGTTTCTGACCCTGCATCAAGGACTCAGTAAAGGGAATTCTCTATTTGATATGAATTGGGATAGATAGTTTCTGAGGTCCCTTCAAATCTCAGATTCAATGAAAAGTGCATGAGTTCCTACTAAGTTTAATACTAGAGTGTTTCACTGGGCCTTGCCTAATTCATGTGTGCAGACATTTAATTTGTACCTATATACACAAAGCTATTTCATGGAGAAAAAAAGGCTTAATTAGTCAAATAATTCGACTTCTCACCAGTAGTTTTCTGCAATTGAAAGCTTGATTGGGTTTTTCTTTATTTAATAAATAGCCAAGCTACCACTAACACAAAAGCAACATTTTGAATGCATTGCCCAAATGTGATTATGTATTAAATTGGAATTTTATTTTCATGTGTCTTTTTTTTCCACCTCAGTTTCAATACTCTCAAAAGCAAAAATTGTCTCATTCCAAATTTTTTATCACAGTGTAGGATATTTAACAATAGGAAAGGTTGACTGGATGAAGAAGGTAGAATGATATATCCTACTTTGAGAGCACTTTGAGACATCGAAAAGTGACCATATGGTCTAACACTCAGGGGATTTGGACATTGGAGGAAGAACATTTGAATCTTAAACCTTCAGATGTATAATTTGAGGATCAGGAGCTTAATCTTTCTAGCTTCAGTTTAGTGTTCTGTAAATAAAAAGATAGGATTTGATGATGTCTAAGATCCTCTCAATTCTAATCCAATTATCGTTTCTGATATGTATTCTACAACTTCTTGAAACCTCAGGTGAGATCTGGGTCACAGGAGGATACCAAAGGTAGATGAGCAGGCCTAACAGAGGACTCAGGCAAGTCTTCACCCCAGAGGTCCTCGTTCTCCTTAAACACTCAATATGAATGGTCAGTGGTCATAGCCTAGTAAAACCACCTCTGCAGAGAGGCCAAATGAGGTTGAGTGTAATGGACAAGCCTCAAACATGTCAGTGAGTCAACAACACCTATCCTTTGGGGTGAATAGCCACCATTAACAATGGGACACATTTTTGACATAGGGTGTGTGCTCCACACTAGTATAAGCAGCTCGCATCACCTTATATAGCGGTACAAAAGCTATAGTTATCATCTAAAGGAATAAAGCATTTGAGATATTCACAAGATGGTGTTGTAGTCAAATAACCAGCCAATTGGGTTTTTAAGAGTTATTCTGGCACATTGATGGAAGCTTTCCTAAAAACCTGCACTGTCCATCAGAGGGCACTCAATCTAAAAATGTTCAGATGAATTGTTTTAACCCTTCAGTGGCAAAGCTGGCAAAAGCTTAAAATAAGCTAAAAGATAAAAATAAAATATTGTTAAAATATCTTTAAAAGTATATTTGGCCCATCCCAGTCCCTAAAATTGGATTTCCTGTGTTAAAAAAAAAAAAACCCAAACACCCTCTAACATAAACCCATCCACCTTCATAGATCACAGTCAGTTTACTTTGTACACATGTTTTGATAGAATTAATAGATTTATTTTCTTTTTTAAGTATTTTTATTAGATTATCCTCAACTGGCCCAACCCACAAGAGGGATTCTTATATAGCTACAGGTTATGGAAAGGAGATAGGAGAAAAGGAATGATTGTGTGCATATGCATATAAGGGAATGTATGTATCTCCTGGGAACCACCTCTGGATCCAGATTATATTAAGAGAAATCAGAGGAAATAGGAGGGAGGAAAGAATCTGTCAGGTTTCTTTTTTTTTAATTTTACTGACCCAAGGTGTCCATTCTCATCCATTGGCATGGTTTATCCCTGATGGTTTTATTTTCTAGTCATGGTATGCTTGTTTGGACCCTGGATCTATTCCCTTCAGATAAAGGCAAGAAACATTACTACCAACAGCATAGTAGCCCAAATCCAAAGCCTGTTGCTCAGTGCCCTCATGACAGAACCCTACTCTAATTATGGCATCTCTTTCCTATATCCCTCAACTAGTGGAAAGGAGGGGACACAAGTTTAAAGTAAAAAGATGAAGGCACTAATCCTACCCACCACATTCTGTTATCTCTCCAGTCTTTTCCTGGGATGAGTTATTGGGATTGAGGGGAAGGATAAATACCTTTTTGAGACATCCTAAATGAATTAACAACAATAACCAAAGGCACTTATATAGCTCCTTAATGTTTGAAAGATTCTTTACATACATTTTATCATTTGAATTAGATAAAGAGAAAACTGTTTAAAGGTTAACTATCCAAAAAGCAATACTCTAGGTGAGGCTAGGATTCAGGAAAATAAACCTAATTCATAATGAAGTGACTTGCCTTAAAGTGCTTCCCAAAACAGTGACTTTAAAGTGTTAAAAACAAAAAGATTTCCTTTATGAAAGATTTTCCTCATACTCTAGAGTCTTGTTTCCCAAATGGAGTTGCTGCTATAAGGCAAAAAATGACTTTGAAAGTTTCTTCAGGCAATATAGACAAAAAGATATTTGAAGTTCAAGAAAACAATAGATTTCTACTTTCATCATCTTTTAACACCCTTCTCAGATCAAAGCTCCCTCCTGGACTCTGCAAGGAAGAATCATTATGAGATTGGCTCTGTCCCTACATCAGATGAGAGTTTTATATCACTTTATCTAGCCCTCTACATTTTCAAAGTGATGTTTAAGGAGCATAAAGCTGAGATGTCTCTGAAAGTAATTTTTATAGCATCTCTCACTTGGTATTTAAGCTTTGCTAGCTTGTTTTATAATTTGCATTTGCGTCTGACATATTCAGTTTCTTCAATCAGATTGAAAGCTACTAGAAGGCAGGAATCCAAGTATTTTGCATCTTTCAAGTTAGCCTTTTGGATAACCCGAAAATGGAAGTTTTCAATGACTGGGTGAGGCTGATGCTGGTAGTTGGACCCAGTAAACCATCTCACAGGAAAGCTAAATCAGATTAGGGGTAACTGAAAGGCCTCCTGTCTGTGGGTGAGTTGGGTGGCGTTCTATCCCATGAACATGAAAACTTCTACTTGTGGAAGTCACAGAAGAGAACAGTTGATTCCAGTGGACAATGAAGGCTATAGAAATAGGTGCTGTGCAGGGCTTAGAGCTTGGCAAGACATCAAAGAAGTCAAAGTCATACAATACATCCAGAGTCCTTTCAATTATCTTGACTTTTACCTTGCTACTGGCCTTTGATAACTCTAGAAGAGTGAGGCCAATGAGGCCAATGAAGCTACTTACTAGGTTGAGAGGCAGGCCTGGAGAACAAAGTTCCTGGGTTCAGAGCTGACCTTAGACATCTCCTGTGTCCCCAGGAAACTCACTTAAATCCCATTGCCTCGCCCTTACTGCTCTTCTGCCTTGGAACCAGTACATAGTATTGGTTCTAAGTCAGAAGACAAGGTTTTATTTTGTTTGTTTGTTTTTTGTTTTAAAAAGAGGGATTTTTCTAACTCTGCCTCACTTAACTCCAATTTATGCATGAGTCAAAATATATCACCAGTGATCTCATTCAGATAATCTTCCAGTACAAAAGACAACATATAGTAATAATAATTTTTAAAATTAACATTTATGTAACACTTTCTTTGTAATATTCCTGAGTTTAAAAAGTATATCATTATAACCATTTTCCAAATAAAAAGAAACTAAGGCCCCTTAGACTCATTTAAAGTAATAGAGCTAATAAGTGATGAAAGCAGGATTCAATTTCATATCCAGGGCTCCTTCCACCAAAATTACACAGACTTCTGTTGCCTTAGAATTATAGATTTAGATTTTAAGTAACCTAGAGATTGAAGTAAATGATAGAGAAAATTTTAACCCAGATCCTCTGACTCCTGAAACAGAATTTTTCCTACTATATTATTTAATATCTCCTTGAAGCACTTTGAATTCTCTATAAGAATACAACTGTCCTTGTCTAGAATCTGACAAGTCTTGTGAGTAATAGTGGAATTAGTTCTTAATCATAAAAGTACCTAGGAAATAGCTCCATTATAACACGACTTTGTGGCTTTGGACAAATTGCTTAACCTTCCTGGAGTTCTTTTCTCATATAAAAAAATGAGGTAACTGGGCTTTAAGGTCTCAAAGATCATTTCCAGCTCTAAATCTATGATCCTTTGAAGTCATTTCACTTCTTTGGGAATTCATAAAATGAGGACAGTATGGATCCTGTAGCTTACAAAGTCACATTCAGATGCAAAGGTCTTTGAAATTTTCTGATGGAACTTAATACTTGCTGTGTCCTACTTGTCCATTCTACAGGTATGACAATATTTTTTTTTCTAATTTTTTATTTTATTCATATCTATCCAATTTTTAGTAATAGTTTATTGACATTTTGTAATCCATGTTTTCTTCCTCCATCCCACCTTTCCACCTCCCCAAGAAGGCAGGTAATATGATGTGGATCATACATGTAATATCCTACAATATATATTTCCATGTTTATCATGTGAAAGAAGATATATATATATATATATATATATATTTATACTAGAGAAACATTTATGGATGAAATAAGTAAAGAATGGTATACTTTAAGCTATATTCAGACTATCAATTCCTTCTTTGGTGGTGGATAGCATTTTTTTCCATGAGTTCTTTGGAATTATCCTGGATCCTTGCAAGACTGACAATAGTTAATTGAAAGTTGGTCATTGTATTTTCTTGCTGTTACTGTGTAAAACATTCTCTTGGTTCTGATCACGTCACTTTGATTCACTTCATATAAGTCTTCCTAGATTTTTGTGATTGTCTATTCGTTATTTCTTATGGCATAGTAGTAGGCCATTATAATCATACCACAATTTGTTAAACCATTCTCCAGTTGATGGAGAGTTTGCAGTTCTTTGCCACCACAAAAAGAGCTGCTATAAATACTTTTTATATGTAGATCATTTTCCTCTATCTTGGATCTCATTGGGATATAGATCTAGTACTGGTATTTCTGGGTCAGTGGGTATGTAGTTTAGGCCCTTTGGATATGGTTTCAAATAGGTATAACATCTTGTTGTCCTGATCATCATCATCCAAAAGCATTTTTAAAGAACTTACCAATATCTCCTTTTATTTTTTAAAGTTGTGGGCAGATAACCATGCTGTAGGAGTGACAAAGAATGAAGGCCATCTCTATGGAATGGAGTTCAGAAATAAAAACTGATGGGATATTAATCTAGTTGCTTTATAGTCATGTCTGATATAACTGAAAACTTTTTGTTGTCAGAAGGACAATTTTACCTTGTTTCTAAGATGGGATGTGAGAGCACTAGAAAATGCTTCTTTTGAAAAAAAAAAGACTGAGAGGTTTTAGTTGACTGAAAATTCAATAGAAATTATTCTTCTATGATTACAAGAGGAAGGAAAACATAACTATTAATATAACTGATTTAATGACATTCATAACATTTATTGTGCTGCATGAAAATTGGACTTAAACGATAGGTAGTTCACATAAACAACTAATTTTAATTCTGTTTACATAGTCAAATACAATTTTTAGTTTTTTTTTCTTTTCTCATTTCTATTCAGTACATATCTATTATGCAAAAGGTACTGTTCTAGGATAGAGATGAAAAGACAAAAATGAAAAAAAAATCATCTCTGCCTTCAAAGAGGCCCACATTGTACCTGGGGGTGGGGTGGGGAATAGTCCCTTTGTTCAAAGAACTTACTTTTTGGGGTAGGACAGAGGAATAATTGCTGGGGAATAAGTGTATATTTCTCCTAGATGTGGCATTTAGGATGTTTGGGATTGTAAGAAGTGATGATGGAATTTAGTTTAGACATGGAGTATATCTATACAAAAGTGTGTCAGTAGAGATGGAATACTGACATTGGGAACAGCAAGCAGCCCAATGTGGTTAGAATATAGAGAAAAAGAAATAATATGAAGTAAGTCTGGAAAGGAAAGGGATGACCAATTTGGGGAGGCATTATATATGAAGGTAGCATTTTGTCTTAGAGGCAATAAAAAAACAAGTTTCTGAAGTGGAGAATTGACCTGGTCAAATCTTTATATTCAGAAGATTACTTTGGACACTTGTGGTGAGAAATGGAGGAGAGGAAAGACAAGACCAATTAAAAGAGATATGAACAAACACCTTGCGAGTTGTTAAATAGAGACAAATGCATGGATGTAAATAATTCTCCAACAATCACCATTGGCTTAAATTCCTACAAGTTTCCTTCAGTGATTTTTCATTTGAATTCACAACAGGTGGACCTGACTTTTTCTTATCCTCCATTAAATTAACCAGGGTTGGAATTGATTATTCTCCCCTTTCCCTCTTTTGGGGTAACTTGGAAGCATTCAATTTTTCCTTGATCCTTCTAGTTCAGAATAATCACCGTACTACAGGAACTTCTATTCCATCTGATGTGACTATCATTCTCTTTGATCAGCCTATTCAACTTGTCTCTCCTGTTAATTTTCTGGAGGTGATATTTGACTCAGTCTTAGTTTTCAGCTCTCAATTCCCATTAGATGACAAGTCCTGCCAATCCCATCTGCACCATATTTCTCACATTCATTTCTTCTCTAGTACCAGTGTCAATATTATAAATTAATGCCTAAATTAACATCTGTCTATTATAAAAGTCTTAGTGACCTTCCTGCCTCTATTCTGGATGGAAATCCAAAATGGTGAAGGAATTTATAACCATGTCATCAATAGGTCATATGTGGGAAATGGGGATGATTAGTCCTAAGAATAAAAGAAAAGATTAGCATAATTACCACCTTTAAATATTTTAAGATCCCTGAAGAGGAAGTGGACTATTCTGTTTAGTTGTACAAGGTACAAAGATGGACAAATTGTAAGTTACAGGGGAAAAAAAAACAGGTAAAGGTGTCCACAAATGGAATGCATCAGTTTAGGAGGCATTGATTTTCCTATCAATGGAAAGGTTCCAGCAAGTTAGTAAATATATATATTAAGTGCCTACTCTGTGCCAGCTATTGTAATAAGCATTGGCAATACAAATAAGGGCAGAAGTGCAAACAAGTTAAGGGAACTAGATTGCCAAGTAAAAGCTCAGACTTCTGTTTTACTTTAGAGGGCAGGATTAGGACCAATTGATGCTAGTTTAAGGGAAGTTGATTGCATTTCAATATATGAAAGAACTTCTTAACAATTAGAGCTGTCCAATAATAGAATGCATTCTTGAGCAGTTAACTACTGGTTTCTAAAAATCATTCAGTCAAGGGAAAGATGACTGTATGTGAGGGATCTTATTAAAGGGCTTTTCTTTGCTGATTGGCAGGTTGGCTAGATGGTGTCAAAAATTCAATGGGTCTTTGATTTATCTTGGAATTCAAGGTATTTTAGAAACTATCCCATTCTACTTTTATAACTGGGCCTCTCAATACTCCTCGGGATAATTTCTCTGTTCTAATCAGACTGGACCTGTTAATTGTCCACCAAATAAGTCTTTTCTACTTTTACCTACATGCCTGTGATTTCTCCAACTTGTCATGACTTCCTCTCATGCACCATCTAATACTTGTCCATTCTTTAGGTCTTAGTGATATTCCATTTCCTCAATGAAACCTCCTTGACTACCTTAAGTCAATATCAATTGTGTGTGTGTGTGTGTGTGTGTGTGTGTGTGTGTTTTAATGTCTGGATACTCAATTTAAACAGGTATCAAATAGATTAACTGTTTTTATTTCTTCAGTTATATTATAAATTCAGTGAGACAAAATTTTCATTTCATTTGACACTGTGCCTTGCAAATTTCTTTTGCCCAGACATCACTGACTGATTCGATATTAAAAAAAAATACATCCCTTTTCTTGAAAGCATATTTGTTGTTGCAGATCAAAATGCTGGTTTTCATTGCCAAATGAATTGTATTTTGAATCTGTTTTAGTAGTAATAAAGTGAAAACAATTTCTCCCCTCCCTGAAATTTGCCTATGCATGAATTCCCATTTTAATTACAAGTATCATTAATATTCCTTGCTATTCCTTTTCATGTATTTTGAAGATGTTGTTTTAGTCTCTCCTGGAGATAAATATACTTAGCAGCATCTGAGAAGCATACCATGATATGACCTATATGTAGTAGAACTTAGTGATATTAAGGCCTTCCTATTACTACCTTTAGCAGTCAAGACATCCCTCAATAAGGGCTGACATTCATGTTTACTGTGATTTTGTTTGAAATATTTTTTCACCATCCATTTTTTCTGCTTAATAGGATATTACACAGAGGAAAAGTATTTAGCTGACTACCCCCTTCTGTCTTTTGATCTCACTATGTGTGCCTTAGAACAGCATGGATAATCCTTAGCAGGAAATCTTAATGCTTCCCATTAGTCATAGCTCAGAAATCCTCAATATTTTAAACTATCTTTAAAGACCTTAAACTACTCCTATCAAATCTTCCAGAAAACAATATCTAATTTTCATTACTAAAACCAAGATTGACAAGAATTTTAAATTTGTAAGTTAGAGGGTCATCATTTTTTTCTGTCTTTGCCCCAGAAACAGAAGTTACTATTAGCAATCTAGGCAAATATGATTTTGTATGTTATTAATACACATTTTCCAAAGAAGAATTTGGTAGTTATTGCAGAACATGAATACCTTTTTATTTAGCACATTAAAGTTCACAAATTGCTCCCTTCCTCAACAGCCCTGGGTTTTAGGTAGTTTAAAATTATCCCCATTTGTAGATGAGGTTGCTGAAGTTCTGTGTTATTAAATGAATTGCCCAACAGCTATTAAGGATCTTAGATTTTAAACCAGGTTTCATGAGTCCAAAATCAGTACTTTATCTACTATGTTACTGAGAACATGATTTAAGTTTGATTTAAATGTTTTAAAAGAATATCCAAATAAACATATTGCCAGCAAAATAATATCAAATTCATAGTCTTAAATCCTCATCCAAAATAACTCAGAAAGAGTTCTCTTTCCTTATATTAGCTATATAATCAGAAAAGCTTGTTGAACCAGCATCACCTGCAAAATTTACAATGATAAAAAGATGAACAAAAGGTTGCCAAGTAAGGCTAAATCTAAATCTCTAAAATTGGTATGATCTCTTGAATTGCCAACTAGCCAAGAGATTTTTCAATGTTTAAAAAGTATATTCAACGATTTTGACAAAGCAGGTGAGTAGAGCTGCTGCTAGAAATTGTTATTCCTAGTGCAAGGGTTGTATCAGTGACTCAGAAGATGGGAAAGTGGGTGGTTGGTTAGGCAAAGGACAATACTATAATCAAATTAGAAGTTGACCTGTCCCCAATAGCCTTACCAACCAACACGTGGAGTACCATGGTGTTAAGACCATAGGGACAGATCTGGGAGAAATTAGGGATGCTACCATGCAATAAAAGTGAATAGAGACTACCAGGCGCAATGTTCAGGGCAAGGATGTTTTAAGGCTCAAATGAGATAGTGAATATAAAGTGTTTTGTAAATCTTAAAGTGTTATAATTATTATCCTTCAGTTGCTGGACCTCCAGTCTGGTGATGACATAATTTCTTGAACTTTTTATTGTACTCCTATTGAGTTTTGATCCCAAGCCATGCCTTAAGAGTGATATTGTAGTATTCTGATGAATGTTTAATAATTTAGCTTTCTATAAAAAAGGTATGCATATATGCTTTTAAAGGTTCATCTCCATCATTAATACTTTCTCAAATCTAGACAATCGCAATAAAAAATAAATCAAGGGCTTCTTACAATTTTTCTTATGGGGGTAGAATTACCATAAAATATACCTAGCAAATGTGAACTCATATCAAAGGAAAATTCATGTTGTCTGTCTTACAGTGATATTTAGTACTGATAGAGACATATAATTCATTGCCTTAAATAGACTTTAAGGCAGGGGTCCCCAAACTTTGACCCACGGGCCACATGAGGCCCCTTGAGACCATTTATCCAGCCCCCACTGCTTTTTCAGAAGGGGCACCTCTTTTATATGGTTTTCAGTGAGAGGAGCACTGTATGTGCCAGCACTGCAAAGTGCAGCATTGCTCACGTACAGTACTACTTCTTGTGACATAATTCTTTGCATGGCACCTTGTTCTGAGAGTAACTGAATGAGAATGAGGCTCTGTGCAAAAGATTATGTGGCTGCACAGTGGAAGACATCAACATGGGCAGTGGCAGTCTGGAGGAGGGGATTCCGTACTATGTGTACTGCTGCCTGGCGTAGTTGTGGCAGTGATGGGCCTGTGCAAGGTGTGACAGGTCCATTACAGCCAGTGCTGCAGACTCCCCTATCCCAGACAGTGGTATATAGATTTGTTCATAGATTTTTTTAGAGTCCGGCCCTCCAATGGTCTCAGGGGCAGTAAACTGAACCTCTGTGTAAAAAGTTTGGGGTCTTTGAGCAATGAGGTTGCAGTTTACTTTTTTCTATGTCTTCTAAAGAATTTGGAACTGCTTTAAGGTACATATATGCAATAGAAATGTCTACTGATTTTTATTGCTGTTCAATCATTTCAGGGATCCCATTTGGGGTTTTCTTGGCAAAATTACTGGAGTGATTTGTTGTTTATTTCTTCAGCTAATTTTGTTCATAAGAAAACTGAGGCAAACAGAGTTAAGTGACTTGCCCAGAGACATACAGCTGGTAAATGTGCAGTGACTTAGTAACCTACAAAAGGAATACTTTGTAAAAATGTTGCACACATCCAAGATAATTCCAGAGCACCTATAATGAAAAATACTATTCATTTCCACAGAGAGAACTAATGAATTCTGAATGCAAATTGAAACATACTTCTTTTTACTACATTTCTTTTTACTTCTTTGTGTTTTCTTTTGTAACATGCCTAACATGGAATATATATTTTCAGTGACCTCATATATATAATCAAAATCAAATTGTCTCTCAAAAGGGAAGATAAATGGAAGGGAAGGAGATATTTTGGAATTAAGCTTAAAAAAATTAATGTTAAAATAGTATTTGAAAATTATTGGGGAACATTTATCAAAATGAATAAAAAATTAAATTAAAAATAAAGAAAAAGAAAATCTTACCTGAGAATATAGGTTCCCTGAATTTGACCTTATGACTTTTGACTAATTTAAGTGGGAATATTATTATCTTGTTTTCTGCCAAAATAATCTTTAAAAAAATAGTGCCATTTTTTTTAGCTTCCAGGTAACTGGGAGGAAATAAACATTTTAAAAATCCCAGGAGACTTACTCTAGAGGTAAACCACTTTGGATCACTTTTTAGAAAAAAAAGAAAAGAAAAGAAATAACTTAGTTACAATATTGACTTCTAGGGAGGTTCCTCCATCCCCTCAATAAACCAATCATATCTGTCAATCAAATCAAGCCTTGAACTATCAAATATATTCACAGAAAGAACAGTGGTCAAATTATAACAAAAAAATCAGCTAAGCAAAGAATTCTCCAAACTTTTTTTTTGCTTCCTCCTCTTTTTTGCTTATTTTTCTGATCTACTTAGATCTCATCTTATCCGTTTGGTCACATAGCATATTTTTCAATAGCCTATTGAACCCAACCTATTCAATTCAATAATATAAGTTTAATACTATTTGACCCAGCTAAATTGTGTTCTGAGGAAATCTCTGACCCTTTTCAATGACTCATAGCTTTTTGTGGAATATCCAGGCATCTAGTCCTTGCAACATAATAGATGCTTAATGGATGCTTGTTGAATGTCTAAATTAATGAATAAGACATAAAATTAAAAGGTTTAGGATTTAATGAGTTAGTTTATCTCCCTTTCCCTCTCAGGAAACTAAAGCAATTGAAATTAGCAACAACTTGACACTACCTCTTTAGACATCAAGAATAATCAAATAGGGCACTGATGTCTTTCTTTATTGAAGTTATATCCTCTCACATTTGTTTCTTGCAAGGAACCAAATGCTCCAGTCTTAACATGCTGAATTTCATTAAAACTAAGTCAGTACATCCCTTTGTAATCATCTTGTATGGTTCTCAAGCTTGTTCATTCCACTATACCTTGAGGACATCAATAGTTTTTTTTTTCTTTCAACATACTTCCATTTTGGAAAATAAAGTGATGCCCATAATTCATTTCATTCCTTCAACCGTGACAGATATTTAGCGAGAACCATAAGTAGAATTTTTTGTAGCTACCAAAATTACTGCAAATCACATCTCTACATTATTGAAAATCATGGCTGCCCTCAGTTGATCAGGGAATAGGTTGGGAGAAGGAGTTCTAGTAATGTTCTGCTTTAAGTAATTATTCTTCTTAACTAGTAGGTATTAAATGTATCATTTCTAGCTGCTGAAGGAAACAAAATGTTCTCAATATCCCTTAAATTTGATGCTTTGAGACAATACCTTAGTTACCCTGCCCTAGTTCTAGCTCTAGAGATCATAGTATTTTTCTCCTCATTACTATGGTTAATTAAAATGGGAGGGAGAGGAAAGAAGGCACAGAGACATAGAATATATTGATTTATATAATACTTTGACAAATAATTTCTTTTAATTCCTCTACCTCTGTGTAACAACTGCTTAAAAGTTTTCATTTTGAAACTCTGTTGTAACAATGCTAGTGCCTTTCGGTTCTAAGTCCCCTAATGAGAAAATCTGACCTATTCCACCACTAGTATGAGGTGGACCCCACTCTTGGATTCTCAATCTTTCAAATGGCTGCATACAAAATGCCAAAAGTCTACCACTCTAAACACAAGAACAGTGTATTCAATAATGTTACCCTAAATCATGTTGAATGACAAGGGAAAGATTTTGGACCTTTAGAAGTCAGCTATTTTGATATTTTCACGGATCTACTTCCTTCTTCTATTCTCTCTTATCTTGCCAGCTAATTGTCCACCATCTCTATGGAACTCAGCTGTTCATGAAAACCTGCCTTAATGAGGAATGACTGTACCACTGACAAATGATCATTACACTGTCCTTCATTTCAAAAAATACCTTGACATGATGAAGTGCTCTAATCGATCCTAGTTTCTCCTTTGTTGTGAAAAATCTATTAACCTATAAGGAACCATGGCCTCAAAGGCCAAAATGTCAAGATTGCCAATGCTATATTTAGGAAGATCCATTTTTTTCTTTGACAACACAGTCCAAATGAGAGGAAAAAGTAAAAAAAAAAACAAAAAAAAACTTAGTCTAGAAAAACAAAAACATTCCTTTCCATTTTAATGATAGGATCCCTCTTTCCATTGTCTGAATTATCAAACCGTAGAAATTGGCCTTGTTCTGTAGATTTTTAGTCTACACAAAGAATTTCATCTCTGGTTAGATTTGTATATTTCCAAAATTTGACAGTTCTTAGGCCCAGCTCTCTCCAGACTCCTTTGTAGACAATACTCCTTGTTACAGAAGTTTCCTTCCCTAGGATTGTAAAATCTGGGTGTAGATCAGCTGGTAAAGTTCAGATCTGATTAGGGCTTTTATCATTATTTACTCCAGTTCTGGTATTTGGTGTGTGTGGGCTTGGACTACTATAACTGATTGTTCATAACTCAGAGGCGTGTCTATATATCTCTACACACATTGCATTGATAAAAAGGAACTAAAAATCTGACCAAAAACCACGGACACCACAGTTACCCTATTATTTTAGAGAATTTTCAGAACAACTTAATGTTTTTTTTTCTGATATGAAGAATATTTGTATTTATTTGTTGGTTCGTTATATTAAAATATCCCATTAACTCCTTTCTTCCTCTTCCTCATTAAAGAGGCATCATTTGACAAAAACATATATGTGTATATAAAACTATATCTTATTTATTTCTTTTAATCAATTCCTTCTCTGGAGGTGAACACATACTAGTTATTCATTAAACAACATTTCTGTTGCTATATATAATGTTCTCTTGGTTCTGCTCATTTTACTCTTCATAATTTCATCAGCAGATCTTTCCATATTTTTCCATAATTAACCTTATTGTCATTTCTTTCAGTGCAGTAGTATTGTATCATGATCCTTGGCCACAACTTGTTAAATCATTTCCTAATTGATGGGCATCTCTTCAGTTTTCAGTTTTTTGCAACCATAAGTAGAGCTGCTCTAAATATTTTAGAACATATAAGTTATTTCCATTTTTCCCTGTACTTTAGGAAATAAATCCAATAGTAGCATTGCTGGGTCAAAAGGTATTTGCAGTTTTATATCTCTGAGTATAATTCCAGATTGTTCTCCAAAGTAATTGGATCAGTTCATATTTCTACCCTAAATTTATTAGTAACTCCATTTTCTTCTCACATCCCCACCAACATTTGTCATTTCCCCCTTTTATCATTTTAGCCAGTCTGATAAATATAAGGCAATATCTCAGTCATTTTGATTTGAATAATTTTAATCAATAAGGAATTATATCTTCTCCTTGAGGATGGCAGTTGAAATACTAATAATAGTTGTTGTTTTGCTGCCTTTTAGGCACTAACAGATCAGACACTTGAAGAGAGATAGGAAACTCTCAATATGGCCATGAATGGAAAAGGAATTAGGACATCATGTGGTTTCCTAGAAATTTAGACATTTTTGCTCGGAACCACTCAAAAGGGCAACTTATTTTTTCCTTTTCTCAGAAGAAAAATTACTTTTTAATCAATAAGTTAAAAAAGAATAATTCATTGTTTCATAAAGTAGGAAAAGCTATCTTTTCTTCTCACCTTAAACTGTCTTCTAATTTAGAATGGAATGAAAATGAGAACTCTATTAAAAATATGTGCAGTTGGAGTTACATGCTAGGAACTAAGATTGAGGAATAAAGTACTCTCCCTCTCCTGATCCCTTCATGCACGTACACACACACACACACACACACACACACACACACACACACACACACAATAAATTGCCTCAAAACACTGGAGTAAGAGGAGAGAGTGACCCAGGGAGCACATCTTTGAGAACCAGGAGAATTTGGAGCAGCCCATTGTGCTGTGATTCCACTAGAGTCAATAAAGCTGCAGATTGGGAACAAGCTCTCTCTGTAGAAGAAGAGAAAGCAGAAAAGGCATGGAAATCTATAAAATCTCATGTTGCAACAGAAGCTTGAGGCTACAGAGGAGCAGAGAAGGGGAAATGGAACTTCAGGCGTTTATTCACTCCTGTGTGGCAGTAGAGTGCCTGAAGGGGCAAATCTCTCCAGAGCAGGCCATCAGGGTCACCATCTCAACAGGCACACTGTGAGAAACAAGGTACTAAGTATCGGAAAAGAGTACTACACAAATTTTGAGCAGTCCACATTCTACCCCAATGGGGAAAAATCTTAACAAATAAATAAGGTAAGAGGGAAAAATAACTAGAAAAATTAGCAAAAGACACAAAAAATATCCCAGATCTTAAAAAGTTACTATAGTGACAGAGAAGACCAAATTTAGAAAGTAGTTTTCTACTGTGGACAACTGTGCCAAAACTAAAAAATGTGAAGCCTAAATGGAAAATTTGAAATAATATCAGGCAACAACAACAAAAACCCTGAAAGAACTTGAAAAAGTTTATGAAAAAGAAAGAAGAGAGTTGAGGGGAAATTCAAATCAATTATATATATAGTTGAGGGGAAATTCACTCAACAAATCAACTCCCTAAAAACTAGAATAGGCCAAAAGGAGGCACAAAAATACATAGAAGAAAATAAGTTTCTAAGAAATAGAATGTACCAAATGGAAATAGAAGTAAAAAAAAAATAGAAAACAACACTTTGAAGAGTAGGATTAGGCAAATGAGAAGAGGAAACATAAAAACTCAAGGAAGC